>NC_142351.1:31775124-32375124 GCF_059441175.1 Urocampus carinirostris | reverse complement strand
GCATTTTCTGTAATTTTGTAATGCTACTTGGCGTATTTCGATTAGTGCAGTCATGATATGAAACGTACCATTTCATCTCCAACGGCATCTAAGGGATTCATCCCTTCCTCTGTGCAGCGTTATCGCATGTTGCAGAACAAATCTGCAAACACTGCCGGGCTCGCGGCGGGAAATCTGCCTAGAATACAAATGACCGCAAGGACGTGACGACCGCGCAAGTGGAAGCAGCTTGCACTCCATCACTGTCCCCTATCTGTCCACTACTAAGACCAATTGTCAGTCCCTTGAGTCCCCGGCAACCTCTGTAATAATGTGACCTCAAAGTAACAGATTCTTGGACGGCGTTCACATGCAGAGAATAGTCCGACTGGGATCAGAAGTCAGACTTTTGGAGCAAATTGAAGCATGGAGTCAGATGATAACCCCCTTACACATGGTTTTGTGTATTCCGACGTTACCACGCCAATACACATTGTTTCCAAATACAGTAGTCCCTTGATGTATTACGGTTTACTTATCACCTTGTGGATTTTCATAATACAGTGGAACCCTGTTCGAAAACCGATTTGTTCGATCACAATCGTTTTTCCCATTAAAAGTAATGTCAAATCATTTTAATCCGTTCCAACACCCTGAATGCTTACCATGAACGTAAACATGAAGCTAACCCAGGCTAATTGTACGTTCGAGTTAAAAAGACACTGCTTTGCTACACCTATACTCACAATCCGGGACAGAAGACACCACAGACAAAGTTGTACACCCCCACAAGGCTGAAAAGGCTACGGAGCAATTGCCGAGGAGTTTGGTGAAAAAAAGGTCCAATGTTTGAGCAATCATTACAAAATTGAATGACAGGAGTACACATATATAAATATATATATATACTCAGGGTTGGGTAGGGTTACTTTAACTTGATTACTTTCAATTACTTTTGGATTACTCCAATACCAAATATGCTAATAAAAGACAAAATAAACTAAATATGAGTAAAATCATGACCCTCAACACATGGTAAGTTTTTTTTCCTGGCTTTGATCTTTTTGATCACTGGCAAAACTAACTTAAAATGCGACGGAAACAAAATGAAAATAAATCCAAACAGCTTGCCAACATCATTTTTGCCGTTCCATGTATTCCGTTACTCCCCAAGCCTGCACAAAATGTAATTTTATTCATATTTAGTTTATTTTGTCTTTTACTAGCATATTTGGTATTGGAGTAATCCAAAAGTAATTGAAAGTAATCCAGTTAAAGTAACCCCTGTGTGCTCTGCAATTGGCTGGCACCCAGTTCAGGGTGTCCCCCGCCCACTGCCTGGAGATGGCTGGGATGGACTCCAGCCCCCCCGCGACCCTAATGAGGATAAGCGGTACGGCTGATGAGATGAGATATATATATATATATATTTATATATATATATATATATATATATGAGAAAAAGGAATGTTAAACTACATGAAAAAAGCTACAATATAAAATGATAAATAACGGTCATATTACTAGATGCTAATTAAAGTGTTTCTTTTACTAAATTCTCATCAAACAACAAAAAGCATTTAAGTGGTGGTTAAGAAAAATCCAGTCTCACAACAAAGTTATACAAAAGAAGACAAACTGTTGGCAGATCTAAAATGCAAATAACATGATCAAGTTCATTCTACCTTGAGTAAAATGGCTGGTTATAATGAAAAAATAAATAGCTCGTAGCTGCTTCTTCCCCGTCGCCCTTTCCCTTGGGTACGTATTTATGGAGCATTTTTGTTTTTATCAAACAGGAGACTGAATAGGCACAAAGAAACTGTAAATAAGAAGGAAGTAGGATGATTTGGTCAGCGCAGTGAGATGCAACATCCGAGTGAAACAAAAACAGTAAACGAAACACTCGGCATGAATAGCTTTGATTCAGCCAATTGGTCTTGGGGATGAAAAGACATGTTCATGAACAGTGTTGGAAATACCACTGTTACAAATAACGCCGTTACGTAACGGCGTTATTTTTCAGTAATTTTTTTCCGCAGCATACACCTCCGTTACTGTTACTGACGGTCAAAAGTGGTGTGTTATTTTGCCTGTGGAACCCCAACGGCGGCGTGCCCCAGCAAACTTGACGTCGTATTCAGCGCCGTGGTTTTCCGCTCTCCTCTGAGTCTTTTTAGATCATGTCACCATTCAAAACAGCCACTATCATATGGTGAAATAGCGATTAAGAATGTAATATTCACCAATGCGCCAAAAGAAAAGCAAATGAGTGCTGAGTGGTGAAAAATGTGAGTCCTATATTTGACATTACTGTTGTCGTTGATGCGGTAAGCGACTCGTGTTGTTCTAGTTGAAGTCTCTATGAGTGATCGAAAGGAGCCAGCTCCCCTTAACAATTTAAGAAGCATTTTTTGGGCAGGATTCTGCTCTGTTGACGTTAGATGTGTTGAGAACAAAAAAGGTTAAAATGGTCTTGTATTTTGTGAAAATTTGGGAGTGTGTCACCAGTAGCGAGGGCAGGGGGCATGGCTTATTTAAGAACAACAAAATAAATGGGGCAAACGTGAGCACAGAATTTACGTAAGAGAGCAGAATTATTATTTGCAATACACTATGCCTGGAGACATAAAGCAAATGTCTTGGACGATACCCAGAAATGGAGGAAATCTTTGAGTGGTTTGAAGATGAAAAACCAAATGGATATGGAGTGTCTTGACAGTGTTAAGTTGCTCGCTCTCAAGATTGCATTAGCCAAGAAAAATGAAGGATTCCCAGCTTTCACAGGTTGGTGTACACACTTGCATATGTGACTATATACTGTCATGTGTAACTAGCTACCTTTAAGTTTCAGTAATCTGATGGTAACTATCATATTTTCTGCACTGTAAGGCACCCCGGATTATAATGGGCACCCCCCCAAAAATAGTCTTTTGTCATAAATTTTACCTACATAAAGCACACCAGTCTATTTGCAACTTAAAAAAGTCACAATGCGGTTGAAAGAAAATTGCAGGGAAACTTCCGACTTTTCCAGGGATAAACAAATACGGAATGTATAACAAATGTAAGACTATATTATTCTTGCTGGCTGTCAAGGTCTGACAAGTTTCGTTTAGTAAATCAGAAGAAAAGTGGTGTGGTTTGATCACTTTGACTCTCAGTAGAGTTTAGCTGTCCTCGTGCTTTGTAATACTTGTTTTCAGTTGCACAACAGACTACAGCGACATCTAGTGGTCTAATATTACACAGTGTCCCTTTTAAGAAGGAAATACATTGTCAATGTTCAAAAGTATAATCCCTTTGTAATATTTACTTTGTTATTGCCATTGTGATCAGTGATATGAATTGACTGAATATTAATTGCATGAATATCGTAACGCATTTCCTATGTTGTCCGTATGTCTGGCTTATCGGATTGCAAGGCGCACGTACAAATTTGGGGTTTTTGAGTTTGCCATATAGCCCGAAAAAGTATAGCAGTTCCTACGCTCTCCTTGCACGTTGAACCTCACTGTTGGTCAGTAGTCGTTGCCAAGACGGAGTTGCAAAACCTTACGTTCAGAAGACATGATTCACCGAAACATCCCATTTTCGAAACCTATACCACTGCGCTTGCCCCCATTCCGTCCCATGCCCAGTGCAGATCTGCCATGCCTGGCTAACTTTCAGAAGCAATTTGGAAATGTAAGTAGGGGGCTGCCATTCCAGTTCTACTCAGTGATGGAGAAAGGCTGCGGTGCGGTTCAAGGGGAAGGGGAGGGGGATTCGAGCAGGGAAGACAGACTCGCAGGCTCGCTCGCAATTCCTTCATTCTGAATATTTAGTAGGCGCTTTGTCAGATATTCTTTGCCAGCCTTGTCAGTTCCTAACGGGCTGTGTTTGAATGCGTGCCATCACACGTCCAAGATGATAACACTTTAATGATGTGGGTGTTGGAGCAACAGCGGGCCTGCCCCGGGCCGACCCATCATGCTTTGCAAATGAAGAGTGGAGGCAGAAATCGCTATTTGGGAATGACACATGGTCAGATCTGACAAGCGCTCTGACGTTAATGGACACTCGCTGAATACCACGCCCGAGGAGCCGGCTCTCCTTTTTTATTCCTAATAACACGTTTCATATTTGTTAAGTTATTCATTTGGCTGTGTACAGAATGCCTTTTGCCAGAATATCTTTTTTACAACTGTTTTTTTTTGCTGCCATTGTAAAAACATGACTTTAATTTACACAAGCCATTCAGAGTTGACACTTTAATATGTGTTTGCTTTGAAACGTGCCCAAAAGGTGCCTCAAATTTAGCTAGAAAGCGGTCAAGCGTCTCTCCGTTTAGTTGTTGTTTTACAGCTGAACTTTATTTTGATTTATTTAGGGCCACTTAAAATGGTGGCAGGTTTATAGTAACAGCCATTTAACACATTTTAAAGCTGTGGGCAACACTCTCTTTTTGGAAGAACTTTTTCAATTTTGTGTCATTTATTTCTTTACATAAACTTAAAAGATAAATCCCCAATTGGAAGACACTTTACATATTTAAGTATTAAAGTTTTGTATCTGGTGAGGCACAGTCAGATTTGCAAATAAATGAACCAAAATCTAACAAGCACAGCTATATATAAACTGTAGCAATGAAAAAAAAACATTTTATAGTCTTATTCTAAAAGGGGTGTCGATAACTTCAAACTACAGTTAAACTCGGTTAATTCGGTTTCGGTTTATTTGGATTTTTGCGAAATCCGGATAAAAAGTTTGGCCCGGATGATTTCTAATGCAATTCTTATGAAAAATCTATGCATATTCCGGATTTTATCATTCGGCTCTTCAGCTATACCGGATCCAAATCCTAATAATCTCGATCCATTCCTATGCCTTTTGCCATGTCTATTCCGAAGTCGTGTTCCAAGTTAACATGCCGTTTTTGATGTCTTTTTCCGGGAAAGTTCTCGACCTGAGGCTGGATGACACAAGTTTCCTGGAAGGTGTATACCATCCTTTTGTCCATAGAAAAACAAATTTCTCGATGTGTTTGTCTTCGTGGGACGTCTTCCCGGTTATCACCGACTGACTATCTCACTGTGCTTCGATTTAAGTTGTGATCTATTCGTGCAAAACGACATTGAAGGAGACTATGTTTAGGTATACATCATGGCGTCGGTAAAGAAGAGGATTCGAGAGGACTGGACATTAGAAGAAAAATTACAGATCATACAATACTGTCAAAGATCACAATGGCATAAAACAAAGATATCGCGGCTTATTTTCACATAAAACCTCAAAGATTGTTAGACATTACGAAAAATGCAGTATGCATGTTTCTATAATATTCTGTAGTGGGTTTACATAATTCACCCACGGAACACTTTTGTTGAGTCGAGAGTTCCAGTGGGACATGTTAGAAAGTTGAGCTCTCCCTTCTTCCATTTGGAGAGATAGCAACGCTATTGTTGTTGTGCCCTGTTTGGAAGCGCTACAGTATGTCAATAAAGCTCCTGTTTGCTCTGGCATGTATTACTCCGCCTCAGACTCCCGTTCTTACATGCTACAATTCTCATTTTATCTGGTGTGAATATAAACGCGTAAATTCATGTTCAATAGAAACCAGATGAGTTATTCATGTACAGTAATTTCTAGTCAACATCATTTTGACATGGGTTAATCCGGATACTCGGATAATCCGGATAATTTTCCGAGTTCATTTGAGTCTGGATTAACGGAGTTTTACTGTATTCTACTTGCTGACTCCATCAAATCAGATTTTTTTTAAAAAGGCTGACTATGCGCCTTATAATCCAGTGCGCCTTATATATGGATCAATATTGAATTACAAGGTCTCGCAACGACTCCATTTTTCATATAAAAGAAGAAGTGCGCTGTGCATACTGGGAAATATTAAACAACGATTCTCTTTTATTTGTGCGTTTGTATAAAGACCCTGAAATGGCTCCTATTAAGAGACACGCTTACAATGCAGAGTTTAAACTCAAGGCGATCAGTCACGCAGTAGAACACGGGAATAGAGCAGCAGCGAGAGGAGTGAATGGAGTTGTGGAAAGCTTGTTCGTTATCTATTAATAAAGTTTGACTGACCTATCTGAATGTTTTGTTGACATTCCCTTTAGCGCGGCACCATCTAACGGTTGCGTAACGTAACTACATCCTCTACGGTAGCTAAGTCAATTTAAGTCACATTTATTTATGACGCCCTTAATCACAAAAATGTCTCGAAGGACTGCACAGGATTATTACAAAATTGCACAATTACCTGATGTTAAACGAGCATGCACTTATAGCGCCTTATAATGGGGCGCGCCTTATGTATGGAAAAAGTTTAAAAATATATCATTCATTGAAGGTGCGCCTTATAACACGGTGCGCCTTATAGTGCGGAAAACACAGTGTGTATATATATATATATATATATATATATATATATATATACATACAGATACCATATTTTGTTACATTGCACCTCTGATCTCATCACCAAATAAACCCAATTTCTTTTTCGATTTAAGGTTTGTCCAACTCAACAGCGGCAAAAGTGCTTAAGAATGACCCTGTGCCTAAGTGATAGTTTTAGCAGCACCTTATCCTTCATGGGCTCGTATAAATAATATCACATGATTCACATACTTTGTTTTTTTTGTTATTAATCACCTTTGCTACGCCTTTGCTCCTTTGTCTGCCGTCATTCTTGTTCACAGCCTTGTCGCCTATGATTTATTATCGTAATTTTCTTCTCTCAGCGCCTTCAAGATTCTACAGTGAACTCTGACTGCTTTGTTTAAAAGTACAGAAATATATAAATAGATTTTTTTTTAAAACAAAAACGGGTGTGGGAGTCGTAAGAGTTGGTTAACCTACTTCCCTGACTTTACCAGATCCATACAACAGGGGTCCTTTACAAAAAGGTTATGTGAGAACCCTGAGTATTTCAACCCTAAAATGAAGGAAATGTTGATGTAAAACTAAATTCACAGAAAGAGGAATAACTATTACGTGAATCCCGATCTTTTGACATTTAAAAGCAGTCTAATGCTATCATTGGAGGGTTTTATTTCCGCACAAAGATTTAGTCTCGTTTCAAAATAAAGCAGCCCTCGACCAAAATACATACCTCAAGTCGAGATTTTTTTTGTCATGTTTAAATTTGAATAAATGATTGATTGTTTTCAAATATCAGTATGTGTTTTTAAAGTAAAAAAAGTGGTAGTCTAACGTGTAAAGCGGTCATGTTCATGAGTATGCTACCAACTCATTCAGAGCCATAACATACAAATACATTTTCAGATGCATTGGCCCTGATTGCCACAATATATAAGTATGTTTTTCTTGATTTATTTGAAAAAAATATAATAAAGAGTTTGGAGCTGCTCATCAGTAAGTATGAAGCCTCTGGTAATGCTTCCAGTATGATAAATCACCATTAAATGGCAGAAGTGGCTTTAATCGGATAGTTGGCCATACATTGAGGAAGCCCCCATTTCTTTTTTCCCAGCAAATTCGTGTGTGTAGGCACTCCTAAACAGCTTTTGGACATATTCTAATGGATGACTGAGCTTAAAGATAGCTATTTTCATAAAATAAAAACGTCATCGTCTGGTCAGAGCGGGATGACCTTCCGTGCATGTCAGCAGGAATGCAATCGCCATGTCGAGCAAAATCATCTGATCACTTCACCAGAAAAAAATCGTCCGCTGAAAAGTTTCTAGCAAAGTTCATGCCTAGTTTTTGCACAAGTTCAATGTTTTTGCAAAAAAAGGTTATTTTACAAGCAAATTGCACCTGTGTTTATGGAAAGCATTGTTTAGATATTGAAGTTATCACAAATACAGAAAAAAAGCATCAAAGTGAAAGTTCTGCTTGAAATGCAGCGTTTCACAAAAAGCTGTTTTCTGGGAAACGAAAATTTCAAGAAACTGTTTAACTGTTTACCAAATAATGGTTGAAGCTGAAAACATACATTTTCTTCTGATGAAAGATGAATGTTAACTTTCTTTGAATATGTCTTATGTCAACATAGCTAAGGAACAACATTTTTGGTAGGCCTTCAAAAATGAGTCAGAATGACAAAAAATGGCTGGCACTAGCTCTTTCCATTTGAGAAAATTGTCTGACTTTATTGGCAGCAAAGAGAGGTCACTTCAGATATCACGCAGTTATCTTAGTTTCTTCAGAACTAACCTGGTCGGTCCCAGGTTTTTCCTCAAATAACTTCTTTTTTTGTCTCTATACTTTGTTTGCCTCTCTAAGATTACTAGTTCAGATGGGGTCAAAACAACTAGATTGCTTTGGTGACATCAAATCAGGGCTCCATTCATGCTGTCTTTTACTTGATCTACCGTAAATTCCGGACTATAGAGCCCACCTGATTATAAGACGCACCCACCACATTTTAAGGGGAAAACCGATTTTGTACTTACACAAGCTGCACCTGTGTATAAGCCGCATGCGCCCACCTTAAAACATGTAATACAATCACAAAATTAGCCCAAATTAGACCCTTTGAGTCCGGCGATTGTAACTGAATATAAAGTACACAGTCCAAAAATTAGCCGGCAAAATGGACAGAAAATGATACAGGTACTTAAGGTTTGATGCAGACCTGCAGAGTCCAGGTACCCGTTGAAAATAATCCAAGGATAAAAAGTTTATATTTCCAAAGGTAAGGGTGGGAAAAATATATATCCACTATTGTCTGCCGCGACAACAGGTTTCACTCACCTTTACCTCACTTCCCGTCAGCCCGCGTTTGCTCCGCCCCTCTTTTTTAATTCTCAAAACATTTCAGAAAAAGAGTCTCAAAAAATACATTACAAAAATATACAGGTGCAAATACATATTATACATCGATTACACATATTTACAAAGAAAGACGGTACACCGAGAGAGTTTTAAAAGCTTTAATTATAATATTATAACTTTCATCCCAAACTGTGCCTGTGAAGGGTAGCAAAACTCTACTAGCAACACGCTCGCAACACAATAAACGGGTCTGTTAAAAAAAACATACCTTACCTGTAGAAGCCACGGTAAACCGTCCTCATCTTCCTCCTTATAACTGACATCATCAAAGTCGTCTTCCCTAGTATGGGAAAGAGCCTTTGTCATATAGACGTCGTCCCACGTTCCCTTATTCCAAAACACGCTAGCAACACGCTCGCAAAGTGAAGTTTACGCGCAGTAGCTCTGTTTCCTTCTTTATCGGACTGAGCGTTTGCTTTTAACTTGAAAGCCACGTGATGTGCCTTTCTTTTTACAATTTGTATGATGAAGATATGTCTACGCTAATTTAATTTGTGCACAAGCTAAGAAGTTGCAGTCTTCCTCAGCGCATATATTCCACCGGTCTAAATCTTACCTTTTGTACTCGAGCGCCGCAGGCGGCCGTTAGAAAAATTACATAAATTGGCCGCATCACTGAATAAGCCGCAGGGTTGAAGGTTTGGGAAAAAAAGTAGCGGCTCATAGTCCGGAATTTACGGTAGTTGAAACGACATTGATCTAAATGAACTTACTGAAATTTGTATCTGAAAACTCAGAAGTCAGGGTTAGATTCTAATTCTAGTTCTAAATACAAGATAAAGTTGTACAGCAATTGTTGAACGTCTTTAGTGAAATGGACTCCGGATTCACGAGGTACCAGTTTACATTTTGGAATCTTTCCGTTCAAGGCCATGCATGAATACATCCATGACCCAATTTTTTCATAATGCCCCCTCCTCTCTTGTTCTCTCAGATCATTTTTCCTATCCACCTCAATTTCCCTCAAGGCCCTAGACATTACTGCGTGAGGAGAGCAAACAGTAGGTCGTCACAACAAGGACTATCTCTCTTGACTGGAGTCACAAGACCTGGTCAACACAAAAGCGACTTTGGAACATTTTTCCTTCACGCTGATGTCTTCATCCTAAGTTTGTCGCTCTGTGTGTTTTTTTACTTCATTTCTTATTAAACTATACCGGGTGTAGGCAACACGCGGCTCAATAGCTGCATGCTGCTCTTAAGCGCTGCCAAGCCGCAATCTGCCGCTTTCTCAAAGATGTTTACACATTAAAAAAGATGGGGAGGAAAATATGTTTTTATTTTTAAATGGGCTTTGTAGGATGATAAACGTGACGCAAACATTTTTAACGTTTTCCAATGCGGTAAAAATGTGTAGCATAAGTAGAACATTTAAACGAGGAGCTGGTACGAGTTGACAAGCTGGACTCTGCTCTCTCTCTCTCCACTGTTCTGTTTGGCTCTGAGGTCTGTTGGCCTGTACAGGGATGGGCAACACCAGATAACAAACCATCCTTGCGCTCTTCTGGCTTTCTTCAGAGTCCGATTTATTTTTTATCAATTTAACAAGCTGCCAAAAGCTAGCTGTCGCCGAACAACCTGCCCCCTGATAGAATTTGTTGTGTGCTTTCTTCTAAACAAAATGGACGATATGTCTGTATCAATGACAATAAAGACAACTCAATTCAAAATTCACAAAGCAGAGAACCAGCGATAACCGAAGCGTGAAATAGCGAGGGATTACTGTACACAGCAAATATGTTTTTATTACTTTCAGACCACTTGTTCTTATGTTTGCATGATTAATAAGTGTTCGTGAAAAGCAGTCCAAATTTATTTTTACATCCTTATTTAATGTATTTTCCAGCCTCAATGAGAGATGAAATCAAGTATGCACACAGTTCAGTATCATAGTATTTGCTTGGTTGATTTTTTGAATAAACACTGAGCAATGTTTATGTTAGTGCCAAAAGCTTAATTAAAACATCAGAAAATGACTCATATAATGATCAGGCTTTTTAGAAATAAAGATGAAATAATGATATCTATTAGGGAATTGAATCCAGCCTTACATTTCATGCGCTGAAAAGGCATGGTCGCAGATTGAAATTGGCTGCAGTATTGCACATGGCTGCTTGTGCCTGTGAGTTGTTTGTGCAGCTCTGCAAGCTGTGCAAATGTCTCCCCACGGATGTCAAATAGATTCTAATTAGCTCTGCAGAATTTAATTACCATACGCTGGTGGATCACCGGGGTAGCGTCCCGGTTGAATGCGTGTGTAACCAATCACACTTTTTCAAGGTTGAGTGCGGCTCTCTGCAAGGAAATATATCAGCGGCACATGAATGCACTGGCGTTTCTTTATACTTTCTTTAGTGGACGACCTTCCTTTATTTATTTATTTTTTTCAATGGTTATGCACAATTTCGGTGACGTGTTTATAATAGAGAATGGATGAACGAGCAAAGCAAATTGAAGCAATTTTTCATTTCCTTTACTCAATATCTCAGACTGTAAATATGAGACCAACCTTATTGAAAAGACAGCTTCTCACATCCCTCAAAAAGAGTAAAAATTGACGATGTTTACTGTATGTGGCCTTTATAGTTTATTTTCTGAGAAGACCAAATTATCCATCCATTATCTGCACCGCTTATCCTCAGTAGGGTCCGGGGGGTGCTGGAACCCATCCCATCTTTCTTTGGGCAGGGGGCAGGGGACACCCTGAACCGGTTGCCAGCTAGTCGCAGGACACACAGAACGACAACTCACTCGTTCATTCACACCTAGGGACAATTTAGAATAGAATAGAATATACCTCTATTGTCATTGTTACAACATGGGTTGAATATATTGTGACAACGAAATGTGACGTGGCACTCCAGGTCCACATTTTACAGTGTGGATAAAGAAAACAAAGAGATAAAAAAACAAAGAAGATGTTTGTACTGTCCTTGTTGCATAGGCTTTGTTTTCCTGCGGAGGGGGGTGTATGAGGGGGTGAGGGACAGACAGAGATGGCCGGATCCAACTAGATGTTTGATCTTACTGTAGACACGGTCCAGTGTTTTTTCCCTAATTGCTCAGTCCACGTATTGAATGAATTTGGGAAGTACAGTCCTTAAGCATGCCTGATTAAAGTCGCCGGCGACGATAAAAGCTCCTCCGGGATGTGCAAGCTGCTGTTTATTGATAGCAGCGGGCAGGAGATTTAGCGCTATGCTAACGTTAGCATCCAGTGAAACGTTAGCATCCGGTGGAACAGCAACCACAATGACCACAGTTAGCTCTCTCAGTAGATTTAGATGCACCAATTAACCTTACACGCATGTTTTTGGAATGTGGGAGGAAACTGGAGTGCGAGGAGGAAACCCACGCAAGCACGGGGAGAACATGCAAACTCAACACAGAAGGTTCGATCTCATGACCTCACACGTGCTAACCACTGCGCCGCCGTTCTGCCCAAGACCATATTAGGTTGAGCTTATTTCTTCTATATAACCGCTAAACAATTAAGTTACTGATAATAAATAAGTATACTGATTATCAATATAAGGCACACCCCCAAAATATAGTCTTTGCTCATATATTCTTCATAAATAAGGCACACTGGACTCTAACGTGCATGCAAATAAAACTACACTAAGAGCTACCTGGTAACCGTTGCGCAATTTGTACAGTTTTAGTCAAAAGTTTATTAAAATCACAAAATATTGTCTGCAACGATATCGAACAAGGGCGGAAATATAACCACTCGATCACTAAGGATACAGATGACGGACGAAAAGGCGTTCAATTTGTCCCATTATCACAGTATTTAACTTTTTGATGTATCTGATGAGGAATTCGACTTGTTTATTGTTTATTACTTTGAGCACAACTTTCCTTTTTGTCCGTTCTCTACTATTTGATTCTGACACGATGAAATAAAATAGTATGATGAAGATATGAAATGGAATGCCTTTTCATATGTCATCAGCAGGGTCGGGTAGGGTTACTTTAACTGGATTACTTTCAATTACTTTTGGATTACTCCAATACCAAATATGCTAATAAAAGACAAAAGAAACTAAATATGAATAAAATTATGAATTACAACACGTGGTAAGCTTTCTCTCCTGGCTTTGATCGCTTTTATCTCCGGCAAAACTAACATAAAATGCGACAGAAACAAAATGAAAATAATTCCAAACAGCTTGCCAACATCATTTTTACCGTTCCATGTGTTCCGTTACTCCCCAAGCCTGCACCAAATTTAGTAATTGTATTCATATTTAGTTTCTTTTGACTTTTATAAGCATATTTGGTATTGGAGTAATCCAAAAGTAATTGAAAGTACTCCAGTTAAAGTAACCCTACCCAACCCTGGTCATCAGGTGGTTTACTGGTTAAGTGTCGGTGCTCTAACCGCTGTGACCTGGGTAGAAACTAAAATTTCCTTAGAATTTCATATAATTCGTATCACTGCTGCTTAAGACGTGAGACAGTTTATTCATTTTGGGTAATCGTTTGGCTATAATTTTGGTAGTTCATGAAATTTTTAACCCATTTTTCCAAATTGTATTATATTGTTATCTTGTTTTTTCTAGAGAAGTCAAGTCGAGTCATGTTTATTTGTATAGCATTTAATCACAAAGAGTCTCAAAGGGCTGCACAGACCACAGATAATTGCAAACCACAGACTATTATTACACCATCCCCTGATCTAAAACCTACACGAGGGAAAGGAAAAACTCAAAAATCTCAACATAAGGAAAATGAAAAAAACCTTGAGAAGGGATCACACATGATGTAAAATCCCGCTTCCAGGATGACCAGGCTGCGACAGATGTTGCAATAACAGATAATAGACAGATATTGTCAACATGAAATATAGGTCATTCATAAGCTATAGAATAGAAGTGTAATTTAAGCTTAGATTTAAACAGTTCCACTGAGGTTGCAGATCAAACCTCAGTAGGCAGAGCATTCCACAGCACTGGGGCCCAAATGTAGAACGCTCTCGAACCTGCAGATCTCTTCTTGGCTCAAGGGATCACTAGTAGATCAGCATTTTCAGAGCGAAAGCGGGGTAAAACATTTCTTACAGTGTTTTTTTCAGCTTTTTTTTAAATGAATAATATTATCCACAATTATGTGCAAGATTTTTTACTTTATTACATTTATTTATTTGTTATCGATAAATCTTAAACAGATTCATCAAACGAAAAGTATTATTAAATATGCTGTACTGTTGTAGTGGGTATATATTTAGTATATACCATTTTTTAAAAGTGATGTGTTGCCAGTGGGGCCGGTCACACAGCCGTTTGCGGCTGAATCACGGCTAAAATTTTGCGGGGTTTTTTTGCCCGTGGTTGCCCGCGATGGAAAATGCGCAAAATTGGCCAACCCGCTGTTCATCGGTGGTATGCCCGCAAAACAGACGCCGGCGACTGTTCCGCTTCCTCATCGCGTCATTTCCGCGTCATTTTCTCGTGTGGACCACGGGTATAAAAGCTCCCGAGCCGGTGTTGTGCCCAAATCCGACTCCTACGCAATAAATGCAAGACGAAGTGGTTTTGGTTATATGTTCGCCATTACATTCCCTAAAAGTGAGATAAAACGAGGTAAAAGTGGTTGTAGTAGCGAGGGGATGCAAATCTCGGCAGGGATGCATTTCAATTTCAAGCTATGGCATCATTTTTATTTTATTATCTTGAAAATAAATGTCAAGAAATAAAAATGGATTAAGACGAGGTCACTACGCTGACGGGGATCCATGTTCACCCCCTTGACGTCTCGTGCACAACTGACGTGTGCTCGGCAAATCGCGCTGTATATACGTGGAGAAAGGCGTTTGACTGTCACACGCGTAACACGCTAATTTCACGTAATAACACCGCGATACAGGCGCAGAACATGCTATTACCATGCTCCACCCACGATTACCCGCTGAAATTTCCCGTCCTACCCATGTGTAAGCACGCCCTGGCCGCGGCCAGAGCACGTCGTTCCGCGTCATTTCCGTGTCATTACCTCATGTTGACCACGTGTGCGGCACGCGGTTTAACACGTGCTCAAACTTTTGAGCAGCTCAAAACTTTTTCGCGTGGCCAACCGCGTGTGAATTTCCAACCGCGAGTAAAGCACTGCTGTATCTCGTCTATATGGCGGTCTCAAAACGTCCAACAGCGCCCAACAGCGTCTGCTTCACGGCCAGAAATTTCTTGCCGTGGTTCAGCCTCGATACGCTCGTGAAAGGCTGTGTACTAGCGCTCTGAAGAATTGAGCAGCGCAAAACTTTTTCGCGCTGCTGACCGCGCGTCAATTTCCGACTGCGTGTTAAGCACTGCTGTATCTTGTCTGTATGGCGATCTCAAAGCGTCCAATAGCGTCCGCCTCACAGCAAAATTTCTGGCCGTGATTCAGCCGCAAATGTCTGTGTGACCGGCCCCTTACAGATATAAATGAAAGTTACAGTTACTTGGTTGATGACTGGAAGAAAGCAACGATATGTTTTTTTGTGCAAAGATCAAATTTGGCAATTTCCTGCAACTAGTCAATGTCTTATAGCACACTAGTGTGTCCCAACTTTATTTATCTATCTACCCTGGTCATATCCCTCTAGAGGGGTGACCGACAGCAAGACAAACACATACAAAAACAAAGAAAATTAAAAACGGCCAAAAGTAGCAAAAAAAAAAACGCAAAAATGTTAGGGACGATGGACAACCCAAATGCCCAACCACCCAAAAAAGTTAAGCACATCGGCACCCAAGTCGGTCATGCTTTCGTCCCTCCAGATGAAACGGGACACAAGAAAGTGACCATGTCACTCAGGTCAGGGTGACACAACACACTCTTCTGTTCAACAGCAGGGCTTGACAGCTTTCACTGGTTTACCCCTGCCGCATCATACAGGTGCCCTACCCATCCCTTAGAATGCGTCTAAACACCCCACTATCCTTTTACAACACCTCTCCACTCATTCATATTTTCTATTCCAACAAGAGCTCTAGCTTCCACTACTTTTTGACCTCTTTCCTGCAGTGCACTCATAACACCATCCATCCAAGTCAATCGTGGCCTTCCTCTTGGTCTCCTTCCATTTACTTCTGCTCTGTAGATCCTCTTCAACACAATGGTTGAAAAACACTGCTCTTAACAAAACTGGCAAGTTCACCATAAAATATCACTTGTACACTATTTTGTTGTGATATGATTTTATCTTATATTTAACTGATATATTATGTCAAAATTGACAAAAAAATATTTTACTGACCTAAGTCAAAGTTTCAACTCATCAAAAGTTAAGTTACTTTAATTCTGATGACTTAAAAGTTATGATACTGTCATTTGCTTTGACTATCTGAGAAAATTAACCACTAGGTTCATAGCGGGCACCATTTCCTGTGGTGAGTCCCAGGCAAGTACAAACTGGTGGCACCCATCCTTCGCCGGGCCAACATTAGCTAATTTAAAAGAAAAATGATTGTGTTTTCTAAAATCCAACAAAAAAACAAAAATAACTAACTTGAACCATGACAAGTGGGTGTAAAAACAAGCGGGTGCAGAAACAATACTGTAGAGCCACATTAGACATTTCTTTTTGTGGTTTTGCAAGTTTTGATATAATGATTACATAATTTAAACTAGAAGGGGTGTGTATGAGTAGAGCAGCGTTTGGACACAAAACCACCTTTTGGGTGGCATTTTCTTTTTGGCAGGGTCATTCACCTCTAGAGTGACCTACCTGATTGCTAGTGAAATATTTTGATGCTACCCAAACTTGTTCTGTCCCAAAAGTCTTTCCAGAAAAGCTGCTGAGTCAGCAAAACCAAAAATGCTAAGTCAGATCTTTTTGGGAAGTTTTCACATCCAGGGTAACCAACTTGATTGCCTGTAAAAATGTGTTGACACTCAATGTTTGGTATGGCCTAGGAGAGGGTATTTCTGATGAAACAGTGCTGAGTCAACAAAACCAAACATGAGTCAGCTTTTTGGGACATTTTTCACATTTAGGGTAACCTACCCAACTGCCTGTAAAAGACAGTGGGCATATCTTAACTCCTCTCTCCTTTTATTTTGTGCACTGACACAAAAACAGACATACAAACAAACACACAAACGACGGAACATACCAAGAAAAAAAAAACATATATACAGTGCGTACTTAGTTCTCAAACGAAAATCTTATCACTACCCTTGCTTTGTTTGCAGGTAATGATAATAACATTTAAAAATAGTCCCTTCTCAAGGTTTCTTCATTTTCCTCATTGAGGTTTTTGAGTTTTTCCTTGCCCTCATGTAGGTTTTAGATCAGGGGATGGTGTAATACTAGTCTGTAGTTTGCAATAAACTGGTCTTTGCGGCCCTTTGAGACTCCTTGTGATTAAGAGATATACAAATAAATATGATTTGACTAAGGCATAAAATGTGAGGTCTCTCAATATTGTATCATTAGACGTGACATTAATTCAATATTTATCTTTTGTCAGGGTCATTTTTTTTTAAACTAGACAATGTAGCAGACTCTATTACAGTAAAGCTCCAGAGTTCCTTTTGTCCTTTCCTTTTGTTTGAAATGAAAGACACAAGTGTATATGATGTGCATTATGTGGTGATATCAAGGCTAACTGGCTTTTGTGTATGGATGTGTACAGAAGAATGAGTTGGATCATTGTATCAGTTCCCGTGTCTTATTGGATATACTAAAAATAAAATAGTTATCATATGGTATATGGTGAAGACTGGAACAGAGAAGCCAGGAGGGGACTTTATATATTTATTCAGTTTCTTATGTTTACCTCTTGTTTAATTGCTTTTGTTCTTTTACTTTTTCTTTACAGTATATAGCTATATTTATTCAGGCTTATCACAGAGCGCCTTTTTTGGGTCGCATTATTGACCCCCAAGAAATTCACATATTGTGGATACCAAACTGCCCCCCAGATATCTGCACATCCACATAATCAGTTGGGCCAAGAAATAAGAAAATATTTTAAAAATGATCCATCCTTCCATCTTCTGCAATGATTATTTCCAACGGGGTCAGGGGCCGTGGTTGAATTAGACATATCCATAAAGATGTTCAAAAACAGTATGAAAATTGTATTTTGTACGGAACACTTATCTGCGCAGAATTCCAATAAGCAGTACTTGACCTCAAGTCAAGTGATGTTTATTTGTATAGCCCTTAATCACAAAGAGTCTCAAAGGGCTGCATAGATCACAGATAATTGCAAACCACAGACAATTATTACACCATCCCCTGATCTAAAACCAAGGAAAGGAAAAACTCAAAAACCTCAGCATGAGGAAAATGAAGAAACCTTGAGAAGGGATTGCACTTGAGGTATTCCCCCTTCCAGGATTACCAGGCTGCAACAGATGTTGCAATAACAAATAATACACAGATTTTGTCAACATGTAATATAGGTATTTCATATGCTATAAAATATAAGTGTGTTTTAAGCTTAGATTTAAACATTTTCACTAAGGTTGCAGATCGAATCTCAGGGGGAAGAGCATTCCATGGTACGGGCCCGAATGCAGAACGCTCTCAAACCTGCGGATCTCTTCTTGGCTCTTGGGATCACTAGTAGACCAGCATTTTCAGAGCGAAGGCTCCGGACCGGAACATAGGGGGAAATTAAATCTGAAAGATATAAATAAGGGAGCAAGTCCATGCATGATTTTGTATACTTTCAACAGAGCCTTAAAGTCAAATCTTAAGCTAACAGGGAGCCAATGCATGTTAGCTAAAATCGGGGTAGTGTGATCTTTCTTGTCTTAGTTAAAAGCCTCGCTGCAGCATTTTGTACCAGCTGAAGGCTCTTGATTTTGGACTTTGGGAGACAGGAGAGTAGTGCATTACAGTAATCGAGACAGGAGGTAACAAACGCATGAATTGTAATCTCCGCATCCGACTGAGACAGCATAGGGCGAATTTTAGCAATGTTTCGAAGATGGAAAAAAGCTGTTCTTTTAATATTCTTAACGTGTGTATGAAAGGACAGATTGGGGTCAAATATGATACCTACATTTTTGACTGAGTCACTCTGGGTGATATTACATTTGTCAATGTTCAGAGCAGTTTTTGAGAACAAGTCACGGCATTTAGATGGAGCAATAACTAACATTTCGGTCTTTTCAGAGTTAAGGCGCAAAAGGTTGAGTGACATCCATTCTTTTATCTCAGTGAAGCAGGCCTCCAAATTTCCACAGTTTAGTGTGGCAGATTCCTCCATCGGAAGATGTAGTTGAGTGTCATCTGCCTAGCAATGGAAACTGATATTACACTTGTGAATAATATCACCTAATGGAAGCATGTAAATGCTGAAAATAAGGGGGTCAAGTACTGAACCCTGCGAAACACCACAGGTAACACTTCGAACATTTTTAGGATTGGCTTTGGTCTGCCAGAGTGGATGATAACTCCAAGTTGGGCAATATGCCATGGTATTTGTCCAAGAGAATAGGATATCATCCCGTAGCAGTTAGTGATAGGCGATACTGGGGATATTAGAATCAGACCCAAGTAAATACATGGTAGTATTGATCTGTAGCGATACGATCCGGATACCTTTTCCTTGTACATATAATTTTTCTTTTTATTTATGTTATGTAAAATAAATCCAAATTTCTTGACTTTTTAAAAAATACATATGTTTATGTGATAGTTCATGTGTTTTTGATTCTTATTCAATTTTTTTTTTTTTTTTTTTTTTTTTTTTTTTTAATATAGTTTGAAGTATTGTTCCTCCGTCATTATGACATTTTTAGGGACACGTTTTTGACAAAATTATGACATCCATTCACCTATACCAATTGGTTTATCATCATTAAAGGGACATTGTTTATTATGCAGCACCTTGAAGTAACACGTTTACATTTTTGGTTGCAGCTTCTTGCACTCTGTAGGTTTAACTTTTATTCATGTTTTTATTGTAAATTTTCCATTGTAACAGACCACTTCACTAATCAAATTACACTTAGAATTGTCCTCTTTTTCTGTTAAGAAAAGAAGTCTACGCCGCGTTGCGCTTCCCATTTGGCCCAATCTTTTGTCTGGCTGGTAAGATGCAGTCGCTGGCTAGCTAGGCGAAGGTGCTAAAAGTGGTTCTGTCAGTCACACAAACAGACATAAACTTTCCCCATTGATTTTGTTGTTCCTGTATAAGCCACACCCTCTCCCCTCACACTGCCTACCAATTGCTACTGGTGACACAACCAAATATGCCCATATAAACTGACCCGAGGTCAGTATGTTATAGTTCTAAATATGGCTTGGATGCGAGTTTATATGGTAGAGAGAATATTAGAATATCAGTAGGGAGAAATTACGCCTATCGTACTCTGTGCTTGAGACGCAGCCACCGTAACTGTATTCTGTTATATTTCGTAGGTTTAAATTGTTGAGTCAAGGGTTGTGTTGCTGGTGGATTGAGGGTTTGTATGTTATTTCGCGAGCGAAGGATGAATGACAGCATAAAAAAGACATTTTATTAGATATTCTGCTTTTAAAAAGTAGCGGAGTAATGCAAAACATATGAATCACGCAAATTGGTTACTTAGAAAAGTAGTTCAGCGTTCAGGAACGTGTTCATTTTTAACGCGTTACTCCGAACAATGGTCATAAGCTTGAATGTCTATTACACATGTAAGGGTTTGGTATCAGTTTCATACAGATGCCTAGATCTAACACTGTTTGCAGTATTTGTGTTAAAGAGTAGTTTTGGGGTTTTTTTTTCATCCATTTTTGTGTTACGCATTGTAAGAGATACGGAGCAATTTACAAAAAGTGTATTTTGATATTCTGACCTGATTTTAGTCCTAGTTGACTGTGTATGCAGAGTTCCTTCTGACTGTAGATCTGTGTGTATGTGACAAACAGGCTTGCCTCAGATCAACGGATGAGTTTTTTTTTTTCTCTGTGATCCGGTGCGAAATAACCAAGCGCTGTCAAAAAATAGGAACAAACTTTCCCTTGTTACTGTAACAGAAGTGCGATGCATGAGAGATGTTCACTTCAATACAGTCTCTCACAAAGTCTTTGTGTAATGATTGTCCATCTAAAAAAGCACTCCCACTTTTAAAAAAAATCTCTAATTTTAAACATTATTTGTAAAGAATTGACGGATTAAAAAAAAAATCCTATTTATCTGTGAAAATCATAGCATTACTTTTTTCACATCACGAGTGAACTTTTTATATATTTGAAACACTGCTGTGCCATTGGGCACCCCCAGGCTGATGCCCAACAGTGAAATCCTGGGCATATTCATTGTATCAACACTATGTGCATATTTATGTGATAAGAATCGGAAAGATTGGAAACATTTGAGGTATTTTTTGGCAACTATACATTGCTTACAGGGTACATTTTAAAAATACAAAACATGTAAAAATGTACACACTCCTGTTAATGCAACCTAACGTATGAGTGTTGCATGTAATCTCTACAACTCCATGAAACGTTTTTTTTAGGTGAGGGAATAAAAATAGTTTACATATGTTTTATTACCTCCGAAAATAAAGGCGGTCATCGTTTTTTTACGTACTCTGTCCCCAAGGTTTCGATTTTACAGCACCATTTTCCCCTCAGCACCATACTCTAGATTTCCCTCTTGGTGAGAGATTTTCAAAAGCTGCACTATGCACCTCTTATCCATGTTAATGTGTTTATAGAAACATTTTAGATGTTTATTCTTTACATAAATAAATAAATAAATAAATAAATAAATAAACACACTGCGCATACAGTTCATGGTTCACGGTTCACAGATCCCTTAACCACGAGGGCATGTGACAATGCTAAGCCCAAATCATTGGGAAAAAACTATTTTGTTCAGAAATTTTGAGTTCCACATTGTACAATACGAATAACATAACTTGGCTTCCATGCTTGTTGAAATACAAACTGTGTGGCAATTACTTCCTTTTGCATTTGTGACATATTAATGGCACTTTGTTTGGTATATTGTTCTATTTTGTATCTATAACTAATTGATTTATTTAGTTAATCGAGTAAAACAACTAGATGGATAAAAAAATGAATTCAATTAAAAACCGCATATGTGAGTTTCAGATATATATTTTTTTGATCTGCAAAATACATAGTTCACACTGGATTTCTTCTTTTAATGATGGTGGAGGATATTAGAAATTGGTTTCAAAGTCCTTAAAAAGTGCGAGAAAATTGGCCATGAAAAAGGCGTAAGGACCCTGGATTTTTTTCTCTCCCTATTTTGAGTGTCAAGTTAAGGCAAACCCAAACTACTAATGACTTATGCTGCCTTTGAACAGAAAGCTGATGATCATTTCAGACACCACTAACACCTGAAAAATTGTTAAAAAAAAAATAAAATAAAAAAAAAAAAAAAAGACGAAAACAGTAGGCAGTGAAAAAGGAACATGACATCTAGATTATTATATAATAATACCCCCAATAAGCAGGTTAGCGCCTTACATGGCTGCAAGGCCGCTATTGGGAAATGTGGAGCACATTGTAAAGCGCTTTGGGAAGTCAATGACTTGAAAAGCGCTATATAAATGCAGATCATTTCATTGGCGGCAGTAGCTCAGGAGGTAGAGCGCTTGTTTTGGAATCAAGGGATCCCAGTTCGAATCCTGGCTCGTCCGTGTTACATGTCGAAGTGTCCTTGGGTAAGACACTGAACCCTTAATACCTTCAATAAGCAGGTTAGCGCCTTACATGGCTGCAAGGCCGCTATTGGGAAATGTGGAGCACATTGTAAAGCGCTTTGGGAAGTCATTGACTTGAAAAGCGCTATATAAATGCAGATCATTTCATTTCACATTTCATTTCATAAAAGCAGATGTGTCCCGGGGTCTCTTGTGGGTATCAACACGTCCAAATTACAGCTAAACTGGCACCGATACTAGGTTGCTGCCGGAGCTGATCTGTGTTTGCTCTATCTATCTTCACTGTCGTTGGCTTTAGTTCATTCAAATCTCAACTTTTGGCTATGGGGGGGATTATCTTCTGAGCATAGAGCACAATTAACTGCTATAAACATCATGTTGTCAGTGTGCTTGTGAAAAGTTTTCTGCACGAAGGGCTTTGTATAGGTGATGCAGACACACTTTTGCCTTCCCGTTTTTTTGAAAATGATGCAGGGATGAATATGTGTTTTTTGATTACCAACCAGTAAAATGCCATGAGGTTTGTGTCTGTTAAGGCAAGTCAAATTTACAAATAAAGGATCATAAATCATTTTTTATCTGATTGTCAGAAAAAGAAAACAAGAAATAAACAGTGGCACAGGAAAAAAGGATTTTCTTACCTTATCTTATAAAGGAAGTCTATCCGCTACTTATTTTGAACAAAAGCGTCCATGCAACGAGAAAAAAAATACTGGATGGTTTGACTTGCTATTAGCTTACAAATACTATCACTAAATCTATTGTTCGGGGCTGAAGTGTGCCACAAAACAGAATCCTCGTTCTCATTCCATGATCAATGATTGTTTCACAGAGTAGGTAATCCTACATTATGGAATAAGTCTATGTAACTAGAAAAAAATATAATTGGATTGCTTGACTTGCTTGCTTAGACTATAATAATACTAATTTTGTTGTTTGGGGCTGAGGTGTGAGCTAAATCAGAATCCTTGGTCTATCTATCGCCTTCTGCCATCAGGCAAGAGAATTGTGTGCCTGGCTCGGCATCTGCAGATGCTCAGCACAGTAATACGTCACATATTAATTGTATTGATAATATGCATGACATAATGTATAAATTCAAGGATTTTGAAAAAGTAAATCCCAAAATGGTGATGTTTAATGAGAAATAACTGTCACACTATCGAGATATAACCATCAAATATATATTTTACATTTTATATTTCCATGATGAGACGTGAGGCAGAACCTCACTTGCCTACACTCATTGCATGTCTCCAACACCAGATCTGTGTATTCCAATTCTAGCCTGTTATAAGGTACATGTACTGACAACAGTAACAGATAACAGTATCAACTGATGACCTTAGGAAGCTCTCAACTTGGCATTCTGTTATTACCTGTATGTCATGTCGACGATGTCTGTGTGCTGTCTGTTCATTCTCCTTATGCTGAGGTTTTTACATTTTACTTTGTCCACATGTAGGTTTGAGACCAGGGGGTGGAGTAATAGTAGTCTGTCATCTGTGTAGCATTTGAGACTTCTTGTGATTAAGGCCTATACAAATAAACATGACTTGATTTGACTTTTTTAAAGGTATATGCAATTTTACGTTGGGGTCCTCTCAAAAGAGGGAATTTTATATCAGATTTTTTAATTGGCCTGACAAAATGTGGTATTGAAATACCTGACTTATTTTATATATTTGTTTAATTTCACTCTCTAAGACAGGGGTGTAAAACAAATTTTATTTCGGGGGCCACGATAGAACAAACATTCTGTCGGGGGCCGGACTACTAAATTAAAGAGAAAGAAAAAGAGAGATAAAGAAATAAGAGAAAAAGGGAGGGAAAAGAAGAGAGAGGGAGGGACAAAGACAGAGAGAGAGGAAGAGAGCGTTAGAAACAAAAGAGATAAAAAGAGAAGTCGTGAGAGAGGGAGAAAGATAGGGAGAGGAAGAAAGAAATCCAAAGAGAAATAGAAAGATTGAAAGAGAGAAAAGAGAAAAGAAAGCACGAAGGGTAGGAAGAGAGAAAGAGAAAAAGAAAAAATGAAGTTAGAGCAAAATAATTTAAAAAGACACAGAGAGAGAAAAAGACAAAGAGCAACAAAGGAAGAGAAAAAGAGAGACACAGAGAGTGAAAGAGACTAGGACAGAGAGTGGGAGAAAAGGTGTTGAAGAGAGAGAGAGAGAGAGAAAGAAAGAGAGAGAGAAAGAGAGAGCGAGAGAGAGATGGAGAGAGAGAGAAAGAAAGAAATACAAGTACAGTGGCTTTGGCAACATCAATTTGACATATTTCAACCTGCAGCTTGTTTTTCTTTTGTGCTTCTCTGAGTGTTGTCTCACGGGCCTGTTTCAATCCCTTAGCGGGCCCGATCCGGCCCGCTGGCCGCCTGTTTGACACCTATGCTCTAAGAGGACAATGTGATCTATGTGAACATGTCTATGTTTTTATTTGTTAATTTGTATAAATAATGTCGTAATATATTAGCTTTGAAGTGATTTTGTGTGTATTTGTGGGTCGGGGGTGTTGATATAGGAAAATGTGAACAATGATTTTCCATCATTGGCGCCACATGATAAGCAAAGCTCTCATATCTCGACTGTTATTTACATCTCATTAGTGTCATAGGGAAATTCTGCTAGTCAGAGAGAATAAATAACCCCAGCCACCGAATGGGCTGGAAAAGCATATTGTGAATTGAAGCAAGTCCTTTGCTTTGAATTTATTTCCTGCGTCTAGTAGTTTTTTTTCTGTGAGCACGAAAGACAGAGGTCTATTCTTTAAAATTCTTAATGATGGTAAGGCACAAACAGGATTGCGTGGGAATGCGTCTCGTAATGGAGGATAGAGGAAATGTAAATCATATTCACCCATTTTCAGTGTGATTTCTGCCAATATAATTGATGAAATCCAGTCCATATCTGACTAGAAATTAAGACAATTTTGTTTTTCTGAATGTTACACGCCAAGGCTAATATTTCCTGTTTTGCTCTTAGGATTAGCTTCACATATTTTCATAGCACGACAAAAACAATTGTAAAACAATACAAGCCACTATTACTCTGAATTTGATATGATGGCCAGCAAGTGCATGTTTTTTTGTAAATTAGCTGGTCTCATTGTATGCCTTCACACTATGTTTTATCGCACTAAGGTTCTTATGCACTTACAACTTAGGCCAGTCTCCAAGCACTACCTTTTAAATATGTTTTCCTATTTATCCTGACATTATTTTCTTTAGTTTTTACTTTCTTTCAAGTCTTTATAACCTTGTCTAAGTGCCTTGTCTAATCTTGTTGTAAACAATGATCACTACATTGCTATAAATGACAAAAAAGAGAATTCAATTCATCATGTGTTAGCATATCATAGCATAGTTTTGAGTAGCCCAGAATAGCCAGCCACCAAAACAATGAACATTTATTTTTCATGAAAGAAAAGACCAAAGGTTTTGGCAAGTGAAAAGCCTAGCGGTATCATTTTCGTAATGATACCGTAATGCTTTTCTGTTTTTTGAAGGAGGAGATTATTTTTTCTCCCCTGCGTGCTCTAATCAACATCTGGGTCAAGAGACTCGACATCTAAAAAACAGTTACTGAAGCAAAGCAGTTCCGTTGAGGTTTTAATCACAATAACGCAGATAAAACCAAAAAAGTGAATTTATTCTGGGCTTTCGAACACAGAACACAGCTGTAAGTCAGTCGTTTTAGTGGAAATGTATGCGGTTTTAAAAGAATGAAGCCTCAAATGAGTGGAAAATCCACAAAACTCCATGAACCTGTTCATACTGGGTCTTGTTGTATTTTTCAGGTGGTCTGATAAGATCCAGAGAGAGCGTCCAGGCTTTTTCTTAGCCATACAGATATCACTTCTAACAATGTGGAGACTGTGATGACTGAATAAATGGAAACATTTAAAATTCGATTAAATATTTGGTATATGAATTATATCTCAATAAGTAAAATGAATAAACTATCAATGTAATGATTGAAATTATCAAATGATAAGTACTGGAAAACTCATACAGTTGATATTATATAGATGCAGTGGCATATTTCAATATTAGAATAGTGTCATATGACATTTACAATGCGGGTGCATGCCGCGTGGTGTCATGAACAACTTGATGCCGCTATCCTGATGAACTGCTATTAGTTTGGCGGTGCCGCTGGTGCAAATGCCAAGACTCATGGCTGAAGCCAGAAACCCGAGGCGAACCGTCGTGCTTATCAACAAACAGCTTAATTGCAATCTTGAAATAGCACAGACTTGCCATATAGATAATGCCTCTGCTACGTGGAGCGTTACTGTCAAGCCACATAAGCAGGAAATTCTTCTTCAAATAGACTAAATGGATGGAGGCCTACAAAGAACAAGTGACTAGCAATCAGTCAACTATTTGTCCGTAAAAGGCTGTGGAGAGTATGTAACGTTCACGATTTGTCGACCATAAGGCTAATCTTTTAAACATCTTGGTGATTTGCATCATTTAGAATTTTTTTAGGTATACACATTTTGAAAAAATGTTTTTTTTACTTATCCTTTCTTCGTTCCTCTCCTTTTTTCATCATAACTATGGCAAAACCAAGATAAACTACTGCAGTGTGTGACATATTAAGTATCTGTTTTCGTCCATTGGTTTTGTTTTCTTGAATATATTTGTCAATAAAAATATTTGATTTTGTCATTCATTTATTCATTCTTCTTTTGAATGCTTATCATCACGAGGGCTGCAGTGGTGCCAAAGCCTATCTAAGCTGATTGCAGGCAGTAGGCAAGGGAAACCTGAACTGAGTGCGGTTACGACTGCTACCCGATAAAAGACAGCGTAAATAAAGCCCCGCAACAACCAGTCACGGTGACAACAGGGAAGACAAGTTCTTTGTTTTTAAAGCTTGCGGAAGACGAATCTTACTCAACGCCACAACTATGACATAGGAAAAAAGGATGACAAATAGATAGATAGATAGATAGAGAGAGAGAGAGAGAGAGAGAGAGAGAGAGAGAGAGAGAGAGAGAGAGAGAGAGAGAGAGAGAGAGAGAGAGAGAGAGAGAGAGAGAGAGAGAGAGAGAGAGAGATTAATGATTTTCATATGTGAAATGTTTAATGCCTCATGATTTATTTCGATTTCTTTCATTCCGTGTCTGAATGAAATTTCGCCTTTTATCATTTAGTCCACCGATTGGAGAACTTTGTTTTGAAAAAGCATCAACAGGCGGGTCTGTTTTTGTCTGTTTTTTACATTCTATTTGTTCAAATAATTGTATAGATTTTTCAGCCAGCCACTAGTGCAGGGGTCACAAACGTGGTAGCTCCCTAAGAGTACCTGAGTTGCCTGTGAACTGGTTCCAAAAAAAACTTACCATTGATGGGTCATAGTAATGTTCTCTGACATCCGACTAGTAACTTGCATACGATTGATATAATCAGTGTCTTTAAAACAATATTTTAGTGGTTGACTGTGATTGTTTTAACCCTATTTCTAAAAATGACAGCCTGGTAATAACATCATAATAACATTGTAACAACATATTAATAGTATGAGTTGCTATTTTGGTAATGATCAGTAACAAGAAAAAAAGCTCTCAGGTTTAAAACCCTGCCCTAGAGGGTACTCTCGACTTGTTACGGAATTGAAAATAGCGAGGGATCAAGTGAAGACCACATTCAACTCATACTCCTAAGAACATATGTTTTTGTATGCATTTTCGGCCCTGTGGATGGTGTCACCGGGCAGAAAATTATCAAATTCCGGACAGCACCTTTAATTCTCCTACGTTATCAGAGCAAATCTGCCTGAAAGGTTGTGGCAGTCAAAGAACAGAAACATTATTGGCTGATAGCGACAATGATGTAAACAGTGTTTAGTACTCAAATGAACCAACATTGAGGTATAATAGTTGTAATAAGCAACTGGCATCCTATGTAATATCCTTTGCTGGTGTCCAATATTAAACAGAATAAAAATATAAATTATGTAATGATGTCATCATGTTATATGTCATTCCCGTCACAAATTAAGAGCAAATGATACTTCCCAAAGATGTGTTAATTCGTTTCTTGGTGGAAATCTTTCAGCCTGATCTACTCGCATATAGAGATTCTTGAAAAAGGAAAAAAACATTAGTTGGGCGGCCCTGCAGATGGGTGGTTAGCGGAGGTCTAAGGTTCAATTCCAACCACCGCGGCACTCCCCATGCATGATCTCCCTGTACTTGTGTGGGTTTCCTCCAGGCATTCCGGTTTCCTCCTGCATTCGCAAAACATGCACGTCAGGTTAATTAGTGACTCCAAATTGTCCCTTGTTGTGAATGAGCGAATGAGTTGCATGTCTGAGACTGGCTGGCAACCAGTTTAGGGTGTCCCCTGCCCACTGCCCAAAGTCAGCTGGGATAGGCTCCAGCACCCCCTGTGACCTTAGTGAGAAAAAGTGGCACAAAAAATGGATGGATGGATGGATGGATAAATGGCAGCCTCCACGATCCCCACACAGCAAATAAACTGCATACATGCTTTTGATTTTATTATTTCCTGGAACATTCTGAAATAAGAAAAGCGATTACTACACCTGTGATGTACAATGTACTGTCATACGGCCGTGAATGAGAACCATTTACGTTACAAGTTCATCCAAAATTGCCAATTGTTAAGGCGACGTCTGCTTATTTCCCGCTTCTATTCATCCCTGCAGGCTTTCTGAGTACGGGAGACCAGGCAGCTAAGGGCAACTATGGCTTGCTTGATCAAATTCAAGCTCTCAGGTGGATCAAGGAGAACATTCAGGCCTTCAAAGGAGACCCAAAACGAGTGACCATTTTTGGCTCTGGCGCTGGGGCCTCGTGTGTCAGCTTGCTGACTCTCTCGCACTACTCCGAAGGTACGTATTTCCAACCACATACGCTTTGGCATGTAAGCATGTTTCATTATTTGGTTATGTTAGGTCTAATATTTTGATATTTTGTAGTATCTTTTGTAAGTTTAAATAAAGTCATTACAATACATTAAAGCTTCATGCTTCCCAAAAAAAGACTCTTCCAGGTCGTATTTCAAATGGATTTATTTTGGGGTGATTTTTCGTTAAACCCAGTAAGTGAACCTATTTCACTTCCTCGTATTCAGTAAGCCTTTTTAATTAGTAAGCTATTTAAAGCCCACATATCAAGGAACATAATTTTAGACAGGAATAGAAAATAGTAAACCTTGCAATACACCAAAAACTACTCAGTGACTACAGGATGATGTTGAACTGAGGCAGCTAGCATTGCACAATATGTACTTTACTTTGAAAAGTTAGAAATAATAAAAAGAAATACTTAAAAGCCCAAATTTATCTGAAACAAACAAGGTTCAAATGGGTTCAAAATGTCTTCCTATATTGGAGCAATGATGTCAAAACAATGGAAATTTCTGTCTGTGTCTGTTACTAAACTTTCTGTGCCACATCAGATAGATAGATAGATAGATAGATAGATAGATAGATAGATAGATAGATAGATAGATAGATAGATAGATACTTTATTCATCCCCGAAGGGAAATTCACTTTTCCAGCAGCATCCCTAAGCTGAGAACAATCGAAAATAACTGAGAACAATCGAAAATAACACGGGAGCTGCTGGAGTGGCTGCCATTCGTGACGGCGCCGGAGAAACGATTCAATTTGAATCATGTACAAACAAACAAACAATTGAATCATGTACAAGAAACGATTCAATCTGAATCATGTACAAACAAACAAACAATTGAATCATGTACAACAAACAAACAATCAAAATGTATTTGAAATACAGCGAATTCTCTTCTTTAAGAATATTTCAAAATTGTCCCCTAAAAATCAATAAAAATCTTAAATTTATACATCTGGATTGAACTGGGGAAGTTATCTACCAAACAGACCATAGTTCCCTTTCCGAATCATCAGAATCATTGTCGGGTTACTGGAGTTTCCTTTAATCCTTGCGGAACAATGACAGGCAAATGCTACTTGGTCTGTTACCGCGGATACCACCAATGAAAACCATACAAAAAGATGACTTCTCACCTTTGTGTTGTAATTTGGTATTATTCTCCACAGTACGATTGCTCTGGCCCTTTCGTCCAGAGATATAGGTTTTACACCACATTTTAAGCTACGAAGCCGTTAATGTGGGTTTTTATTTTATCGCAGAAGAAAAAGGGTGCTTGTTTTCATCATCACCATCTGACTCTGTGGTAATCACTAATTTGAATCGTTTCATTATCCGATGCAACTCAAAGGTGGAGTCCATTGTTTGAAGTGTTTGAATGAAAGTAGAATATTTTCTATATCAAATATATGTTAAAAGTGGCCAACTGAGTTCAAAGAGCCCTTATAAAAAAAATTCCACCGAGCCTTTATGCTTTTATTCTTCTGTTCGCAAAGGTCTTTGGGGCGCATAACACATTAGGCAGGGGGAGGGGTGGCAAGTTACTTCATGCTCATCCCCGTGTTTTTTTCTTCATATTCGGTGGTGCAGAATGAAAATGATGAAAGTAAGAAGTGGCCTATCTTAAGAATAGTCCATCGCCAACCCAAAACCCCAAAAAGATGAAAAAAGAATTATTTATCTTAGCGCGTCTAAGAAATGCATTTACTTGCACACGGACAAGCTGACTATGGTTGAAATCGGGACTTTAAGTCAGGACATGGCAGCAGATAGTTAAAAAGTTCTAAATTCCATACAGCTCCTTTAAAGTATATCTAAAAACGGTGCAGCTGAAAACGGGTTCGAGTGTGCGGGCTACGGGCTTCAAAGAGGCTAACTACTCTTGAGTTTTAGTCCCGTATCAATGCATTACAACATCAATCAGTGTGAAAACGTATTTACACACTGCAGGTAACAATCTGAAATCACCTTGTGGACTATCTTGTCAAACAGCAGGGAAGGTGGCTTTCAAAAAACACTGTGTTCACTTCATATATTCTCTCTTATTGTTTTAAGTATTTTCTGACTGAGAACACACTTAGCCCATTGAGTGATTGTGTTTTGTGTCCTAACCCTCGATGGTATTTTCAGATATGTTCCAGAAAGCCATAATCCAAAGTGGCACAGCCCTGTCCAGCTGGGCAGTCAACTACCAACCCGCGAAGTACACAAGAGTACTCGCTGAGAAGGTTGGCTGCAACATGTTGGACACCATCGACTTGGTTGAGTGCCTACAGAACAAGAACTACAAGGAGCTAATCGAGCAGTACGTGACGCCGGCAAAGTACCACATCGCTTTCGGTCCAGTGATCGATGGCGATGTGATACCGGACGACCCCCAAATCCTCATGGAACAAGGCGAGTTCCTCAACTACGATATCATGCTTGGCGTCAATCAAGGTGAGGGCTTCAAGTTTGTGGACGGTATTGTGGACAGCGAAGACGGTGTGTCGGCCAATGATTTCGACTTTGCCGTGTCTGACTTTGTGGATCATCTGTACGGCTACCCGGAGGGTAAGGACACCCTGCGCGAGACAATTAAGTTCATGTACACCGACTGGGCGGACAAGGAGAATCCGGAAAACAGGCGCAAGACCTTAGTGGCGCTGTTCACAGACCACCAGTGGGTGGCGCCAGCAGTGGCCACAGCTGATCTCCATGCACAGTATGGGTCACCCACCTACTTTTATGCTTTTTATCACCATTGTCAAAGCGACATGAAGCCCAGCTGGGCCGACTCAGCTCACGGCGACGAGGTACCTTACGTGTTTGGGATCCCCATGATCGGCCCGACGGATCTTTTCAACTGCAACTTCTCCAAGAATGACGTTATGCTCAGTGCCGTCGTCATGACCTACTGGACTAACTTTGCCAAAACGGGGTAAGAATTTTTTGTGAAACTTCCTGTGTTATGATTTTGCGCATTAAATCACTGGTAGGCTTAAAAGCTATATACTTTCCTTTAAAATGTTTACCTGCAGATCTCTGGGCACATTTTAAAGGTGGGTTGCGTCATTTAGGGTACGCTTAAAATGTTGAAAGTAGAATATGTCTTACCGATGCCCGACTAAGTTCAAAGAGCCTTCAAAATGTATTTTCCACTGTGCCTATCCGCTTATATCTTACTTTTAGCAACGCTGCTCCAGGACATGCAACACATTAGGTAAAAGGAAAGTGCTGGATAAGGGGTGGGGAGGTTGGTTGTTGTTTAGTGGCTTTATGTTTGTCATTGCAGTTTATTGTTAGTCTAGCAACAAAATGGTAAATGTAAGAAAAGGCTTGTTTCAAATACAGTCCAAACACCAACCCAGACCCCCGAAAAAGGTAAAAAAAAGAAGAGTTTATTTACGTAGTATTTCCATTGTAGTATTTTTTTATGTATTTTTATAGTACTTTTGTCTTTTTTTGAAAGTTGATTTTTTTGTTGTTGTATATCTTTAGTATTTTCTTAGTATTTTTGTATTATTACAGTCGTTTTATGATTATAGTATTTTGTACAATAACTGTAGTATTATCATTATTATTATTTTGCACTAGCTCTGATGCATTTTCTAGTATTTCCATATAAGAATGTTTGTTGTATATCTGTAGTAGTTTTGTATTACAGTGCTACTGCAGTTTTCTTTTTTTAGTATTTTCGTGATATTTCTGTAGGAGCATTTTGGTAGTATAGTTATAGGTGTAATTTGCAGTATTTTCTGTTATAAACCTCTTCTAGTAGTGTTTATGTATTAATATTATAATAGTTTTTTATGTTATATCATTATGTATTGGTATTTCTTTAGTATTTCGGTAGAATTATAATTGATGTGTTTCCAAAGCAGTATTTTAGTAGTACTTTAAGTAGTTTTTCCATGGTCCTATTTTTGCCTTTTTCTTTAGTAGTTTTGTAATATTACTGTCGTTGACTTTTGTAAAATTTTTGGAGTAAACAATTCTGTAGTAGTATATTGTAATATAGTATTACTGTGGTAGTATTTTTGTCGTAATTATATAGATTATTTTATTTTCAGAACGAAAGCAAAATAATTTATGAGGTCCCTGTTTTTAAGCACTATATTTTATGTTTTGTAGTTATCATGTAGTATTTTTGTTGTATTTCTGTCGAAGTATTTTTGAGTGGACACACAAAGTGACAATGAAGACAATGTTGGCACCAAAAAAGATAACCACTCTTGGAGGCCCCCTATTGGCTGCGGAGCCCTAAGCAGCTGCTTAGCTCGCTTATGCCTTGGGCCGGTAGCTAATGCATTTTCTCTCTCTAGTGTGCCAAATAAGAATACCAAAATAGTATAGTGTACTACTAGTGTAAAACACATGAATATCACTGAATACAAGTATAAAAAAATGTACATATAGAAGGCTGATTAGTACGTCTGCCTAACAGCTCAGAGGTCCTGGGTTCAATTCGTGCTACCACCTCCCTGTGTGGATTTTGCATGTTCTCTCCTCCTCGATGCCCGAGGCACTCGGATTTCCTCCCACGTACCAAATAACGTGACTTGAGTCGAGTGGAGTAGCGGGTGTAGATACTGTAGATGAGGGGGCCGGGGGTAAAGACAGCAAAGGATTTTACTGATTTTAAAACTTTCACTTGTGAGGATTGTCATGCCCTCAAAAGATTTCCTTACTTTAATCACTTCCTTATTTTTAATAACAATCCCGAATATAATCTGGCAATGGCCATGCAACTTAGAGAGGTGTAGTGTTTTGCGTGCCTATTTTGTGCTTCTTGACAATCACAAGATTTGTTTCGATGGTTTTATTTCACTGAGTGACATTTGATTATTTCCTAAAATTACGTAAAGACGTTCCCCTACTTACAACCATTCGAACGGTAGATATTAAAAAAACATTCGGGATGTCGAAAAATATCCGGACATTCCCGTAAGTTAAATTTTGTATTGTGCACAGTTTTCCGACTTCGGGACAGTATTGTACTGCTTCTTTCTGCCACTAAAAAAGCGTGTGGCGCTGTGAGAGGTCACCCATTATCCACCCGGAAGAAAAAAAATCTGCATCCTTTTCCTAGTTTTTGTGTAAACATTCTATACTGTCTATACTATGTCTATACTGTCTCCAGGGTGCTAAGAACTTTGACATTTTTATTGTTCAATATCTCGTGCATCAATTCAATATGGTTGATGTAAAGTGTAAAGAAGAGGCGAGCCGTTTCTTTTATAACGAAAATGGAATAAGAAAGCTTGATGCGGTTTAGAAAATAGTTGGGTAGCTTTTTTTCGGCCACTCTCTAACACGGAGGAGAACCTCTTGAACCTTATCTTCCAAAAGTAAGTTACGCTTAATTTTATTTGTCTTTATAGAGCGTATTATTTTATGAAATGTTTATTTTTTTTAGGACAAAACAATACAGGTTACTTCTACAAGCCTTAAACATACAAAACAAAGCACTGAAGCAACTTACGAACAAATTCTACTGACGAACGATCGTCTGGATCTCGTTCGTAAGTAGGGCAGCGTCTGTATATGAAATTTTAATAATGCCAGAGCCTGTCCCATATAAATTAATGTCCCACTTAAAATGTGTCTCCCTCCCGCAGTAAATATTGTGCAGGTTCATTTTGACTGTTGTTTTTGTCCTGAATAATTGTTTCAAAATAAGTTGCAAGCTGTGTACTTTCCAAAAAGGTCACAAAATATTGTAAACGGAAAGGATACAGATGTAAAGTTCTAAACGTGGGAATTGAATGGTCATTATTTGCCTCCATTCCGTTTTATCAGGCTCAGGGAATAACGAAATCCATGTAACGGCGTCACGTAATCAGAATTTTTCAAAAAAATAATTTATTTACAGTTATATATAAAAAACACATTACAGGTATATTTTGTAAAAAATTAGAATTACTTTGCTGGATTACAATTCTATTTAAAAGCATTTTTATGTTGCACACTACAGGGGACAATATTGATGTCCGGTGTGAGTTAGTTTGAATTCCTTTCTATTTTTTTTCTCGTTCGCATTATCTTTATATACATTCGCCATATTTGTTCGCTCCTCTCTTTGCGGTCTCATTTCCACACACACAAAATGGTTATCTGCACTCTCAGGACCCCACCCTCCACTCATGGAGCTGCCCAGAGTGTTGGACCACAAAACATGACTTTATGACCAAAAACGTTGCAAAACGAATGGAAAAGTGCAACTAACGAGACAACATTAACAAGTATGAAAAAATGAAATAACGTAAAATTAAATGATGAATGTCATTTAATGCCGGGGAGCATGTCAATTTCAAGCATCCACTCATTCACTTCATGCATTCGTTACCATGTGTCATTCATTTATCTGTAGCTCTACAAAATACATAATTCATGCTGGATTTGTTTCTTTTAATCATACTAGACACTAATTAGAAAATTTGCTTTGAAAGTCCTTAAAAAGTGCTTGAATTTGGCCATGAAAAGGGTGTACAAACCCTGTATTTAGTTTTTGAAACGATAAGATGACTCCCATTTAGGTTTGATTTTAAAGTATTACACCACTTGAAAAAAAAATAGCAAATATTTGTAAAAGTGGACGTGTCGTTTTAACGTACAACTGAAAAACATGTTGTCCATGTACTGCCAGCTAAACAAAGACAAGATATTCAAAACAGATAAAGCTACCCGGTTCAGTGAGTTAGGGAGAGAAGTCCTGTAGCGGTTAATGTTTGCTAATTTCTCTACCGAGGACAGGCATATTGTGGGAACATATGTTCAGGCTGCGACGACAGGCCCCATGTAGAATACCACCACATGCTAGCAGCAGTCTGCCGACTCACCCTTTGGAGAGCCGTAATGTAATACAGAAGCCCTCAACTGTAATCTTCATGCAGCAATATGTGGTGGTTATAATAAAAACAATCATCCGGATAATTGCATGTAGTTGGTTGCTGGCAAGCTCTTGATTATTTATGCTGGAAAGTTGATGATTGAATTGTTCACACTATACTTAAGAAACACAATTGATTGGTCCAACTGCATGTTCAGGCGTGTTCTGCTCCACTTCACTTTCCTTGAGATGCTAGTTTTTGACTAAAAATGCGAATGCTGAGTTTTACGGCTAAGAAAATTTCAGACGCCGGATACACTCAGCCAGTTGAGAACCATCAAGGGCTCTTTGTTCAACCTTAATCACAGCACACCCAAACAATGCTCAGTGTGTTTCAGACAGTGAGTGTAATAAACACATTGAATGTAGGTATAGGCAATGCTAACGCTACTTTTTACGTATATTGTTTAGAAACTGATAAAGATTTCATGTGAACTCCAAATATAGAAATCCCGGGGACAAAAAGTACATGGTTTGTTTTTTTTCACAGATTGTAATCCCAAAATCAAAATTCTCTTCCAAATGATTTTACAAAAGGAAGTAAAAAAAGAGCTTGTGCGCCTTTTAATTCTCATTGTTCTGCACATTAATTATCTTCTTTGTTTAAAGCAGGGATGGGCAAACGATGTCCCATTGTATTAATATAAGATATTACAATGGTAAAAAAAGTAAAAATACTACTAATAGTAATTTATTTTACCTTTTTCACCGTAATTTCCACGTTTTACTAAAGGACACGACACTCACACCATGAACCAGTTTAGAAATCATTGGCTGATATTAAGATTTCCTCAGCTATCAAATATTCTGGAGAACATGTTGGCTATACATTTGAAAAGCTTCTTTATCAAGTAGAAATTACTAAATGATAGTCATTATGGCTTCAGAGAATTTTTTTTACGGCTCTGGCATTAATCGATCATATGCAAGATATAGTGCATAAATTAGCCAAGCTATATTTCCCTGGTATTTCGATAGATTTAAGGAGGGATTTTAACACAATGAATAACAAATACCGTATTTTCCGCACTATAAGGCGCACCTAAAAGCCTTTATTTTTTTCAAAAGCTGACCATGCGCCTTATAATACAGTGCGCCTTATTTATGGAACAAAATTAATTCGCAAAGTCTTGCAACTAACTTGCCGCCGCCGACTAGATTTCCCCCCGAACGCCAAGTAGTCCGCGGTGTATGCTGGGATTTATTTACCGGCGTTTCATTGGCTAACCAATGTGTCAATCATCATTTGAATGGAACACTATTGGCTAAAGTTATTCGGAGGTCAAGGGGAGGATCCTTTTTATCATTTACAGGCTGGCATTTGCTTGAACGGCAAAACAAAGCCTGCAATTGGCCGAAAAAGATGAATGCATATAGCACGTGGCTGACGGCATACAGAAAGCATTTTTTTCTATTCTGTATTTGTAAATATTTTATTCTCCTGGATTTACTACCCTCACGGATATAAGAGGACATTGGCTGCACATTATTATGAACACAACGACTTTGGTGAGCTACTCCGGGTTTTATATTGTCCCTGTATCTTGTTTCAGACTGAACTCGATGTTTCTGTGATAAGCGGTGCAGATAATGGATGGAATGGAGTGTCTATTTTTAAATTAAACTCAATTCCAAGTATTTATTGTCATATGCACAGTAAAGTTGCGAGCGAAAAAGAAAATAGAAACTAAGGAATGGTTGGCATTTCTTGAATCCCAAGACTTTAACCTTCCGAATGATGGAACGATGCATTTGAGTGACATCGTACGGACACCGCAATCCGCACGTGTTCTCGACACGTATTTGCGTCTTTGCAAGCTTTGGGAATGTTAAGGGGGTAATAAGTTTGACTGAACTATCTGACTGTTTTGTTGACGTTCCCATTGTAGCGCCTTATAATCCGGTGCGTCTTATGTATGTCAAAAATAGGACCGAAAACGATTTTTTCGGGGTGCGCCCTATAACCCGGTGCGCCTTATAGTGCGGAAAATACGGTACTCCAAATATGACATTAACATGTTGTATTAAGAATTACTCATCACTAGATAAAGTCATATCTCTCGTATAGATTTCAATATGAGGAGAAGCGGTGCAGATAATGGAAGGAATGGATTTCAATACGTACTGATTGGTGACAGTAGTTCAAGTTGCATGAGAATTAGATGTGGAGTTACTCAGCGGAATGTGTTAGGACCTTTATTGTTCATATCGTGTGTAGGGATATTTCTAGCTTTAATTTTGAAAATCGCTAGGATTAAAACAAATTATTCCTTACTGCAATGAATAAACGAATTTTCCTCTAGGTGTTGCTTGTGCTCCACCATAAATCTTTTTATTTCTCTGAAGGATGCTAGAATTTCCGCCACTGATAAAAATGAAATTACGTTATCACTTGTGCTCTTTGAGTTCTGATATGAATTAATAATTCCAAGAAATTGGAATCAATGAACCAGGCCGATGGAGACAACACACACAATTTATTAACATAAAGAACTAATGATAAGGAAAAAAGGGGGGGGGGCATGTTCTGGAGATTATGGGAGTTTTTGACTGCTGTAAGTTACTAGCACAAAAAGAAAGTTTCCTGCTATAATGCTCGTCGATTTGGGGAGATTCCCTTGCACAGAAAAAAACGCTTATTCCCAAAAACCAGCAAACATGGTGTTAAATTCGAAACTGTCCTCTTACTTGATGTTGCGGAGTGATTTGGTCTCGTGCTTCAGGTGGTCACAACATGTGGCTCTAGTGCAGAGCTCGCGTCCGCAGGGCAGGCTTGAGAGAGCTATTAAAAATATTGATACGCAAATGACTAAAGTGATCAGGCAGAAATGCAAATGTAGTTTTAGAATCCGCTGTGCTTCGGGGAGAGCGAAGGTAGTATCTACCTTTTTGGGCTATACCAAGACCTCTCTCACCCTGTTTGCAGACAGCGAAATGCGTAGAAATTATCAATGACGTCACAAATACGTCTTTCCATACATACAACGAAAAATAACTATATAAAATTATATGCGTGTATTAAAATCAGACTACGTGTGTGTGTGTGTGTGTGTGTGTATTTTAATGATTACTCATACATTCAAAATGGAAAAATAGTAAGTACAGATGAGAAAAAGCAAGTTAAAATGCGAGTTAATTTCATCAGGATTATTTGTAACATAGAACACAAAGAAATACACAATTAAGTGTGTTGACAAAGATCAATGCCACTCCTGCCATTTTGTGGTGATTCATCATACTGCATTCATTCCCAGAGTCTTGATGTTCATCGAAGGGCTGCGCCAAAGCCTTTAGAATAGTTAAAAAAAACATATTTCAATGTTATGGCACTGAATGAGTTAAAAGCCAAATTGCAGTCAAGTTATTTGTTTTTGCATTAAAGAACAAGCGTGTTATACATTTCTGCTTATGTCCGGTTTCTTGAGTCCAAAGATGCATTTTGGCACTGTAAAAACGTACATGTTTGGCAGGGACGCAGTTGTTTCTCGTGTATTTACACTAGTAGATAGTTCATTTAAAGGTGCTGTACGGAATTGAGAACTTTTTTACTTGCTGATGCCAAGTTCTGGCCTGTATTATCATTGTAACCTTGGTCAAGCTTCTTATGTTGCGCATGCAAGTACATGCATTTCTTAAATGCGCTCAAATAGGCCCGTTTTTTTTTATCTTTTGGGGATTTGAATTTGCTTTAGGACTGTACTTGGGACAGGCCTTTTCCTACTTTCACCATTTTCATGCTACAGAAACAAAAAACTGCAGTGGAGAGCATAAATTCACTCCTCGTACCTAAAATGTTTTACGGCTCGAGCACCTTTTCTAAAGGTAAGATAAAAGCAGATAGGTGCGGTGGAAAAAAATATACAAGTGCCCTTTGAACTCACAAATTAACACATACTAAATTTAAAAAAAAATCTACTTTATACTTTTTGAGGACACCTCCTTTCCTTTAAAAGTAAAAAGAAAAACGTTTTTGTTTGCTCATTATTTATCAGTCTTGGGTTTTTTTTTTCAGTGACCCAAATCAACCAGTCCCACAGGATACAAAGTTCATCCACACAAAGCCTAACAGGTTTGAGGAGGTAGCCTGGACAAAGTACAACCCCAAAGACCAGCTGTACCTTCACATCGGCCTGAAACCTCGCGTCCGAGACCACTACCGCGCCACCAAAGTGGCCTTCTGGCTGGAGCTGGTCCCACACCTCCACAACATCAACGAATTCTTCCAGTATGTGTCCACCACCACCAAAATCCCCCCGCAAGATACCACGCCTTACCCTTACACCAAGCGTTTCCCAGGAAAAAACAACTGGCCCTCGACCACCCGCCACCCGGGCCTGCCGTCCGGCAACACCAAACACGCCACGGACCAGCGCAAAAGCGAGGATTTCCTGGACGAGTCGACGGTGCTGATCGAGACCAAACGCGACTATTCCACCGAGCTGAGCGTCACCATCGCTGTGGGTGCCTCCCTCCTCTTCCTCAATATCCTGGCCTTCGCCGCGCTCTACTACAAGAAAGACAAGCGGCGTGCCGACTCTACCCGCCATGCCTCTACCCCCCAGCGCAACGCCACGCCGGTCAACGCGCCCTCGGCCGCCAACGATGTGGCGCATCTGCAGAGCGAGGAGCTGATGACGCTGCAGATGAAGCAGCAGCAACTGGAGCACCAGCACGAGCCCATGCAGGTCCACGAGGCGTTGCGCTTGGCCTGCCCGCCCGATTACACCCTCACTTTGCGCCGATCCCCTGACGACATCCCGCTCATGACGCCAAGCACCATCACCATGATCCCCAACTCGCTGGCTGGCATGCAGCCGCTGCACAACTTCAATACCTTCGGGGGAAGCCAGAACAGTACCAACCTGCCGCACGGCCACTCCACCACGCGGGTATAACCCGGTCGGGATCGTACCGGTCCCGGTGCCAGCCGGGAGGGTCTAGTTGCTTTGACAAAGGCAGAGAGGGACTACGTGAAGCACAGACTTAACATTTCAGATGGGAGTTATTTTGATACACAGCCTTCTTGACTAGGCATTTAGGAAAAGTTGATGTCTTTTTAACAAAGAATATATGAATTGTGAATGTCAGTATAGTACCTGATCTATCGAGCTAAGCTTTTGAAACACTCCGGTCAAAAATAACTCCAATTTTGTTAAAAAATGCACTTAGATTAATTTGATCAAGAACTACACTACTGTTCAAAGGCTTGTGGTCACCCAGACACTTTTGCCTTTTTTCAAGGAGGGCTGCAACAACAAATTAATTCCATCGAAATGTATTATTAAAAGCGTTGGGAACTTATGTCATCATCGATTTGTTATGTCAGGCGATTTATGAGTCACTAAGTGACTACCGTAAATTCCGGACTATAAGGCGCACCTGATCATAAGCCGCACCCCCCACTTTTCGAGAAGAAAACGGATTTGTTACATATACAAGCCGCACCGGTATATTAGCCGCATGCATCCACATTGAGAATTGAAGTCCTTTTTAACTAAACAACTTTAATAGGGAGAATTTGTACAGATTTAATGTTTGCTTGTTGCTTGCAAATTGTCAGACCTGTTGTATTATACCTACAAGCCGCTACACGAAGATGCTGAATAAGGGTCCTGGCTTAACCCGGTTTGAACAAATTTATTGACACTAATTGCAGCAAACAAACAATGTGAGGTTTGAACAACCCTTCTCGACAATCTTAACAGCAATCAAGCATATTCACAATTTCGTTATAGAACATCTTTGTTAGTATCAATAGATGGGGGTTTTTAAGGGTTATTGTTCTATCTTCGTTATTCATTATCCATTATCCGTTATCGGTCAGTTCATAATACGCTACAAAGCCTAGGAGCCGGGACACTTACTCTCAGCCAAAAGGCCAAGCTAAGGTCCTAGCCCTAAAGCCTTGCTTGCGATCATTGCGAATGCACCGTTCCCGGAGGTACTGCAATACCGGGCCGATGCGTGGAGTGGACAGAGCAAGCTCTTACGATTACATCTGTCCATGACAATTTATCTACAACTTCAAGGTCGGCTGATTGATAGGAAATCTATACCGGTGGTTGTCATTTGATGCAGACCTGCAAAGTCCAGGTGTCCGTTGAAAGTAATCCAAGGAAAAAAAAGTGTACATTTCCAAAGGTAAGGGTGGGAAAAATATATAGGCACCTTTGTCTGCGGTGTCCACAAACACTCACCTTTACTGGTCTCTACTTCCCATAATCCCCCGCGTCTGTTACGCCCCTTCTTTTTAATTGGTCAGTGCAAGACTTATCAGAACAAGTGTCCAAAATAAATACAAATAAATACATGACAAAAATATACAGTTGCAAATACATATTATACATGGTTACACATACAGTGCATCCGGAAAGTATTCACAGCGCTTCACTTTTTCCACATTTTGTTATGTTACAGCCTCATTCCAAATTGTATTAATTTAATCTCTTATCTCAAAATTCTACACAAAATACTCAATTATGACAATGTAAAAAAGTTTTTTTTTTTACTTTTTTTGAATTTATTAAAAATAGAAAACTAAGAAATCACATTTACATAAGTATTCACAGCCTTTGCCATGAAGCTCAAAATTGAGCTCAGGTGGATCTTTTTTCCACTGATCATCCTTGAGATCTTTCTGCAGCTTAATTCAGTTGATTGGACATGATTTGGAAAGGCACACACCTGTCTATATAAGGTCCCACAGTTGAGTGTGCATGTCAGAGTACAAACACCAAGCATGAAGTCAAAAGAACTGTCTGTAGACCTGCGAGACAGGATTGTTTTGAGGGACAAATCTGGGGAAGCATACATAAAAATTTCTGCTGCTTTGAAGGTCTCATTGAGCACAGTGCCCTCCATTATTCGTAAATGGAAGACATTTGGAACCACCCGGACTCTTCCTAGAGCTGGCCGGCCCTCTAAACTGAGCGATCGGGGAAGAAGGGCCCTAGTCAGGTAGGTGACCAAGAACCCGATGGTCACTCTGTCAGAGCTCCAGCGTTCCTCTGTGGAGAGAGGAGAGCCTTCCAGAAGGACAACCATCTCTGCAGCAATCCACCAATCAGGCTTGTATGGTAGAGTGGCCAGACGAAAGCCACTCCTTAGTAAAAGGAACATGGAAGCCCGTCTGGAATTTGCCAAAAAAGCACCTGACCATGAGAAACAAAATTCTCTGGTCTGATGAGACAAAGATTGAACTCTTTGGTGTGAATGCCAGGCGCCATGTTTGGAGGAAACCAGGCACCGCTCATCACCAGGCCAATACCATCCCTACAGTGAAGCATGGTGGTGGCAGCATCATGCTGTGGGGATGTTTTTCAGCAGCAGGAACTGGCAGACTCGTCAGGATAGAAGGAAAAATGAATGCAGCAATATATAGAGATATCCTGGATGAAAACCTGCTCCAGAGCGCTCTTGACCTCAGGCTGGGGCGAAGGTTCATTTTTCAGCAGGACAACGACCCAAAGCACACAGCCAAAATCTCAAAAGATTGGCTTCAGAACCACTCCGTGAATGTCCTGGAGTGGCCCAGCCAGAGTCCAGACTTGAATCCGATCGAACATCTCTGGAGAGATCTGAACATGGCTGTGCACAAACGTCTCCCATCCAACCTCATTGAGCTTGAGACTTATTGCAAAGAAGAATGGGCAACACTGCCTAAAGATAGGTGTGCTAAACTTGTGGGATCATATTCAAAAAAATTTGAGGCTGTATTTGCTGCCAAAGGTGGATCAACAAAGTCCCGGCCCGAAGCCTTCGTTCTGTGAGCGCCGGTCTCCTGGTGATCCCAAGAGCCAAGAAGTGTTCCGCTGGTTCGAGAGCGTTCTCCATCCGGGCACCGGTGTTGTGGAATGCTCTTCCCCCTGAGATCCGATCTGCTGCCTCAGTGGACATGTTTAAGTCCAAGCTTAAAACTCACTTCTACTCTATAGCATACGAATAACCTAAACTTCTTATTTGTAATAACTTGTGAAGCCCTTTGAGACTATTTGTGATTAAGGGCTATACAAATAAAAATGACTTGACTTGACTTGAAAAGTAAAGCGCTGTGAATACTTTCCGGATGCACTGTATTTACAAAGAAAGACGGTACACCGAGAGAGCTTTCAAAGCTTTAATAATAATAATATACCTTTCATCCCAAACCTTGCCTGAGAAAGGTACCACCACGCTACTCCTAACACGCTCGCGGGGATCAAAGTGTCGCTGTTAAAATAAAGGTGTGCCGCAATTATGAAATTCACGAGATGGAATAAGAGCTTGCTCTGTCCACTCCACGCATCGGCCCGGTATTGCAGTACCTCCGGGAACGGTGCTTTCGCACTGATCGCTGCATGGCTCTGTGGCTAGGACCCTGACTCGGCCTCTTGGCTGAGAACAAGTGTCTCGGCCCGTGGCTTTGTAGTGAATTATGAATTGACTGATAATGGATAATTCATAGCGAATATAGAACAATAACCTTATAAAATCCCCCTCACGGCAAGCCGACCCCGTCTTACTCGTCATTAGTGACGTCATCAGGGGCGTCTTCCTCACATTTGAAACTAACCTCCATCCTCTGTCATACGGACAATTCGATCATAATGCAAGAAAATGCAGTTTACCTCGGCCCACATTTCCACCGGTCTAAATTTTACCTATTGTACTCTTGTGCCGCTGGTGTTCGTTAGCAAACTTACTTAAATAAGCCGCTTCACTGAATAAGCCGCAAGGCTGAACATTTTGGAAAAAAGTAGCGGCTTATAGTCCGGAATTTACGGTAAATCAATGCAAACAAGTCCATTTCATTTTGTTGTGAAGGCTAGGTTTGTGGTACCACTTTTGTCTGGCAGAGGGCGCCTCAAAACTGTTTTTATAGTAAATAAGTATTTTACATTTTTTAAAATCCTTTATTTGTTGAACATTGTATAATTTCACACAAATAGCATGAAACAGACAAACACTACAAGTAAAACAATTTTCAAGGGAACAGAAAGTGCTGCAGAAATACAGAGGAAAAAACAGAATGTATAAAAAAAGTAATAACAAGGACATCAACTCGAGCAGCAGATTCTTTAGCATATTATATATAATTTGCCTAATGGTATTGTTTATCATATTCAAAGATTTAACCCCAAATTGACAACATTTTGAAAAGTACGTTTACATTTTTGTTGATACAACATTTAGCCACACGTAAAATGAAATTGATCGCCCTTTCTTCATTTTTGTTTCGTATGATAAGTCCAAATGTAATATGATCTTTAGATAAGGCGGTAGGAAAAGAGTATCTAAAATATTTTCAGCTGTATAGCACACATTCAAATCTATTCTTTTTATTGTTCATATAAGCTTTTCGACAAACACTTGGACCTTTTATTGATTAATATTGTGGAATATTCTGTTGCTTTGTTTACTGTTTAAATATCTGTACAGAACTTTAATATTTGAATTAAAGGTAGGAAGTTAAAAATGTGCTTAAAAAAATCCGATTCATTGAGTTATCGAAAAAAACACCAACCCATTCATCGAGTATATCAAAATAATTGTTAGAAGCAGCCCTATGTCCATGAAAAAGTCCGACCTTTTGGAATTAATCAAAGGAGTTGCGAAATAAAAAGAGAGTGTAGGGGAAACATTGAGATTGTGGGAGGAGGACAATTTTGTCCTTCAAACTTTGCTTCCGTTAAAGAATGGAAATTTCTAAGTGACCCTACATTTTGAACGGTAGTGTAAGTGTTGTTTTAATACAGTTAGGTTGTTAGGTTTTCCAAAAAATTTTATACGACGTGATCCATTTATTGGTTACAGGGGTTGGTTAAAACAAAGCAATACTTTTATTCTTTTTTTTTTTTAAGTGAAATATTTTGGGAGGTTATTTCGTTTTTTAAAAAATTCAATTTTGTGGGGGGTATTTTTCCAAAAGACTGTGTTTTGAAGAACAAACTTGTTGCCCAAATTTCTGGGGGGTGGTTGATTTGGGTAAATGACAGAATGTCCTGATTAATACGGGTTGTTTTAAAGAAACAACACAAATCTATGCGGTTTGAAGGAAATATATCCTTTTTTTGGGAAAAAAACACATTTTGGTAACATTAATTTAAAGGATTCCAATGGTGGATCATTGACCAAAATTGGGTTATTCTTTTGACCAATTGTTTTACAAGTGTAAGCTTGATAGATTTTAATCAACGGGAATACAAAGACAGCGAGTAAGTGACTGAGTTGTTTCTCTTCTATAAAGAAAAAAAGTGAATACATACATAGAGACCTTCTAGATCACATGTGTCGAACTCATGGAGCATGGGCCAATTGTGACCCATCACATTGTTTTATGAGGCTCGTGAGAGCTTAAAATGACTAAAAGAAACAGGCGAAGAATGATTTCACCCAAAACTAGATTCTCTAAGATGCCTGTCTACTACAATATCCGCAAAATGACGTGTCAGTGCCACAAGACGCCAGTATTTTCGTATCAATGTCAATGAGTGGAATAAGAAATAGATTATCCTAAAAACATTCAAAGATACTTCATACAGTGATGCATCTACATACGAGATTCATTTGTTTTTGGAGAATGCTATTATCCAGAATTTCTCATATCTCCAGCTAATTTTCATGATACGAAATGACTAAAAACAAATTAATTCTGTTCCTTGGCATCCCAAAAGCGTCCAAGTTAACCCTAAATATATATAGAAAAATCTTCCGGATCACTAAAACAAATTCAAATAGAAAATAAATATAAAAAATGTACACTAAAAGGATGAAAATACAATCACTTTAAAGCCAGGGTCTCGCGTGGTTATATCTGGAAATTCTATACCAATTTGCCTCATAAACTAGGCAAAATCTTTGCTCAAAATGAATATGTATCTCGAGTAACCCGTATGTAGCTGTACAATATCTAAATTTATTTTTAACATGTTATACACAGTAAGTGTATTGACATTTTTCAATGCAACTGTAATGTTTGAGACTTGAATAATTCACAAATTCGGGGTACTTTCCATTAAGGAATGGTTACATTTATTATATATAACAATTACATTTAGGTACATTTATAAGTTACTTCGTCCCTTTGAGAACAGCCATTACGCTGATGTGGCCCTCGGTGAATATGAGTTTGACACTCCTGCTCTAAATTCTTGTTTTTATGGATTCTAAATGTTTCAGACTCTTTACTTGGTAATAGAAGAGACTTGTTGACAAAGGCAAACTATGAGAGTTCAAAAAAAAGAATTTAAAAAAAAAAGGAGGGAAGTACGTACTTTATATCCTCTTGATATGTTTTAATTTGTCTGTTGTGTTGTAAGCTTTCTGTTGAGTTGTAAATACTGTGTATAGAAATATAGGTGATTTATTCCCCTTAATACGGTGTAATTCCCTGCACAGCAACAAAAATATTGTCAAATGTCTTTTCTGTTCCGATTCCATCAAATTATTTTGAGTTGACACAAAGGACTTTTTTTCTTTCTCAATTTAAAGCTTTTAAGAATCAGGACAAATCTGATCTGCATTTTGTGTGGTTTTACTTTGACTTTTTTTTCTTATAGTTGGTGATTTAAATTGTATTTATATTATTTATTTCTGTCTGCATTCAGGTTGAGGCCATAAATGTAATATTTTTAAAGATACAAACATTGGAATATATGTTACATAGTTCAAATTCTACTCATTTGCTGGCAATCTGTAAAGTACTGTGCAAGGCTTATGGTATATTTTGGGTTACAAAGCAAATGAATGAATGTAAATAGTATTATATTTATTATCATGAAAATAAGAACTCATTAATGTTTGTTTTGTTTTGCATCTGTTACGGTTCAACTGGGATGACAGGACATCTGCTAATTCTATTTAAGAAAAAAACATACGTGTAAAGGAAAGGAAATTCAGAAAATGTTACTTTCTTATATTGTATTTGTTTGCTATTTTGCCTTAAGTGATTATAGAGAGACTATTTCTGGCTGGACACATGTATAAACTTTTTCTGCAATGTTTTTAAATAAAATATCAAAGTATTTTCTATAAGGAGATATGTGTGAAAAAAAATCAAATGCTCAAATGAATTTTATCGGGTCTATTATTCTAACATTCACATTTATGGACATGCTTGCCGTTGTAGCTTGTAGGGCTTGTGTGCTACCGCCAGATGATATTTCATCATGCTGCTGCCGCATCGGGGAGAGAAAAAAAACAACAAAAACGATGCAAGTTGATGAATGGCGGCTGGCTCGCAGCAGGGCAGCACAGCATTTACATTCACCTCACGCGGCAAAAAATTGGGTTTTCCCTCTCTTGATCTCGAGGCCCCTCTTGAAATCTCAACGTGATTCTTTTCCTTTCAGACAGTGTCGGTCGCATTTTTCTTTGGGGGCTAATTTCCTTTGCAATAATGGTAGACCTCGACTTGGGTTGCCATATTTGCTTCAATCAAAGAAAGTACCCTAATAGGCGCAATATTCAGTGTTACGATAGTTGTTTTACTCAATTGAATGTTCATTGAAAATAGTCCAGTTAAAACTATTAAGTACTTAATCACGATTAATCACATGTTCTCATGTTGTGAATTGGGTGGGAGAAGCCTTCGAAGACCTCCTCTATCCCACCAATACGTCTTCCTTGAGGAAGCAGAGCCAGGGGACTTTGAAGTGGGCTCTCATGTCTTTAGGGTTGAAGTCACTGAGGTGGTCAAAAAGCTCCTCTGTTGCCAGGGTCAGGGGTTGATAAAATCCATCCAGAGTTCATCAAAGCTCTGGAATTTATGAAATGAAATGAAATGATCTGCATTTATATAGCGCTTTTCAAGTCAATGACTTCCCAAAGCGCTTTACATTGTGCTTCACATTTCCCAATAGCGGCCGTGATCTGTGCAGCCATGTAAGGCGCTAACCTGCTTATTGGGGGTAACTGGGGGTTCAATGTCTTACCCAAGGACACTTCGACATGTAACACGGACAAGCCGGGATTCGAACTGGGATCCCTTAATCCTAAAACGATCGCTCTACCTCCTGAGCTACTGCCGCCCCAAATGGGCTTGTCATGGTTGACACGCCTCTGCAACATTGCGTGGACGTCAGCAACAGTACCTCTGGACACACAGCATCATGGTAAAGTATGTTCTGAGGTACTTGAGAGGAAGGTCCATCAGGAAGTCGAATCTCTGATTCAAAAGAAGCAGTGTAGTATTTGGCCTGGCCATGGAACAGCAGACCAGCTCTATACACTACCAGGTGCTCAAGAGTGTATGGGAGTTTGCCCATTCGGTGTACATGTGTTTTGTGGACTAGGAGAAAGCATCCGACTGTGTTTTCCTCGGGAAGCCCGGTGGGAGGGTGCTAAAGGAGTATGGTGTACCGCACAGTCTTATCCGAGCTGTGCGGTCCCTGTATGCCCGGTGCCAGACTTTTGTCCACATTGCTGGCAGTAAGTCAGATCTGTTTCCAGCAGAAGTTGCACTGCGCCAGTGCTGCCCTCTCTCACGATTCGGTCCATAACTTTTATAAACAGAATTACTTAGCGCAGCCATGGTAGGGAAGGGGTCTGGTTTGGGGGCCTCAGCATTGCATCTCTGCTTTTTGTAGATTATGTGGTGCTGTTGGCTTCCTCAAGCCGTGATCTTCAGCTCTCACTGGAGTGATTCGCAGCTGAGTGTTAACCGGCTGGGATGAAGATCAGCACCTCGAAGTCTGAGACAATGGCACTCAGCCGGAAAAGGGTGGCATGCTCATTGCAGGTTGGGAATGAGATCCTGCGCCAAGTGGAGGAGTTCAAGTACATCTGCGTCTTGTTCACGTGTGAGGGTACGGCGGATCGGTACAGCGTCTGATGTCATACGGACCGTGGGCTGAGGGAGCTTAGTTGAAAGACAAAGCTCTCGATTGACTGGTCTCTCTACTTCCCTACCCTCACCTATTGTCATGAACTGTGGGTCTTGATCGAAAGAACAGGATCCCGGATACAGGTGGCTGAATGAGTTTCCTCCGCAGGGTAGCTTGGCTCTCCCTTAGAGATGAGGTGAGCAGCTCAGTGACTCAGGAGGGACTTGGTGTAGAGACGCTACTTCTCCGCGTTGAGAGGAGCTGGTTGAGGTGGCTCAGGCCTCTGATAAAAATGCTTCTTGGACGCCTCGGGCGGTGTTTCGGGCATGTCCCACCAGCAGGAGGCCATGGGGACGACTCAGGAAACGCTTGAAAGACTACACCTCTAGGCTGGCCTGGGAACGCTTCGGGATCCCGTCGGATAAGCTGGATGAAGTGGCTGTGAATAGGAAGTTATGGGCTGCTGAGGCTGCTGCCCCCACGACCCGACCCCGGACAGGCGGGAGAAAATGGATCAATGGGTGGTTGAAAACCAGGATGGGTTTCCTTAATGTTCTCTGGTTAATTATGCTAGTCAGCAAATAAAGCAAATGTTGATTCTTATTGAAAAAAGCTTGCATATTTACACTGACTGCAGTGCACAAAGGATGTTCGGATTCAAACTTTTGGGGTATGTTTGTTTGGTTCTTAAGTTTGTTTTGTGTGTTTGTGCAGCCATGTGTGTGTCATACTAAATAAATGCACATTCACAACAGTAGGTTACAGTAGCACTCTCATTTTAGCAGAATGCTCAAAAGTTGTAGTTCATACTTATGGCAATATTACAGTATTTTATTGGTTTCCTTTCTTTTAGCTCTACAGTTTCGAGGAAATGACAGGATTCCGTACTTTTAAAACCTGTGTAAAGTCATAAATAATATTTGATGCAAAATATTGAATCGTAATCTATAATATATGTCTTTTCCTAATCTTATTAAGAAGACATCATAACTCAAATTTTAATTCCCACAATCTTTATAAATGAGGACATTGGTATATATGCTTTACTATTGATACATATGGCACACTTTATGACTTTAAAATTATCACTCTCTCCTTCCTCTTAGTAGTTTTCATTCTAGTAACACTTAAAACGTCCTCACTTGTAGTTGTAACAGCAGCATATTTCATCTTGAGATATTTTGCTTGTTCGGGAACCTTAAGAGTCTTTATCCTACACTGTCTGGTAAATACTGTTTTCTGAGTCTGTGAAGTCATTTGTCAGCACGGAAAGAGGAGAAAGCCGAATGACGTTTTGTTCATTGAGACAAACTACACTTCTGACTGCTAAACGCTTGCTTCCTCTGACATAATTAATACCTGCAGTGAGTGTAGATGAAATATAACTGATGCTCAGCATGTTGTGTGAATGTTAAAAAAAATGTTTAAAAAAAGTTAGTCTCCACAGCTTTTCCCTGACATTTAGGAGAAGACGTCCATGGCTTTGCAGCAGCTAACTCGGAAAGACTAAGAATTAGTGATGGGCGATAGTGGGAATTCTGGTATTGATCCAATCCGGATAAATTCTTGGTAGTGTCAATCAATACCGACCCGCTAGCAAAATTATAAACACAGCAAAATGTTTCATTTTTTTATTAAATAAGCACCATCCAAACTTATTAGCATTCAAAAAAAATTTAAAAAAAAAGTGAATTACAGCTGTTTCACAACAAAACCCTAGACAGTCAAATAAAAAAGCATCAATGTAACGAAAATACAAATATAACAACGTCAACATGTGAACTATACCTTCCATTGCACAATATTTTCAAAATAAACCCAAAGAGTGCAAATTGTGTGAACAATACAATCATAGACCTCTATAATACAATAAAATACTTTACTGTTTCAATGCAAAAATCAAGAGTCAAACATAGAAATCAGCAATGCAACACACAAGGCCTTTTGGCTCTGCTGTTAGTGACAACAGATTTACAGGTTTTTGTTCAGGAACAGTAACATTTTTACATTTTATGTTGTAGCTCATTGCTTTCTGTAGGATATTTTCTTTTCATGTAATTACTTAAATTTGCCCCGGTAGCGGACAACCTTACCACGTAAAGTACACCTGGCATTATGCTTTTCTATTGTTGGGCAAAAAAGGCAACACTTCCTGTTTGCTTCCGTCATATTAAGCTTCTGATAAGGATGCACATGTACATTTGGCTCTCTCCTCTGACTGGCAGGCAAAATGCAGCAGCAGGCCAGGTGGGCAGAAGGGCTAAAAGTGTGCTCGTTACACAAGCAGACATAAACTTAGACAGTGCCCGAGGGCGCTAGGTGAGAGAGAAACATATAGAAGTGGCTCTTTGAGGAAACTGGTGGAAGCATGAAGTATCTATCCTAGGACAATAGTATCAATCAGATCCAAGTACTTCTTCAGTAATAATGACTGAAAATTTCAGAAATGAGTTTAGCATCGTTTTTGGGACAGCATTTACTAGTTAGCCAGGAAGTGCTCGTCAATGTTTTTCCCAAGCTGCGTGAGTGCGCAACGGCACACAGCCCAGACCTTGTCTGCGCACGAAAAAATCTATCCAGTGCATAAAGTCATGTGGAAGTTGTCCTAAATTGAGTAAAGTCATTAAAGTTTTTCAGGAAAGAGTTTTTTTGGCTCAGCTCTTTAAAAAGAGCCAGCTCTTTTGACTCCAAAACGAATTTTCAGATCGTTTTTGTTGCTTTAATCCATATATTAATTATTACTATGTAACATTATGCACAAAGTGGCTTTAAAAAGGCAAAAAGGGGAAAAAGCACAAAAGAAAGGGAAAAAAAATCTAAGAAAAGAAGTAACAAAAAGAGAAAAAAAAACAAAAGAGGTAAAAGAGGCAAAAAGAAAAAAGCTAGAATAAAATAAGAAAAAGGGAAATAAACTAAAATAATACAAATCTGGGAAATTAACAAAATGAGTAAAAATATCAGGAAAAAAAGGTTTTGAAAAGAGAAAATAAAGGGAAAAAGAAGAAAAAGTTAATAAAAAAAGACAAATCTATTTCAAATATATCAAGTCAATCTTGTTATCAACATTATACTTTCACCAAGAAAATCCTAGAATTATGTAACAGAAGATAATCTCAAATTATAAATACAACTAACGTTTGTGGGCGGTACAACCTTTCCAATAGTACATTAGTCAATTCATTAAAATCTGAAAAATAATTTAGCATTGCCGGAAACCAAGCAAATTTTAACTTGATTCCGGTTTTGAACATGCTTGATAATGATTTGGTTGCCACACTTGGGATTGATGTCGCTCACCGTTATTCCAAGTGACACACACCGACTTTATGTGACCGCTTAGACACGTGGAAAATTAGATGGAACATTGGTGCTAGCAGTACAAGGCATTAGCGCTAACGCTAACAAATGAGCTGCCAAGCATGGAAAGGATATCCCGTCGACAACACAGTCAGCGTACGCATCTGAATCACGCCAGCCGACATGACCACCAGTTGGCTGAGCGATTCAGTCGGGTCCATCGGGACAAGCTGTCTGACAAAGATTATTTAATAAGCGTGAATGTGGACGCGTAACAACCATAATGAACATTTAGCTGCATCTGTTGCTTGATTATGATCTCAAATTGGGCATGCCACCAAGTGGATGCAAGCCGCTATGGAATCATCTCTCCAGAATGATTGTGATTCTATTTCGGCTGGTGCTTGAGATTAAGAATTTCATTTAAATTTAAATTATGATCTTACCACTTTGGATTGAGTAGTGATGAATCAATGCAATTGCCCCGAATGCTTACATTTTGAAATGTTTTAGTTCCTAATGTCAGCTTGTGGCGATCACTGTTGCCTGGGTGCAACCTTGGTTCGTTCATAAGCCTGACTGATTGATAGTTGCTACATATATAGCTATATTTAGCTTCAGTTGCAAACAATTGTATTTTTAAACGTGGTGTTTGTCTTTTTTCATTGGTGCCTTCATTTTCCAAAATTGAAATATTTTGCGTTAATTCTGCTATTATTTTCCGAACTCAACAGATATTTTTCATGTTTATTGTCAGCTTGTAGCTCCAATAACCTTGTGTCGGTTTGTTGGTCTGCTAATTCTTCAATTTGTTCTTTTAATTGACAATTTTTTTAAACTTGGCGCTGCAAAACTTTTCTTTTTGTTCCCAGAGAGTGTGTGTACTCGCAATAAGTTGAAGGGGTACATTTTCGACATTTCGTGCACTTCGGCATGGCTAGGCTTGGCAGTCTCAGCTTCAGTGCCTGGGAATGCAGATTTGCTGTTGGACGTGATTTATTGTCATTTATGTATATACATATACATACATAAAAGTGAATAAAGTGTTACCAATGAAAAACAATTGGGGATTGCCAACTTTCTCCCCAGGGTCTGTTTGAAAAACATTACTACACAAATATAAATAAAATACTACAAAATGACTACCAAATGCAATAGTGAATATAGGGATCTATCACATTATTTTGTTATCATTTTGAATAGAAAATATACAGCAGAAATACTAAAAATACTGCTACAATATTCTCAAAAACACTACTACATAAATATTACACCAGAAATACTACAAAAATACAACTATAGAGATATTACAATACTCAAGAAATATGACAAAAATACTACTGTAGAAACCGGATAAAAATTCTGCAGAAATACTTTGGAAATACTTTTAAAAATACTTCCACAGAAACACTTCAAAATTACTGCTACAGAAATATTACGACAGGAATACTGCCAAAATGCAACAACAGTAATACAAAAAAAAATCGAATATACTACAAAAAAATCTATAACTAAAATATTAGCAAAATACTACAGAAAAAAATACAAAAAAATGGTACTGCAAAATTAGCAAAAACTACTACAAGAAAAGAAACAGGGTAACATTTCAAAAATACTATAGAAATGCTAAAAACATCAGACAGTAGAAACACTACAAAACTATTGAGAAAATTCAACTATAGTAATACTATAAAACTAAATGTCAAATGGAGTGCTTAAAACAGGGACCCAATTTATTTTTGCTTTAATTATAAGCGTTTTAAAACCAATTTGATGAAACTAATCAATTTAAAAACAAATAAAAAGAATTGTAACATCTAAATGTCTGCATGTATATTGCATCTATCCATTATCTACACCGCTTATCCTCAGTAGGGTCACGGGGGTGCTGGAGCCTATTTCAGCTGTCCTGGGGCAGTGGTCAGGGGGACGCTTTGAACTGGTTGCCAGGCAGTCGCAGGGCAGACAGAGACAGACAACTCATTTGCTCATTCACACCTAGGGAATTACAAGAAGTCTCAAAGGGCTGCAAAGACCACACACTATTACAGACTACAGACTATGATTACACCATACCCTGATCTAAAACCTAGCTGAGGGCAAGGAAAGACTTTAAACCTTATTCTGAGTGTAATGAAGAAACCTTGAGAAGGTACTGCACCTGAGATAATTAATCAACCTTCCATGATGACCAGGCTGCAATAGATGTTGCAATACACATTGTCATCATGAAACATAGGTCATTCATAAGATGCAGAGTATAAGAATGTTTTAAGCCTAGATTTTAAGAGTTCCGCTGAAGTTGAAGATCAAATCTTAGAAGGAAGAGCATTCCACAGCCCTGGGGCCAGAAGGGAGAATGCTCTCAAACCTGCCGATCTCTTCTTGGCTCTTGGGATCACTAGCAAAACAGCATTTCCCAACAAAAAGTAATACGTTACTGTACAGTAATCGAGACGGGAGGTAACAAACACATTAATTAGTCTCAGCATCAGACTGGCACAGCATGGGGCAAATTTTAGCAATGTTGCGAAGACGGCAAACTAACTGGAAGGACAGATTACTGTCAAATGTGACATTTAGATTTTCGACTAAGTCGGTCTGGGTAACATTACATTTGTTCAGAGCAGTGTTTGAGAACATTTCACGGCATTTAGATGGAGCAATAACTAACATTTCATCCTTTTCTAGGTTGAGGCGCAAGAAGTTAAGTGACATACATCTTTTTATCTCGGTGAAGCAGGTCTCCAAATTTCCACTATTAAGTGTGGCACATTCTTGCATTGGAAGATACAGTTGAGTTTCATCTGCATAACAATGGAAACTGATAGATACTCCGAATAATAACGGAAGCATATCAATGCTAAAAAGAAAGTGACCAAGGACTGAGCCCTGCGGAACGCCGAAGGTAATACCAGAGGGCTCGAAGGTAATTTCACCATATCTAACACAATGCGTCCTGTCTGAGAGGTAGGATCCGAACCATAAGAGGACAGATAACCTAAAGCTTGGTGCACGCCATTTTTGGTCAAATTTCTTGCATTATTGTGTAAGCGACTTTTTTTTCTTAAGTAAACTTAGGTGTGTGGCTTTTTGGTTGAGATTCATGCCGTAGGGGTGCAACGGAATCCATGACACTAACCAGAGCAGCATTAAACTCATTTATTATTGAGTCAACAGAACCTTTATCAAAGGAAACGACGCGTTTACTTCTGGTAACAGATCAAAGAGGGCAGAAGATGTACCAGGGCAAATATTGCAGCCGCTAAATTATTTAGTTTCCTTAATACAACATTTAGCCAGGACCTCAAATGTAACTAAATAATGATCAGAAATAACGCTGGTAAAAGATAACACAGTCACTTTTGAGGTTGAAGCTCCTCGAGCCAGAACCAAGTCCAGTGTGTTATCATCCTTATGTGTGGGAATATCAATTAATTGATTAAAGTCAAATGTTTCAATTAGCGACTGAAACACAACAGTAGGCAAACTAAGTGGGGAATTCGTGTGAATACTAAAATCCCCCATATTTATTATTTTGTCTGCATAGGCAGTTCTGAGAATTGATCTAAGAAAACCGAGTAAGGTCCCGGGGCTCGATAAATAGTCACTACAAAAATCAGCGGTGACATGGAGGAGGATTGCATGACAAAAATCTCAAATGGTCGTCAATGTTAATATATTTACAGAAATAAGCGCAACAGCGCCACCCTTCTTTGAAGACCGTACTAATAAGTGGAAACCTCTTGTTAAAGTTGTTTTAATAACAACTGACTTTTGAGGGCCATGCAGCCTTTCCAATATTACAGTAGCCAAATCACTAAAAAGTAAAAAAAGAAAATTCATTATTATTTATTAAGTCTATTTAAAATGAAAATAACCTGATTTTAATCAGCATTTTTTTGGGGAAAACGAACTTCAAATATAGATGTAGGCCTTTGAAAGAGTGCGTGTTGCTTTTTGTCCAAGCAACAGTCACTTTCCTTGCGTGAATGAGTGCGAATCAAACAGAGAAAAGCAGAACTCACGCCTGAACAGTGGCAGGAAAAACAGGGATTTCCTTCCAAGGGCTCGGATTTGTCTCAGCTTTTGTGTTTTGGCGCTGGCCAGGTGTGAAGAGATTTACCTACTTGCAGTCTTGCAAATCCTCATCTTCAAACTTAATTAAATCAAATTGATTGGATCGAGAGCAGATGTGCTTTCCGAGCTGCGGTAATCGGAACGGACACAGTATATTTGAAGGATTATTTGTTGGGTTTTTCCACTGCGGACGCCATAATCCACTCGCTGTTTAATTTACGGTTTGGAAGCTCCTCTTGTTTAGGACTTGTTTGCTTTGCGGATTATTGTGTTTAGAATGTCTTCGTCAGGTTTCCTCTTGAGGCCCCCACGGGCACTAAGAGTGTAGTGTGGCCTATCGGGGTGCCTGATGTGACATCACAGTGTTACTGTACAATATGCATGATCAGGAGATATGCGAGTGAGAGTGGGCCATCCAAATATCGATATTGTCAGGAACCAGGACGGAATGTCGGACCCATTTGCGTTCGTTTTAAAGGAATCTTTATTGGAATGAGTTGTAAGAGCTTGCTTTGGACGCCGGTGTTTGTCGGTCATCAGCAGTGTCGGACGGAATGGCAGTCCCGTGACAGGTGGGCAGAATCGATGCAGCTTAGCGGACAGGTCGTAGGCCAGGGCAGGAGAGTAGATCGTACACGTGGGACAGAAACAGGTCGAAACAGGAGGCAGGCAGGAATCAAGCAGGAGAAGTCTTTGGTAGTGGTAATCTGGCAAAACACACAGAGAGACACAAGTACGGTCTGACACTCCCCTCTGGGTGCTGAAAGCTTAAGAGGGGAGTGCCAGCCAATCAGAGAGCGTGCTCCTGCGCGCCAAACAATTGTCCCAGGTGTCTTCATTTTGACAATTATGAAAGATATTGCTGAGTGAGTCCTTGGAGCGGATTGATACTATTGGCGTGGCGGCGATACTGTCTTAACATTTTAACAAGCACAATAGTGAAGCTGTTAGTGTATTGTAAGATAAAACATATATTCTAACCAAATCTAATAACCCTCTATTCTTCCATGGGTCTAAGCGTTCACACACAGTTTTCGAGCATCTCTTGGAATAACAATGTCTTTGGACTGGCATACAGTTTAAGTTCCTGTTGAGCCTTTCCTGTACTCAGGTTGCATGTGAGTGGAGCTTTTCTGCTTTACGATGTGTGAAAAATAGGCTACACTAGGCTAAGCTCACTGTTTTGGAGGCCTTCATGCATAGGTAAAGATGTTTTCGTCTATATCAGAATCTTTATATAATTTTCCTTTGAATTAAAATGGTAGTGTCGTCTGTTAACTTGTCAACATGTAACTGAATTTATTCCCAATAAACATGCATCATAAGAGCTCGATGCTGTTCCATTCATTGAAATTCTTCCTCCATAACCAAATGGGTAGAAAACTCCCAGGGGGCCTTTTTCAGCCCGCCTTTTGAACAGTCTAAACAACAACAAAACTGTTATTAGAATTCAAAGTTTTTTTAGGGAACTGGCTCTTTTGGCTCCCAAACAGCTCCTCATCAATCGATTTATCACAGATTACATAAATGTATATATATATATATATATATATCTCATCTCATTATCCGTACCGCTTATCCTCATTAGGGTCGCGGGGGGGGCTGGAGCCCATCCCAGCCATCTCCGGGCAATGGGCAGGGGACACCCTGAACTAGTTGCCAGCCAATCGCAGGGCACAGAGGGACAGACAACGCATTCGCTCATTCACACCTAGGGACAATTTGGACCGGCCAATCCACCTGAAATGCATGTTTTTTTTTTTAGAACGTGGGAGGAAACCGGAGTGCCCGGAGGAAACCCACACAAGCACGGGGAGAACATACAAACTCCGCACAGGAAGTCTGGAGCTGGATTTGAACCCACGACAGGTTCCCATGACATGAACTGTGCCGCACAAGCGCTAACCACTGCGCCGCCGTGCTGCCTATATATGTATGTATATATATATATATATATATATATATATATATATATATATATATATATATATATATATATATATATATATATATATATATATATATATATATATATATATATATATATATATATATATATATATATGTTACTGTACAATATGCATGATCAGCTTCTGTGTGTATATATATATATATATATATATATATATATATATATATATATATATACACAGACGCTGCCCTACTTACGAACGAGACGACTGTTCGTACGTTGAATTTGTTCGTAAGTTACTTCAGTGCTATATTTTGTATGTTTAGGGTTTATAGAAGTATGTTTAAGGCTTGTATAGGTAACCTGTATTGTTTTATACTGAAAAATAAACATTTCATAAAATAATATGCTCTGTAAAGATAAATAAAGTGAAGTTTAACTTACTTGTGGAAGATGGGCTCTACGAGTTAGGCGACTTCCTCCTCCGTGGTAGAAAGTGGCCGAAAAAAAGCGTTCCAACCATTTTCTCAACCGCATCAATCTTTCTTATTCCACTTTCATTTCAAAAGAAACGGCTCGACTATTCTATGCACTCTACACCAGCCATATTGAATGGATGCACGAGATAATAAACAATAGAAATGTCAGTTTTTAGCGCGCTGGAGATAGTATAGACATAGACAATATAGAATGTTCACACACGAACTAGGAAGAGGAAGCATTTTTTTTTTCTTTTAGGTGGATGCTGGGTGACCTCTCACAGTAATGTACTGTACTCAGAAAAAGATGCACACAATACAAAATCTAACTTACAGCGATGTCCAGATACTTTTGGACATCTCGAAAAATAGGTTCGTATATACCGTTTTACGCAAGTCGAATGGTTGTAAATAGGGGAGCGTCTAGAGAGAGAGAGAGAGAGAGAGAGAGAGAGAGAGAGAGAGAGAGAGAGAGAGAGAGAGAGAGAGAGAGAGAGAGAGAGAGAGAGAGAGAGAGAGAGATTTCTACCATTTTTCCCACATCAATCACTGGTTGGACCCAAGAGATGCATAATGGGCCTTTGGAGCAAAGGTCAGGAGGTTTTTCTCCAGCCTGTCAGATTTAGCTAGAGAGGAATAAAAAATCACGAAGCTCATTTAGTCTGCTGACACCAAAGGCCCTTCATTTACATGCCACTGCCTGATCCTCCATCAAATGGCCTGAGGTGAACAACCAAGGGTGAATAAATTGGACGGTTAACTGGTATGGATATTCGGTTCCGAGCTCGGTGAGAGTGCTGAATGTGCGATCGCTAATGTGCTCACGCAATTTACAACTCTCTTCCTATTATGCCATGTAATCGGTTCCTCTTACCAGTGATAGATTGGAAAAAGTAGGAATCTAAAAGGTGACAGCCCACTGCGTATACAATGGATCAGAAATGACAAGCAGGAGAGCTCGAATTGAAAATAAAGATCTGAAGGACAGAAACGTATCGGTCCGCAGAGGTGCGTCGTTGAAACCTATGTAGAGCCCTCTTGAGCCGTGTACCAATAATTTACGTGCCGTGAGTCCGATTTACCGCCCGGTCCCCCGGCATCGGCCTCCGTGGTCTTTCCTCAACTTTCACAGACTAATATTGCAAGGTCGGCAAGTACTTTGAGTACCTGCAGGATGGAAAGACGTTGCTTGTTTGTTCTATGGTTTTCCAGTGTTTCTAAATGACTGATTTCTTCATTTGCGATAAAATTTATTTTCATCAAATTTATGTTCACAGCCTGCCGACATTTGAAGTCTGAAATGACCAGTGTTGGGACTAACACGTAACAATGGAGCGCGTTCCTGGAGCGCAATTACTTTTATTACTGCTTGGTATCGATTACTGAAACGCTAGCAAAATATAACTTAACTGTCGTCACAATACGGTGCGTCACTCTACTACTTATCAAGTGAAGATCATTATTGACAACGTTCTCGTCTGGCTTACTCTCACTCCTTTGCACACAATGTAACAACTCAACAGTCATCACCAGTAAGTTTACAGTTACTGTGGTGCTGTCCCAAATACAGAATATGAGGACTGAATTTTTCATCATATAAATACTTTCCAAGACCTATATACTCGGATCCAAGCCGTATTTACAACTATAAAATTTCATTCTGAAGTTGGGAGTCAGTTTATATGAGCATATTTGGTTGTGGGGCTACGGTAGCAAATGGTAGGTTGCATGTTGGGAGGGGGGCGTGGCTTATACCAAACCAACTCAAGGGCAAACATGAGCACAGAATTTACAATAAAAGTGTGCTTAATTATGCTCTTTTAATTTGTAATAAATTGAGAAGTAAATCTCAAGTAGTTTGGCCCCAAAATGGATATGGGTATGGATACGGAGTGTCTCGGTTAAGGGTTTCTTTGCAAGCTATCAAGATCCCAAAAAATGTAAAGGCTTTACTGTTTCCACTGGTTGGTGTACACATTTTCTTCTATTACTTTTATTATGTGGCGACATTAAAGGAGCTCTGTGGAGACGGCTTCAATGGAAGTATGGTATTTCGTAACCAGATAGTTACTTTCAGAGTAATGTGCTACTTTTGGGTGTCAGTAATCTTGGGGGCAACGTAATTACTTATTTAACAGAATTACTAGCAACTGTAACTAATTACCTCTTTTCAGTAGCCCGGCACTGGAAATGACAAAGGTCGTTTTTTGGTCCAATTGTAAGGAAGTACAATGTACTCAACCCAAATGTTTTTTATCAGAATATTTAAAATGTGACCAAACTTTTGTACGATTGTAGGTATTCAACATGTACACTACTATGCTTTGGCTTGTTGACTGTGGCTGTGGAACCTCCAAGGTCATTTTGAATTCATACGATTGCCTAGCCCCCTCATTCATCATTCATTCATATTTAAAATTCTATTAAAATTAGATCATTGAAAGGGGGATGAGCCATTGAATTGTCAAATTGTATTTCAATAAAAGTTTCGATGTTGCAGAGATCCGTAACATCAGTCGGAGAATTGTATGCTGATATTTCAAAGTCTTCTAGGTAACAACATATCTAGGGACAGGTCTACACTATTCCAGCGGCTTCTAAGTCCGCTGTTATTAAACCTTTCTAAAGTACTTTAAAAAGTTGTGGCACAGCAGCTGAATGATTTTATATCCGAGAACAATCTTTTTAAATCATCCAATCAGGATTCAGGACTAACCACTCTACTGAGACAGCACTGATTAAGGTAACCAACGATCATCTACTGGAAATGGACTCCCGCGCTTCATCCGCTTGCTGCTGCTGGACCTTAGTGCTGCCTTTGACACTGTGGACCATAACATCTTACTAGAACGATTGGAAAAATGGATTGGTCTCTCAGGAACCGTCCTCTTATCTTCAGATCCTACCTCTCAGATAGGACGCACTGCGTCAAAGATGGTGAAATGACATCTGAGCCCTATAGTGGTACCTGTGGTGTTCCGCAGGCTTCAGTACTTAGCCCCCTTCTTTTCAGCATTTACATGCTTCCATTAGGTGATATTATTCACAAGTATAATATCAGTTTTAATTGCTACGCAGATGACACTCAACCATATCTTCCGATGGAGGAATCTGCCACTCTAAACTGTGGAAATTTGGAGGGCTGCCTCAATGAGATAAAATAATGGATTTCACTCAACTTCTTCTGCCTTAACTCTGAAAATACCGAAATGCGAGTTATTGGTCTATCTAAATGTCGTGACTTGTTCTCAAAAATGGCTCTGAACATTGACAAATGTAATATCACCCAAAGTGACTCAGTCAGAAATGTAGGTGTCATATTTGACCCGATATGTCCTTTCAAACACCTGTTAAGAATATCACTAGAACAGCTTTTTTCCATCATCGCAACATTGCTAAAATTCGCCCTATGCTGTCTCAGTCAGACACAGAGATTATAAATCATGCATTTGTTACCTACCGTCTCGATAACTGTAATGCACTACTCTCCGGTCTCCTGAAGTCCAAAATCAAGAACCTTCAGCTGCTTCAAAAATGCTGCAGCGAGGCTTTTAACTAAGACAAGAAAGTTTGATCACATTACCCCATTTTAGCTAGACATAAGATATAATTTCCCCCTATGTTCCGGTTTGGAGCCTTCGCTCTGATAATGCTGGTCAACTAGTGATCCCAAGAGCCAAGAAGGGATCCGCAGGTTCGAGAGCATTCTCCATTCGGGCCCTAGTGCTGTGGAATGCTCTTCCCCTGTGATCCGATCTGCAACCTCAGTGGAAATGTTTAAATCTAAGCTTAAAACACACAGCATATGAATAGCCTATATTCTATGTTGACAATATAATGTTAAAATCTGAAAGAAGTCATCTGGAAGCAATGCAACCACGGGGAAAGCAATGAAAAGAAGCTTACAGACAATTTGGAATGTATGTATTATTCTAATAAATATTAGTATTGATAGACAACATATTATTCACATCGCATGGTTCATATAACTCCAGTACTTTGCCACATTCAGAAAACATGCATGTTAGGTTAATTGGCCGGTGCAGATAATGGATGGATGGTTCATATAGTCAAGTTCTTCAACGTGCATTTTGTATTAGAAATAAAAGTATATTTCTAACTTTCACCATTGTTTCGTAAACAACAGTTGAACATTGTTGAGTTTCCTGAAAAGGCTCGTTTCCAAGAAACTTCAGAGAAAATGGCTTTTTGTGAAAGGATGCATTTGAAGCAGAACTTTCAATTTGGTGCTTTTTTGTATTTGTGATACATCCACTATCTAAAGTTCCAGGGGTGACCAACCTGGTCGTTTAAGAGCCGCATTTCCTGCATGCTTTTGGAGTTTCTCTGCTCAATTACAGGTGAGTCTAATCACCTGGATCATTATCAAACTCCCACATAGCATGCTAACAAGCTTTAAATTTGAATCACCTGAGTTGGGGAAGAGAAACCTCCAAAACATGCAGGACATGCGGCTCTTGAAGGCCAGGTTGGTCATCCCTGGATCTAAACAATGCCACCCGAAGCACAAGGGCACGTTCCTTGCAAAAACCTTTTTATTGCAACAACACTTATGCATTAACAATGCTTGATTTTTGCAAGAACTATTCAGGGCCCATTGTTTCTGGTGATGTGATCACTCGATTTTGGTCACCTTGGCGATCGTTTTCCTCCACAGGTGCATGAAACGTCATCTCTATCTGATCAGATGATGACAATAGGACTTCATCATGTTGTTTGGAAAGGAAATAAAGCTCCATAGAATTGTTAACTGTCTTCACTTGTCCATATATTTGCAACTCTCTCCCTTCTGCTTTACTAAGCCTACTCGTCACATAGGGCCGCCTACCCACTCTCAATCGTTAGATACAGAAAGTAACACTAAAAAGTTGGGCTTCCTCGATGTGTGGACAAAGATCCGAACAAATCCACTCCTACCATCTAATGGTGGTATCATGTTGAAATCATTCCCAGAGGGTTGATTCTTACCGACGACCTGCGCCAAACTCTTTATAATTTCTTTTTAAAGGAAAAGAATAAACCTATTTTGTGTTTCAGCGCTGAGGGACAATGCTGCTAAAAATGTATTTATACTCTATGGGATCGTTTGAGTTAATATAGAAAATATTTAATTTGCAACTTTTTAAGGACACCTTACCTTTAAATCCTTTAAATGATGGAAATGTAATCTTGACCTTCCTTATGTTTTCTTTGCACTCCATATCAATTAAAACTAAGAATGAACTCGTAGTTTACAAAAGAAAACGCGACAGCAGCGCAACTCACCGATCATAATGGTGTTGACTCTGTGATCTACTGTTTCTAAGTTGCCTGCCAAAAGATGTGTTTGTCACGTTGTCATTACCACTCTATATCATTAAGAGAACTGTAGGGATTTTGAATGACATCTACTCAGTGATTTTTATGGTATCTTAGCAAAATCAATTTGAGGCCTATGGTCATATCGACAGCACGTCTATGAGAGGCGGCAGCACTTCTCTAGGAAGAATTTCAGCTAGAACTGAGCCACCCCTGAGGCTGCACATTATTATTATTTTTCTTTTTAAATGTGAGGATAGGGCAAGAGATGGATAAGGCAGTGATAATTCCTTCGTGGCAGTCAGGTTCTCTGGAGATGAACTCATGAGTATTGCTCCTGGCAGCTGCAATTATCATTCGGGCTAATCTGAATGACTTTGTTTGATATCAACCAATGTAATTTAGAGCCGGGAATTTAGCAGAAGTATTTTTTTTTTCTTTTTTTGAGCAACACTTCTGCATGGCGAATGGCGCTTTTGTTCGGTGTGAAGGCGCTTTCGGCACTGGCAGTATTTAACATCATACTTTTAAGTGACAGCATTAGTTCAGGATACTGCAAATAGGAAAATATATTTAGATAAAATGTACCAATCTTGAAGTTAGTTTGATAATGAATGTTTTAAAATGTGTTTTGAATGAGGAGATAGTTAAATAAATATTGTTTTTGCCTGTGTGTTGGTAGCATGTCTCTAGAATCCTGCTGTTATGTGACGTACAGTATGGCTCTTTGCCATAGCTTTATCCCACAACACCAGTTCTTTATCTTGGCTACCATTCTGGGAGCCAGATGTCGGTTCATCTATTTGGCTGTTGGCCATTTTTTCTGTGATTAACTTGATTGCTGTTGTTGTTTTATTTATTTTAAACACCCAAACATGCTTACCGTGAGCATAACAGTTAATGACGTGACGTAATCTATGCAGAAGTGAGCAGGTTTTTTGTCTTAATCTAAAAATGGCCTCCAAAAGGCTAGGACTGTCTGGTAAAGGAGATGTTTTTTCTCCGCTTGTTCTAATCGACAGCAGGGTTGTGAGACTAGACGTTTTGACTCAGGTGTTCCCTCTTTAATACTGGTTAAAAATGCTGCAGCAAAGCTTTTAACTAAGACGAGAAGGTTTGATCACATTACCTCCATTTTAGCTAACCTGCATTGGCTCCCTGTCAACTTAAGATGTGATTTTAAGGGTCTGTTAGTATTATACAAAACCATGCATGGACTTGCTCTCTCATATCTTTCAGATTGGACTTCCCCCTATGTTCCTGTCCAGAGACTTTGCTATGTAAATGCTGGTCTACTAGTTATGCCAAGAGCCAAAAAGATATCCACAGGTTCGAGAGCGTTCTTCATTCAAGCCCGGGTTGCTCTCCCCTCTGGTGTTCGATCTGCAACCTCAGTAGAACTGTTTAATTCTAGGCTTAGAACACACTTATGAATGACCTATATTTCATGTTGACAATGTCTTTGTATTGTTTGTTAACGCTACACCCACTGCAATGCATTTGGTCATTATTTTATTTTATTTATTTTATTTATATCATATCTTAATTATTTTATATTTTATTTTTATTGTTTGTTAATGCAACAACCATTGCAGCCTGGTCATCCTGGAAGGGGTATTACCTCATGTAAGGTCCCTTCTCTGTCTGTGGTATGTGCAGCCCTTTGCGACTATAGAAATAAACATGCCTTGAATTGACTATTAATTTTACGACTCATCAAACCTAGAACTAGTTCAGTAGCTTTTCTCCTCTCTTTCTAACAGCATAGGTGCTACAGTAGCAGTTTGTGTTGAATTTGTGAAGGGGTTGAAATTGTGTCCATGTCAAAGCAATTGAAAACTCATCGCTTCCCTATTTGTAAACTTGTCTTAACTGTACCGCTGATAAACAGCACCCTTGACAGGGATTAGGGTCCTAAGCACATGTGTGCTAATGTTCATCATCCTTAGCCAATAATCAACAAGTCTGCATCTCTTGCTTTTTTCAACAGATGCGCATTAATCATTTCCACATCAGCCAACCCAGCGGCCACTTGCATCTAAAACTAACACTGGTGCTCTATTTTGCTGACTTTCTGAATAATTTTGACCTTCATATCTCCACTGCATCAGTACAATATTTTCTAGGTAAAGAGTAATTCAATCAAATGAATACTCTTCTCCGAGAAGCACTTGTCTGTTTTTCAACAACGCAAGAAGTTACAAAATCAAGAGTGACTTTAGATCTCAGGTTTATTTTGGTTTAATAAGTATGCAGGTAATTTGCCCCATTTACATGGGTGCTTGTGCAGAAGGTTTTAAAATAAAGGGCGATTAGAATTTGTGTGAAGTGAAAAGTGCTGACCAAGGGGAGCTCTTCCTTCTTCCTAGAAGAAAGAGAAGAAAAAAACAAAACAAAGGGATGGTGCCGTAAGCAGAGTCGATTAGAATCCCAGAGGTAGCTTGGTGTGTTTTTCAAGCTTCATCATTACTTGCAACCAATGCATGAATCACACATACCCATTATGTTGCTGAAATCAATAATTTCTGTCTTACTGTAATAAACACAGATAAATACCAAGGGGCTGATTTTAATGGGCGTTCAAATTAGTCAATGTTAAATTGCATATTTCCTTTAATTGACATGTTACTAAACAACAACAAAAAGGTGTAACAAATGTTTGAGGCTTCTATATTTTGAAAGTTTTGTGCTTTGCAAGTGTTGAAATTGTAGTTGTGAAATCTTACATGAAAAAATAAAGTGCGAAGGGATGGAATTGAAAGTGTGAGCTCAAAACAAACAAAACCCATCGTTAAAGGTGGGGTTGTGTCATTTGAGGCGTCCTTAAAAAGTTGTAAGTAGAATATTTTCTCCATTGAGTGTGTGCTGACCATGCATCACTGAGTTCAAAGGGCCTTTATATTTTTTTCTTCCACCATGCCTAACTGCTTTTATCTTACTTTTAGCACTGCTATTCCGGGACGTGCAAATTATTAGGAAGCAGGAAATGAGGGGGAGGTAAGAAGGGGGGTTGAAATATGAGTTAATGCCTGTACCCAGTGTTTTTTGTTAGTGTAGCCTGAAACTGGTAAAAGTAAGACAAGGCCTGTTTCAAATACAGTCCAAACGGCAACCCAAACCCCTCAAAAAGATGAGAAAAGATAAGTTGATTAGTACTTAAGGAAGGAGCTTACTGAGGCTGCCAACATGACTTTAAGCCAGGAGATGGGTCAGAAAGTAACAAAGTTTCAACTTCTGTAACGCATCTTTAAAGATGTTGTCGTAGAACGGTAGCTTTCTACCATTTCTAAAAATGAAATGAAATGTTTTTTTCAGCTAATCATCCCAAATCAATACATTGTTTTTGTTGGAGTTAATAAAATTAGTGTTTAAAATACAAATGCTTTATCTATTCATAAAATTATGCAGCTTCATTTGTATACAGATACTCTGGTGAAAATATAAATCATTAGTCATAAAAGTTCACACCTATTGTTACCTACGCATTGACTGAATATGACCTACAAAAAACAATGAATGCACAATTTTGCTTATTTTATTGTATTCAGTGTTTTGGTGTATTTAGAACTTGATTCTCCAGTCCTATACGATGAATGATAATTAAAAATTAGCAAAATGATGTGATATGACAGATGGCTAGCACAGTGGGGCAGTGGTTAGCGCGTGTGCGGCACTGTTCTGTGGTAATGGGGTCAAACCTTTTTGTGTGGAGTTTGTATGTTCTCCCCGTGCTTGCATGGGTTTCCTCCGGGCACTCCGGTTTCCTCCCACATTCTAAAAATATGCATGTCAGGTGAATTGGCCAGTCCAAATTATTCCTAGTTGTGAATAAGCGAGTGAATGGTTGTCTGTCTCTGTGTGCTCTGCGACTGACTGGCAACCAGTTCATGGTGTCCCCTGCCCACTGCCCGAAGATAGCTGGGATGGGATCCAGCACCCCCGCGACCCTACTGAGGATAAGCAGTGCAGATAAAGGATTGATGGATGACAGATAGCATCCTTCCATCCATCCATTATTTGCACTGCTAATATGATCAGTGTTTTTAAAATGTGGGGGGAAACCGGACTGCCCGGAGGAAACCAATGCAGGCACGGGGAGAACATGCAAAATCCACATGGCGAGGATACGGTAGCTGGACTTGAACCCTGAATCTGTGCACCGTTGGGCTGCCACCAATGACAGATATTAGTTGTATATTATTACAAGATTAATTAATTAATCTTGTAATTGGAAATATTATGAAGTCAGAATAGCGTAAATAAAAAAAATACAACATATAAACAGACAAAATATTTTGACAACTGGCAAGATTTTCTTTTGTAATGAGTGAGTGGAAGTGCAATGGGCATTTTCATTACCTTGTACAAAAAAAAATCAGTCTTTAAAAAGGTATAATCAGTTTGAATAATCAAAAACACGTTATAATAACTACTTTGATACATATGATACAAGTGGTTTTTTTTTATTTTTATTTTTTTTATTTTTAAAAACCTTGCATACCCAATGGACACACGTTCCCCTTTCAGAAACTGCTGTCATAGGGCCCTATGATTCAATTGTTTGTTTGTTTGTACATGATTCAGATTGAATCGTTTCTTGTACATGATTCAATTGTTTGTTTGTACATGATTCAAATTGAATCGTTTCTCCGGCGCCGTCACGAATGGCAGCCACTCCAGCAGCTCCCGTGTTATTTTCGATTGTTCTCAGTTATTTTCGATTGTTCTCAGCTTAGGGATGCTGCTGGAAAAGTGAATTTCCCTTCGGGGATGAATAAAGTATCTATCTATCTATCTATCTATCTATCTAGTGTTTGAGTTGCATGATAAGTTTTTATTCCTACAGATGAATGTTCTTTCGATCTATCGTTTCACGTCATTATCATGTCTTACATCATATTAAATGTGAGACTCTGGAAGTAACATCCACTCATCCTAGCATAATGAGGCAGAATTCACCAATTGCTAGATCGTTCCGCCAATTATAGGAATTGTATGTTCGGTTGGATCATCATGAAACAGGTTCGTTTTACCCAAGGAGACGCTCAATTCGCTAAGTGCCAACTCGGTAATGATCTTTGACATTAATACTATAGCAGTGGGTCAGTTAGGGAATGTGCAAATATGATGATTTATACTATAGGCATTTTGATCTTCACATCCATCTTTAGAGATTCCCCAGATTAAGAAACCGGAGATTAGGCGAGCAATGACCCTAACTGAATAGCATTGAACCAGATGGCTTTCGACACAGGAGATTCCATTCAAACAGGTCAAGCGTTGAACTTTTTCATCTGCTTTTTTGTTTTGATCTCGTTTTTGATCATTAGTCACTGAATGATTCAAATAAAAATGGTTGAGACACTTTTTTACAGTCATGAAATGTTCAATGCATATGTTTCAGTCACTCACTTGTCTATCAAATACCACCTATAAAACTTCCTTCAGCACCTATGTATTTCCCACGAATAAGGACATAGTCAAACTATTTTTTGTTTGAACGTGACCTGGAGCTAATCATTGCACTAAAACCTACTTCAAACCATGAATTCAAACTAGTATTGCATTGAAAAAGGACACATTCTCAAAATGGAATAGTACTCAAGCCAAATTAAGTTGGAAAAGTGAAATTCATTTTCACCGGCCCACTCTCACTCTGTGACAGGGTGTTTGATGATCAACTGCATGGCTACTTCAATTTTAGTATTTGATAAATCGAGCTGTCTAAACATGACTCTGCACAGCTCCATCCTTTTAAATGAGTGTGTGAGCTGGCCAATGACAGTTTTGACTTATTGGAGATTTAAACAACTTTGCCACTACCAGGCAGGTGTTTACAATCTACAACAGTTGGCTCAAAATAACTCCATATGGGTCAAGAGTGGACCGATTTACGGATGCAGCTTACTGGGTTCCTTTGCTTTTAATAAATACCAAAAATTAATAATAAACAACACACATACATGGACACACACATGTACAGTATACATTGTCAAGTACACCAGGGGTCTCCTACCGCCAGGCCGTGGATCAGCACTGGCCCGCAGGTCATTTGGTAGCAGGCTGGACAGCTAGAAAAAGGTTCCATTATTTTTGTTTTTGATTGTTTTCCTCACGCCCAACTCCAGTAAGCGAAAGGTAAACCAAGCAGTTGAATTAGAGTGAGGTTCACACTGGTGGGCACAGTTGCCTGTGGGGCGGTGCGACTGTCACCTCAGCTTTAGCTGCAGCCAATCATAATGGAGACTGGTCAACCGAGTCTCTATGTCCCGTTGATATGCCGACGCATCTTCAATACAAAACCTAAACTAATGGCCATGGAAACACTTGTAGCAATAGATTGACGATTGTAACCCGAGGATACACATAATCTCTATGTTGATGCCATGACAAATAGTGCATGGGGACCACACAATACCAAGACACTTTTTGAGTGGGTTGTTTTTTTGGGGTGAGTTTGTATCATTGATTACTTGAAACGCCTCTCAAGGTGCCATTTTGCATTGAACATTACAATACTGACAGGTTGTGTTGATATCATGCTGGTGCAATGTCATGAGGACCCCAAAATAATTTTCACATAGATTAGATTTATTCTTTTTATTGGGTTATTATTCATCTCTTTTGTCATTGTTGTAGTTGCTGTTATTATTTTCAAAAAGTACAAACATTTTTATTCCAGACCTTGAGCAGGTGGTGACAATGTTGTCAAACATTAGATTGGTCCAGAGAACAGAAAAAGCTGTAGACGCCTGCTGTACATAACAAAGGCAAACACTGGCTTGTTTAATACAAAACCATTTATTTTAATCACTAATTTGTTTAAAAAAAAACACTTAATGGGTAATTTAATAAAACCCAGTTGTTCTCCTTTGTTTGTTTGAAAAGACTACAAATAATAAGGTTATTCCTTTTTTAACCCAAACACCTTATTTAGTTTGTTGTTGTAACTTATAAAGAAAATTAGAGCATATCATATCAAGAACCCCCCCAAAAATACTTTGTGTTTTTGAGAAAAAAAAACACAAAAATTGGTTTGTATAGAGCAGGGGTCTCCAATGTGCTGTCCGTGGGCACTAGGTAGCCTCCTAAGAACGCCAGAGTATCATGCGAACATTGTGAAAGTGCTGAAAATTGTGATTTCCGAGTGAATTTGATTTCTGACTGACATAGTGTTTTGTGGTTGACTTAACTTCTAATAATTCGAACCTGGTAACAATATAACAACATCTGAATAATAACATAAGTTGTACTTGTAGAAATTACCTGTATTTTAAGATGGCAACCCCCTCATGCCAGTTAGTTACTAAAAGTAGCTCTCAGTTTAAAAAAGGTTGGTGACCCACTTGTATAAAGAAGTATCCCTGTTTGTTTTAATCCTTTAAAATACTGAGGAACATTCTGAATTTGTTTAAAACAATTCCTTAATTCCACTTACTTTGTTCTAATGTCCCAAAATGTTGTTGTTATAACAACCTCAGAAATGCCATCTTAACTGAAACCCTAAAAAACATTGCATTTTATCTGAAAGAACACAAAAAAACTCATTTAAAGCAAAACAACCCAGAAATTGTCATAGTCAAGTCAAGTCAAGTCATGTTTATTTGTATAGCCCTTAATCACAAAGAGTTTCAAAGGACTGCACAGATCAAAGACTATTGCAAACTATTATTACAGACTATTATGACACTATCCCCTCATCTAAAATCTACACGAGGGCAAATGATACACATATTATCAACATAAAGTATAGGTTATTCATAAGCTATCGAGTACAAGTGTTTTTCAAGCTTAGATTTAAACATTTCCACTGAGGTTGCAGATCGAATCTCAGGGGGAAGACCATTCCACAGCACCGGGCCCCGGATGGAGAACGCTTTCGAACCTGCGGATCTCTTCTTGGCTATTGGGATCATGAGTAGACCAGTGTTTTCAGAGTGAAGGTTCCGGTACGAAACATAGGGGGAAATTAAATCTGAAAGATATGAGGGAGCAAGTCCATGTATGATTTTGTATAATACTAACAGAACCTTAAAATCACATCTTATAATTGATCCACTGAGTTATTTGGCCAATTCACTTTTTATTGAATTTTTATTAGTACACAATGTGTTGTTGTTGTTTTTTACCCGACTGTTTTTTAGATAATAAATGAACCTGGTGGTTTGTGCAGGCAATTGGGACAGTTTGTCGTTAGGGCTGTACAAATAAACACGAGTTTACAATAATGATGTTATTAACAGCACAGACAAAACTGTGTGGTACACATTTGCAGTTTCAAACAGATAGGTCAACAAGTCTTGATTCATCCCTCCATTCATATTCTAGCCTTTTAATCATTTGACAATTGCACCTCAGGAAAGGACCTTACTTTGAGACAAAAGAAACCTCCAAAGGTGAAGTGAAGTTTCTGTGGCGCTAAATGGAACGCAGCTTAGGCTGAGTGATGGACTGCGGATAGGCCAATCTACATCTTCCCAAAAGTGCTGACTTTGAAGGAAACGGGAGGGATGTTAATACATTCTCAAAGTGAAGGACCATTACAGGGAAGGCATGCAAATGACCGGTGAAGAAATAATCTCCAAAGGGGGTATTGATCACTAAGTTTAACGCGGAGGTAGGACGTGGGTAGGGGTCTGTTCTTATTCTCCAACACGAGCGCCTTAATGTTCAGCTTTTAATTAGATATTGATTTGCATTGTCAATGTGTGTTTCAAACTAGCATCTTCCTTCTTGAGGGATTTTTGTTAGGACTCAAATTTATCGTCTTCTGTTTTTATAGCAGAAGCTATGAACAGTGATGAGGATATTTGGACAAGCAAGGGCTCCCAAAGTCACGCCCATTCGACTTAGGCAAAATGGTAGATTTGATCTTTTTTTCGGGATGTCGAATAATATCAGGACATTGCTGTAAGTTAGATTTTGAATTGTGTGGACCTTTTTCAGAGTACAGACATTACTGTGGTGCTTTTTTCCGCCATGTGGCGCTGTGAGAGGTCACCCAGCATCCACTCCGAAGAAGAAATCCGGTTTCTATTTCCTAGTTTGTGTGTAAACATACTATGTGTACTTTGACATTTTTATTGTTTAATATCTTGTGCATCCATTCAATATGGTAGGTGTAAAGTGTAAAGGAGAGGCGAGACGTTCCATTTGAAATGAAAGTGGAATAAGAAAGATTGATGCAATTGAGAAAATGGTTAAATCGCTTTTTTTTCGCCCACTTTTTACCACGGAGGAGGAAGTTGCCAAACCCTCCCAAAAGTAAGTTAAACTTAACTTTATTTATCTTTATAGTCATGGCAAGTCATGTCTATTTGGATAGCCCTTAATCACACGGAGTCTCGAAGGGCTTCACAGCCCACAAAATGTCAACGCCTAATGTGTAGCTTTGTTTCTTAGTGCTATGCTTTATCATTCAGCCTGCTTTGTATCGTTATAGAGCATATTATTTTATCAAACGTTTATTTTTCAGTTTCAAAACTATACAGGTTACTTATACAAGCCTTAAACAAACTTATATAAACCCCAAACATGCAAAAAATAGCACTGAAGCAACGTATGAACAAATTCAACTTACAAACAATCATCCGGAACCTATCTTGTTCGTAAGTAGGGCACCGTCTGCACATGAGTAGTGTGTTTGATAGAGAATGCTTATTATAACCCTTGCACAGTCTCTGAAAACTTTATATTGATGGGTTTGCTTGATTGCCTTTGTATTTTTTTTCAGAAGGAAGTAGGTACTCAAAAAACAAACACACAATACAGAAGAATGTATTCAATATTAGCAAAGACACACACACAAACGCACAAATCACTGAGCTGCAGTGAGACAAAATCCGATTTGCAAATAAATGAACCTTCATCTTATTCATCATTTGATTGGTGAAACAAAATATCTAGGGGAAACAAATGTTTATTGTTTTGACTTATGAATGAAGTCTATGTGTTGTTCTCTTTGAAGAAACACATCAATAGATAGGTATTCCTTCTTTATTAAATAAGTCCATGCAACAAGAAAATAAACACTGGATGGCTTGACTTCCTGTTTACTTGTTAATTATATCACTAATTTTGTTGCGTGGGGCTGAGGTGTGCGCCAAATCAGAATCCTTAGTCTCACTACTGTCTCTGCCACGAGGCAAGAGAATTGTGTGCCTCACTTTGCAACTGCAAACGCTCAGCACAGTAATATGTTACGAACTGAATGTAATGATAATATTTACCGTGGTATGTACAGACGCTCCCTGACTTACGAACATTTGATTTACGTATTCCGGCAGATACGATTCTTTTTTTCGAGACGTCGAAAAATATCCGGACATTGCTGTAAGTTAGATTCTGTATTGTGTGCACCTTTTTCCGAGTAGAAGACAGTACTGTAGAAACCCGGCTTCTACTTCCTGGTTCGTGTGTAATCATAACAACGTGTACTGTATGGCTAGCGCACTAAGAACTTTGACATTTTATTGTTTAATATCTCAAGCCTCCATTCAATATGGTTGGTGTAAAGTGTAAAGAAGAGGCGAGACGTTTCCTTTGAAACGAAGTCGAATAAGAAAGCTTGATGCGGTTTATAAAATGGTTGGAACGCTTTTTTCTGCCACTTTTTACCATGGAGGAGGATCTCTTGAAGTGCAAGAAAAAAGTAAGGAAAACCTCATTTTATTTATCTTTATAGAGAATATTATTTTATGAATTGTTTATTTTTTAGTACAAAACATTAGAAGTTTCTTATACAAGCCTTAAACATACTTAAATAAACCTTAAACTTACAAAAAAATTCTTGTTCGTAGGTCGGGCAGCGTCTGTAGTTAGAAAATTCAGGGTTTTTTTAAAAAACAAAATGCAAAAATAAATGTATTAATGAAATACAGTTTTATGCTAACTCTAATCAGGGGAACAAAATCAGAAACTTAAATCATGCACTACCGACGTTGTGATAAATCATAAAAATCATGGATTTTAAAAAATTAAAAAAAACGTAATTTTGAGGTATTCGTGTGATTTAAGCACAACATTGTACGCAGATGACACTCAACTATATCTTCCGATGGAGGAATCTGCAACACTGAACTGTGGAAATTTGGAGGCCTGCCTCACTGAGTTAAAAGAATGGATGTCACCAGTGTTGCCTCTAAGCTGCGCGTGTGCGCAATTGCGCACTGCTCGCACATTCTCAGCGCACAAGAAAGTCTAGCCAGCGCACAAAAATCAGGGCTCAAAATTACTAATTAAGAAGTGACTTAAGTCAAAGTTACAGTGCATGAAGGTAATAATACACGGGTTTCCCTGACGTTGTGTCCTAAATGCGGTATTTTGAAGTCGAGTCGAAGTATAACAAAATTGAGTAAAGTTAGTAGAGTTGGTCGAGAACCGGCTTCTTCGGCTCGGCTCACTAAAAGGAACCGGCTCTTTCGGGTCCTAAACGGCTCTTCGGGTTGTTTTTGCTTCTTTAATCCCAACATGACCAAATATTATGTAAAATTATGCACAAAATGACTTAAAGGAATGGGGGAATAGAACAAAAAAGAAAAAAATACCAAAATGAAAAAGTAATGAAAAGCTGAGAAAAAAAGAAACAAAAGGAAGAGAAAAAAAGAAGGAAACATTTAGAAAAAAAGCCGGAAAAAGAGAAAAGAAAGAAATGTGGGAAACAGGTAAATAGAGAACAAAAAGAAAAAAGTAACAGCTCGGAAAAAATAAACACAATGAGATTTTTTTTTTAAAGGAATTAAAAAAAACTACAAAAAAAAAGGAAAAAAGTTTGTGTTGCATTCAAATAATATAATTTCCAATTATATCAAGTGAATCTTGTTGCCAACATTGTACTTCCACTAAAAATGTGATTAAGTACAGTTCTGTATCTTACAACCGACTAGTTAAGCCCCCCAAAATGTTAATATTATGTGACAAAATATATCAGGGAATAAAAAGAAATGGATATTTTGTGAAAGAATTGTAACAACAAACGACGTTTGTAGGCCGTACAACCTTTGCAATAGTACATGAGTCAATTCATTCAAAAGAGAAAAATAATTTAGCATTGCCAGAAACTCAGCAAAATGTAACTTGACGTCGAGTTTTGGACATGTTTGATAATGACTTAGTTGCCACACTTGGGATTGCTGTTGCTCACTGTTGTTTCAAGCGTTGCTCACAGACTTTGTGTGAACGAGAGGGAAAATTGGATGTCACTCAACTTCTTGCGCCTTAACTCTGAAAAAACTGAAATGTTAGTCATTGCTCCATCTAAATGCCGTGACTTGTTCTCAAAAACTGCTCAGAACATTGAAAAATGTAATATCACCCAGGGTGACTCAGTCAAACATTTAGGTGTCATAATTGACCCCGATCTGTCCTTTCAAACACACGTTAAGAATATTACTAGGAAAGCTTTTTTAGACAAGAAAGTTTGATCGCATTACCCGATTTTAGCTAACCTGCACTGGCTCCCTGTTAGCTTAAGATGTGATTTTAAGGATCTGTTGGTAGTATACAAAATCATGCTCGCTCATATCTTTTGTATTAAATTTCCCCCTATGATCCGGTCTGGAGCCTTCGCTCTGAAAATGCTGGTCTACGAATGATCCCAAGAGCCAAGAAGAGATCAGCAGGTCTGAGAGCGTTCTCCATTCGGGCTCCTGTGTTGTGAAATGCTCTTCCCCCTGAGATAAGATCTGCAACCTCAGTGGAACTGTTTACATCTAGGCTTAGAACCCCCTATTCTATAGCTTATGAATGACTAATATTTCACGTTGACAATATCTGTGTCTTACTTGTTGTTGCAACATCCGGTGCAGCCTGGTCATCCTTGGAAGGTGGATGCCCTCATGTGCGGTCCCTTCTCAAGGTTTCTTAATTTTCCTCATGTTGAGGTTCTTGAATTTTTCCTTGCCCTCATGTAGGTTTGAGATCAGGGGATGGTGTAATAATAGTCTATGGTTTTCAATAATCTTTGGTCTGTGCAGCCCTTTGAGACTTCCTGTGATTAATGGATATACAAGTAAACATGACTTTACTTGACTTAACCATGTATTTGCAACATAATATCAGCTGTGTAATTAATAGGTAAATATAAAGTTGATCAAATACTGAAAAAAATGGTTTATTTTGCACAAGGTCCATCGACAGAGAAGTTATGGTTAATGGTAAAATATTGCCATTGTTCCTACAAGTGTTGTCTAGGTTTGAACGCCTTTTTAAAGTACACTAAGACTTATTTATCGATTGCTCTTGAAGATTTTCCGATATGAGTACATTTTTACGTAGTCCCAAGATGTTGTATGAATGCATTCAGAAAGATAAACTGTTAAATCATTAAATATGATATAACACACATTTCTGGGTTGAACACGGACAGTATTTGAAAGATTCATAGTTAATTTGTAACAGATTTGGAATGTTGTTTGTCTACACGTGTCTTTGAGCTAAAACAAACAAATATTTCACACCGTATTACAGTGTTTGAATTCATGGAGCTCATTCTTGCAGAGACGTAAAGGATGCCGAAGCTTTTCTGCCTACTCGGGGGACATTTATATCAATATGCTCTTGTTCCCAAAATGATTGCGCCAGAATCCATAAATCATTGATTTCTCGATGGAATTGGCCTCCGAGATACTTAAGACGGATGAGGACTCTATTTGATGGCCGTGCCCGAGTTAAGACTCACAGTTCAATATGTCGATAACGATACTCGGCCTGAAACTACAGAATGTCTGGTTAGCATGCAGTTAAGTGTTGCAATTGTTAATGAGTAAATGAGTGGGAGCAACATGAGGCTATCCATAGTTTTTTTTTTTAAAACAAGAGACGACACAGAAAGATCAACAGTAAATACCTTGGATTTTAGTTAGATAATACTACATAATTACATTAAGTAAATGAAGAGATGATGTGCTGTCAACTGATCATTTTTCAAATTCTACTGTCGTACAATAAAATCTGCTATTCTTATCCAATAACAGACACAGAGTTTCACTTTCAAGTCATCAATATTTTGCTAACAAATCAACTAGGTCTAACATCTCACATTGGTACCACTAAATACAAATGCTAGCAACATTGTTAGCGTTGCGCCTAATTACTTAAATTAGCAATGTCAAATCTACGGCTCGTGGATGATTTACTCGGTCCCACCACAAATGTTTAAGTATATCAATTGAAATAATCAAGTCACTAGACCATCTCTATCAAATTGTATATTTCTTTTTTAGATAAATGCAAACCAAATGCTCTCTCTGACTGCTAGAGAGCAGTGTTGGGTAGGTTCAGGTACAAACCTGCATTCACTCGACTGTTAAAATAAACCAGTCAACACATTTAATGCCAAACATGAAAACGTTTTTCATAATGTTTGTGAATGAATTTGTTGTCTATAGAAAAGATCCCTTGTCATCTGTGATTATAAAATGTAAGGAAGATTACTACTGTAACTTAAAGCATGACACGTATATTATATATATATATATATATATATATATATATATATATATATATATATATATATATATATATATATATATATATATATATATATATATATATATATATATATATATACATATATATATATATATATATATATATATATACATATATATATATATATATATATATATATATACAGTGGAACCTCGGTTCTCGACCATAATCCGTTCCAGAACCCTGTTCGAAAACCGATTTGTTCGATCACCGAAATCAGTTTTCCCATTAAAAATAATGTAAATCGTTTTAATCCGTTCCAACACCCTGAATGTTTACCTTGAATGTTTAACGTAAACATAAAGCTAACCCAGGCTAATCGTACGTTCCCGTTATCGTAATCATCCATATGAAAGATTACGCTAACATGAATGTGTAAAAATTAAAAAAAAGGATGAAGAAAAGAATTATGAATAGGATTTCTTACCTTTGTGGTGGTCAGCAGCAGGCGCAGGTGGACGGTGGGGAGGGGAAAATCATCCAAAGTTTTTCAACCTCTTCCAAAACTTGCGGCTGTTGCTTGCTTATAGCACTCATTCCCTTAGCCACATCACTAGATTTCACAGCCTCCTTATTCTTTAGTATCGTACTGATCGTAGATTTAGCCATGCTGTATTCCCTAGCAAGATCGGACACTCGCACACCTCCTTCATATTTTGCTATTATTTCTTTCTTAAATGCAATAGTTGTACGCATTACTTTTCTTTTTTCACCTGTAGGGGCTAAAACACCCGTACGCCGCTCAGCATCGCACCCTGGCGTGCGCACTCACGCATTACCGGCGTTCGCACTCCAATTTTTTGACCGAACAGCGAAGCAAGAATTTTTCAAAATTTTTTGTAGGACTTCGATTTGTTCGAACTGAGAGGCGTTCGAAAACCGAGGTTCCACTGTGTGTATATATATATATATATATATATATATATATATATATATATATATATATATATATATATATATATATATATATATATATATATATATATATATATATATATATATATATATATATATGTATATATAGATAGATAGATATATATATATATCTATATATATATATACTATGTATATTAAAGGCTCTAGGTTTTATTGCTGGTAGGGACTTTTTTAGACAATTGTTTACATATTATCTATGTTTTTTTATCAATATTCACTATGTATTTGTGGATTGTAGCCCGATGCTAAATCAATTGCACAATGGTCATCCTGGAAGGCGGATTAGTACCTCTGAGGCCCCCTCTCAGTGTTTCTTATTTTCCTCATGTTGAAGTTTTGAAGTTTTTCCTCACCCGCATGTTGGTTTAAGATCAGGGGATAGTGTAATTTTAACCTGTGCAATCTTCTGAGACATTTCGTAATCAAGGGCTATACAATTAAATGTGACTTGATTTGATGGGAAAAAAAGCTAAGGAGTTGGAGTTCAGAATGGTAGGTTTGGATCAGAGCCGAATCTGAGTTTAAGACCCTTGATTTAACCCCTTGAAAAAGTGCTACGGGACCTTACGATATTCACTGCAGAATAGTCGAGGTTATTTGAAAAGTTTCTAAAATTACACTGAAAACTTCTGTGAAAGCGCCTCGCGTCTAGGGCAGAGTGTTGTGAGTGCTTTGTTTTCTTTGGCTTTTCCTTATTAAATATGAATATTCATGGTTACAAAACGATAATATGACAATATAAAAACCCCAAAATGAAAAGAACCACAAGCGTTGACCATTTTTTGATTGAAAATTTTACTAAAGCTAAATACTTTCCCACAACACCGGCAAAGCTAGCCACTAATTCTGGCCGCACCATTGGCAAAGCTAACTCCTAATTTTAAAGGCCACAATGGACATAATTTGAAAGGAATCCAGGCTGAAAAATCCTGCAAATAAAAGGAGCAACTGAAACACCCAAGAGCAAGGCTACAGAAACCCTTGAGGGTCAAATGTGCAGCGCAGAAGAAGAGGGTGTTCAATTGTTATCACTTATTTACCGTCTGTAAGAAATCTCTAATAATTGCTGAAGCCTAGCACTACAACGACATTGTAATGAATAGGTAACACTAATAGTTTTACAGTGGACTTCAGGGTTTGAATTCGGGACAACCAGAGAATTTATTTTTGGCTGACAGGCAAAATTACTCAAAGTTAGTGCAGAGGGAGCAAGTAACCCTACAGTAATCAATAAATCCATCATGGAGCTAACTGAGCGTTCCTGGCTTTGTGTCACAAAGACCCTTGTTTGATTCAGGCTCAAACAGGCATGCTAAACTAATTTGTTTTGTGTTCCTGTGCGAGGAACATCCTTCCATAAACTTTCTCGAATTCAGGTCTCCTGTATGAGACAGGTCAGGTTTGGCATACAAATCCACTTACTGCACTTACACATATATATATATATATATATATATATATATATATATATATATATATATATATATATATATATATATATATATATATATATATATATATATATATATATATATATATATATTTTTTTTTTTTTTTTTTTTTTTGAGATATTGCATTTGGAAGACAGCATGGCTTGTCTTTGTGATGCTGAGCTGTGATGACATCGGAGGGACACGAGCACCTTAGCAAGCCAGTCGCCATATTGTTTTACGTGTTTATTAGCTAAAGAAGAGCTACCGCAGCCTCCCGGTGTGGAGTTTGCATGTTCTCCCCGTGCCTGCGTGGGTTTCTTCCGGGAACTCCAGTTCCCTCCCACATTTCAGAAACATCAGCATCAGGTAAATTGGCCGGTCTCAATCGTCCCTAGGTGTGAATGAGCGAGTGAGATGTCTGTCTCTGTGTGCCCTGCGACTGGCTGGCAACCAGTTTAGGGTGTCTCCTGCCCGCTGGAAGATGACTGTTATTGGCTCCAGCACCCCTGCAACCATACTAAGGATCAGCGGTGAAGATAATGGATGAATGGATAGTCAAAGAAGTTGTTATTTCAAGCTAATTTTAAGTAGTTTTAGAGAAAAATGCCCAGGTGTTGTGTCGCGCGTGGTTGGAGTAAAGGGCGAGCAGCCAAAAAAGTTATGACTGGCAACAAAAGTACTCGGAGAGCCACCAACATGGGGCCACCGGGACAGACCAACAAAAGCCAGCCGAAGACTCTGCTTAAAAAGGCAAGGATGGCTGATTGAAAAACACACAGAGAGCACCCAGTTTAACACAGGACAACGTAAACCAGCAACAAAGAGAAAGCCCCATCCGAACTGCCTGGTCTCCTGTCTCGACAGCGGGGAGAAAGCCCCTCGGCTGCTCCTGGGTCCCCGTCCTGATTGCTTGGAGAGACCCTCGACCATGCCTGCTTCCCTGTCTTGGCAGCAAGGGGCAAGGACCATCAGCCGTCCCGTTGCTGCGGCAAAAAAAATGTTTTTTATGGGTTAGATTTTTTTTTAGATTATGTTAGGATCAGGTTCTGTTATGTTAGGGTCCTTCCACCAGGGGCGTCAAGCGAGGTTAGAAGTGGAAAAAAAAATGTGTTCAATATCTACACCCCTGTCCCTAAATATCCCAACATTTTAGACAGGACATGGTTGGGTCATTTTCATTCCACTGCCACGGCAAGTCTTGTTTCGTTTGTGTCTGGTTTCTTGTTTGGACATCTTGTTAGTGGTTTAGTGTGCACTTGTTTGGTAGCTTGTTACTTCATTCCTTGCATTTTTCATTTACGATTTCGGTATTTGTTTCTGGTTTTGACTGTTTCAAGTTTGATTTTCTTTGTTTATTTGGTTTTGTGAAACCCTTGTTTATTTGTCACTTTGTACCTGCTTTTGTTTTTAAAAGCAATCTTTTTTTTTTAAAAAACGCTACTTTGCCCACATGGTTTCACCCCCAAAACAGAATACAACAAGACCGGCACTAACGCTAGGCTAACTCCAGAAACTCCACAATTAGACACGTTTCTTCATGGAGAGTTGACTTTTATGATATAATTGCAGCACCTTGAAGCCATTTCTCCAAAATTTTCATTTACCTCGCAAGCTCAGAGACCTGTTTTAAAAAGCACCGATGCGGTCCAAAATAGAGGGCTGCCGTTCACCGAGAGCATCACAACCGCAGGGCTTCTGCAGTCTCTTCCCTCCACCCAGCAAATCTTTTGATTTCTGTAGGTCCTATTTTAAGTATTCCTTTTGATGGCATCTTTTATATCCTCCTTCATTACATTCTTACATATAAGCTTTTTACATCTCCGCCGGGCATGTAATTATCCGTGGATCCACAAGGAGAGAAAGATAATCATCAGCGCTCCGAGAGTCTTAACGTCTCGTGAATATTTGTCTCATCCATTTTATACGAGTCAACCTGGCAGGTCTCTTTTGGTATTCCCGTGTGTCATTTTCCACGCCTTGTTTCTTTTTTTTTGATTTATTTATTTCACCTTTGCCTCACAGCTTACTGCTTGGTACACTATTTCAAACAGGACTGTCAAAAACATCTCAGTTTGGCCTCTGACAACTACATCTATAAAAAATGGATGATGCTGCAAGATATCAAGCGTTCTATAACTCCAAACATGAATGCAGGAATAAGTGTCTTTTTAAGAGTACTGTTAGCTTGACACTGTCATAAAACATGCTTATTGGAAAAACATTTGATTTTTTTTTTAACCAGTAGTGAAGGTGAAAGGACATTCTGTTGTCTCGCTGTGTGGTCTTTTCCAGGACCGTGTTGGACTTTGAAAAAAGAGTTGGAGAGAAGCAATGCTGTTAAGGACGTTTATTACAAAGTTTCAAAATAAAATAATAAAAGTAAAAGTAAAAGGGAATGCACTCCGGACCGATCGATCAGGGAAGCGAGAATGTCTCTGGCCTTCTCCTATAGTGGATAGGACTATTTGCAACAATAGAGCATGCAGCACAAACTCACATGACAAGGCAAACCGTAAAGGGTCTGCATTTATATAGCGCTTTTCAAGTCACTTAAGACCTCTCAAAGCACTTTACAATGTGCTTCACACTTACCCATTCACACACACACACACACACTGATAGCAGCAACAGCAACCTGCTTAACGAGACATTAGGGGTCCGGTGCTTTTCAAGTCACTGAAGACCTACCAAAGCGCTTTACAATGGTAAATGGTCTGCATTTATATAGCGCTTTTCAAGTCAATGAAGACCTCCCAAAGCGCTTTACAATGTGCTTCACACTTATGCATTCATACACACGCTCACTCACCAATAAGGTGCTACACACTTACCCATATAACCTTATATATATATATATATATATATATATATATATATATATATATATATATATATATATATATATATATATATATATATATATATACATATATATATATATATATATATATATATATATATATATATATATATATATATATATATATATATATATATATATATATATATATATATATATATATATATATATATATATATATATATATATATATATAAAACCTGTGTGGGTTCAAATCCAGCTACCAGGCTTACTGTGCGGAGTTTGTATTTTCTCCCCGTGCTTGCTTGGGTTTCCTCCGGGCACTCCGGTTTCCTCCCACATTCCAAAGACATGCTTTTCAGGTGGATTGGCCGGTCAAAATTGTCCCTAGGTGTGAATGAGCGAGCGATTTGTCTGTCCCTGTGTGCCCAGCGATTGGTTGGCAACCAGTTCAGGGTGTCCCCTGCCCACTGCCCGATGATTGCTGGGATGAGCTCCAGCACCCCCGCGACCCTACTGAGGATAAGCGTTGCAGCTAAGGAGATGAGATGAGATATATAAATTTAAATAATAACCACAACAGAGAATCATCTAAACGTGTATAACATTAGCCTCGTTTAAAGGAAGTTAATATAACTGTGCATTATCTCACTGCTCCAGCTTCCCAAAAACCTCAAAAAGCCTGGGCAAAAAAAGCAAATGTAAAATGGTTTGTCTTGTTCTATTTGAGTCTCAATAGTTTGTATTCTTCCTGGTGCTTTTCAGCATTCATTTTGGGTTGCACTATTACAACTAATAGTATTACGGTGTCACTAATTGGTCAAATAGAACACACTGTCCCTTTAAATAAAATAAAATGTATTTTGAATCGGACCAGAGACAGATATGAAGAATGATAACTTGTAGATGTATGCATGCACATTTATTTATAAATGATAAAATTTGGATAGGTCTCCAAAATTGGCCCCTTGGCAAATGTGTTTAGCCCAATGCGGCCCGCGACTGAAAGTAGTTGCCCACCCTTGCTTTAGACTGCATTAATGGGATGATATTGGGAATGAAAAACAAGTATTGGGACACTTCTAATTGTCAGCAATGAATGTTACTTTTAAAATCTATTAATCAGTAAAATCAGTAACTAGTTCCTTAATTCGTAACTGAGTGTTTTCCTCAAAGTAAAAAAGCCAACACTCATAAAGCCTTTCTAATGTTATTTAATATGGAAATCGCATTTTATTACCACGTCAATTTTCTTTCCTCAATGCGACATGCAAACCCCAAAAGCACTATGGCCTTAAATCTTCCATATTGAAATTGGCCTCCATCCCCACCACTGATTTCTATTTATTGCTCTTGTCACAGTCAGTTTACTATCCCACCATTTTGTTATCTTTCCTGCATGCCCCACACTTGTCATAGTATGAAAAGTTGACTCGGCTATAAAACAACAAATGGCAGTGTGTGATAATTCACCACCGAAGGTCCTTTTATCTTCAAATAGAGCCAAAGTGTGTGCAATTTGAAGAAATTACACAGCAAGTTCACAGGATACTACTTAAAATTTTCACACGTCTAATTCCAAATTTCCTGTCACAATAGCAAAGATGAATTGTGTAGAGTGACAGGATATAAAAGCCAAAACGAATCCCTGTGAGCGACACAGAAAGACCGAGCGAGCTGAGTTTATACAGAGCGGCCCAAAAAAAAAGCAGCCAGCTGGAGTTGGCTCGTGCTGGAGTAGGCAGCTTACAAATGGCTAACTTGAGCAACAAGTGAGAAAAGCTTCTAAAAAAACTCAGTGAAAGTTTGCAAGAGCAAACCAGAAGTGGACCATGAATCGTTGGACTCAGCTATATCTGAAACAACTAACAATACCAACATCAGCTAGCCGCAAGAAATTGGCCGCATTTAAGTAGCTAACATGAGTGGTTAGTGAATGTGGACAGTATTGTTTTCCTCTGCATTTCCATAAACATCATAGACAGGTAAAACAAATGCTGGAGTTCTGTAGAAGGCTTTTTTATTAAAATGAAAATGCTGTGTCTGTGTGGCACTCGAGCTGTACAGTAGCAGACAGAAAGAGACTGCAGAGGGTGACCAACACAGCACAGAGGATTATCGGCCGCTCCCTACCACTCCTGTCCACCATCCATAACTCCTGGTGCCTGGGAAGGGCAAAAATCATCATCAGAGACTACACACATCCTGCTTCAACCTGTTCCCCATTGGTGGGCGCTAAAGTGCCATACCAACCAAAAGAAATAGACTCAGAGACAGTTTCTTCCCAAGAGATGTCACCATTCTAAACTCCAGTTTTCACTAAAAATCTAAACCGGAAATAATTATAATTTTGCACTGCCATATGACGGTATATTTGCACCTACCATTACCTTTTCAGACACTTTCGAATAGCCGGCAGTAGCTCAATACTGGTTTTATTGCGCACTTTTTCTTACCTTATTTTATTCTATTTTTTATTGTACATATTTTCTTATTCCTATGTATGTGTGCACTTGTGGTAAAGCTTACATTTCGTTATACTTGTATAATGACAATAAAGAACAATGGTGTGATGTTCACAAGTGCACTAATAAAATGCATGACAATCATTCATCTACTGGGGCGGTTATGACAAAAACAAAATGTAAGCCAGTGGAAAAGTCCTCAAATCCCAGCTTCACAAGAGTGCTTTTTCCAGACTAAATCATGCTCGCGGTTTGATAAGACTCAAGACTTCCCTCCCAACAGTAGATCACAACTCTACTTAGAAAAATGTAGAGATAGTTTGACAACTAAATGAATATTTGAACATTGAGACAGAATAAAGGTTTAAAAAACTACATTTGAATATATGGATTCTCACAAAGAGCATTCATTTTGACTGAATGATGTCATGATTACTAAAGTGATTCACCTTTGCACGCTCATTTGGCGCCAACCGCCGCGGGTTCTGATTGGCTCCCTGTCACTATTTGAACCCAATCCTGTCAATCCCCTGTTGTCAGACCGTCTGTAAACCTGTGTATAAAAGGATAGCCTTTTTCGACCCTGACTCCCACCTGTCCCGTTTTTTGCTCCCGTTTGTCTCCGGCTACGACTTGTTTTGATCCCGGCCACGTCTGCTCTCCCGTTCCGGCTACGACCTGTTTTGATCCCGTCTACGTCTGCTCTCCCGTCCCGGCTTACAACCCATTTTTGATCCCGACTAGGTTTAATCTCCCGTCCTGGCTCACGACTCGTTTCTGATCCCGACCACGTTTTAGCTCTCCTGTCCCGGCTATCGACCTGTTTTTCCGTCCCTGACACCGCCATCGCCCGCTACGGAAGACCCACTTCCGTATTCAGATCGCAATCCGATTGCGAGAGTGACTTGCTTCCCGCGTCAAGCGAGCACCGGATCGCGGGCGCTGCCCTTCCTCTCTCTATCTCAATAAACTTTTGAGAAACGTTACGCGATTGGGTCCTGTTTTCCTTCTGGTCTTGACAAATGATTTACCTGATAAAACAAAATTATTGTGATAATCAAAAGAATTAAAATGATTTAACAATAAAAGTGACAGAATTATGACTATATCTGCAGTGACACGTTTCAATGCCAAGTCAAGTCAAGTCATTTTTATTTGTATAGCCCTTAATCACAAAGAGTCTCAAAGGGCTTCACAGGTTATTACACAGACTATTTTTTCAGACTATTATTACACCATCCCCTGATCTGGAACCAACATGAGGGCAAGGAAAAACTCAAAAAACCTCAACATGGGAAAATGAAGAAACCTTGAGAAGGGACAGCAGATGTGGTATCCCCCTTCCAGGATTACCAGACAGCAAAGGATGTTGCAATCACAAATAATACACAGATATTGTCCACGAAAAGTATAGGTTATTCATATGCTATAGCGTAGAAGTGAGTCTTGAGCTTGGATTTAAACATTTCCACTGAGGTTGCGTATCGGATCTCAGGAGGAAGAGCATTCCACAGCACCGGTGCCCGGATGGAGAACGCTCTCGAACCAGCGGAACACTTCTTGGCTCTTGGGATCACCAGAAGACCGGCGCTCTCAGAACGAAGGCTTCGGACCGAAACATAGGGGAAAATCAGATCTGACTGAAAGATATGAGGGACCAAGTCCATGTATGATTTTGTATAATACTAAGAGAACCTTGAAATCACATCATAGGCTAACAGGGACCCAATGCTGGTTAGCCAAAATTGGGGTGATGTGATCGGACTTTTTTGACAGCAATAGAGGATAAAATGAGTGGTGAGTGTTTGCAAGAGCAAAATAAAAGATGTCATTGGTGGAATGACGGTTTTCCGCTGTTAAATTGGTGCTAAACACACCACCGGACGGGTTATCATAGCAAAATCTTCAGTCTGGTAATTATAATAGGAAGATGCCGACAAAGCATGCCAATGCCAAAAACGTCTTAAGCCATGTAACATAATAAGAAAATTCTAGACCTTCCAGTATTACCATGTTTAAGTGATAATACTTGTGTTTTTGATTATCACTGGAATCAAATTGTGTTTTTTTTATTGCGACTAGCGGTCGGCATATAATACACACTGGGGCTTTAACACTCAAAGGTTGTACAAAAAATATTTTTGGATCATATTTTTTTCTTTTGTTTTGAAGTTATCCGCTTGCAAGCTTGCACAAGTGTGATGACACTTGCCGTGTACATTTCTGTAACATTTTGATCTTGATTTTGACTGATTTTGTGACATCTCCTTGGAAACAGACCCTCAGAGAGGAAAAACGTTGCAATTCCAGCTAGAAGGGCAAAAGAAAGTGATTGAAAAAAAATAACAATAAAAAAACACAAAAAAAGAAAAAAATCTGCTGTCAAGAATGTTTGCGTGTACATTAATTTAAAGTTGAAAGTTGAATATTTTCTCCATCAAGTATGTGTTGACATAGCACAGCAGAGTTCAAAGAGCCCAATTATGTTTTTTGCTTTAATCTTATTTTTGGCAAAGCTGTTCAGCCCGCGGAACTCATTAGTTAGGAGTAAATGGATGGAGAGGGAGTTTATCCTTGTAATCACAGTATTTTGTTATTGTAGCATAAAAATTGTGAGAAAAGACCTGTTTCAAGTGCGATCCAAAAAAAAACAAACACCATAAATGAGGAAAAAGGGAGAGTTTGTTCAAGCGCATCTTAGAAAAGCACGTGCTTGCACGCGCAACAAAAGGAGCTTGATACATGCTGCAATGATGACAAAAGCCAGAGATGGCGTTCCAAGTTCTGAAGAGTTCCAAGTTCTGAACAGCATCTTTAAAATGACAGTAACTGTAATTTGAATTGTAGATTAAGCACTTGTGAATCATCAACAGTCTTGTGCTCTGTAATTCCCCCCGCACCTCTCCCCCCAATATTACACCAAGAATACACCTCCATTACGGCAACTGCCTCCATGATAAACTCGCATTTATTTTTGTAGCATCATCGTATTTATCTTATCACTGTATCTTCTTATGGTTAATTATGTTGTAGATGTGTGTTTAGTGTTCAAGAAGATGTTTTATAGTTTATTTGGATCATCTTAGATGCATTACATGACCGATTTGAGCAACAAGCTCAATCCTGAAACGAATTAAGATGGCGTGAAGAAGTAGCAATGTACTGGAAAAGTTCAAACCAAAAAAGGAATTATCAAAGGCCACAAAATAGACACACGCCCCCTTGTTGTAAGGCTTCTCCGCTGCAGTCCCGTGTTGTTCCGAGAAAGTCTCTCAAGCTCTTAAAGCAAGACGGCAGCTGCAGTCAGAGCCGCTGCAAACACAAGCAAGCTTGCTCTCAGCTGCTCCTGGGAGTGTTTCATTGCGCCTTTTGTGCTGTTGATCTGAACATGAAGGACATGAAGCACACATGATTCATTCTCTTTTGATGAAACAAGATGCGCTGCACCTGCAAAGTGACTACATTTACAAAAGAGAAAGGAGCCTGAACATGGTTGTGGACAAATGGATCTCCCCCCTGAACAAGCAGTTTCTGAACTTAAATGTTTGTTATTTCTAGTGCTAAGCAGCATTGGGAGTAATGCGTTACGAAGGAACGCAATTACTTTTTTTGATAACGAGAATAGTAACGCGTTATTGATACAATTTTGTAACTCAACTGTTACAACATGGTGTGTTACTCCTCCTCTATTTAAAAGCAGATTATGAACCGAAACGTCTACTGCGATTTGATAATTGCTCCTCCTGGCAGCAACACGACGCTGCATACAACAACTGATCAAGGCGGGGTCGTTTCTATCTACTGTATCTACAAAATACGATGAATACAGTTACGGTGGCAGTGTCTGAAGTAAAGAGTACGAAAAACACGTAATTTCTCCCTACTGATATATCTGATATTTTTCCTACCGAATAGATACTCGCATCCAAGCAGTTTTTACAACTATAAAATGAAATACTGAATTAAGAGGGTCAGTTGTGCATAATTATTTGGTTGTGTGTCACCAGTGGCGAATAGTAGGGACTGCATGGGGAGGGGCCGTGGCCAATACAGGAACAATCATATCAATGGGACATACGTGTGCACATTAGCAATGCAAAAAAGTGCTGAATTTTGGTCTTCATCCAATATCCATCCATTATATGCACCGCTTAACCTCACTAGGGCCGCGCTTCGTCAAATTATTTTTGCAATACATCATGCCTGAAAAAAAAAGAAGGCAAATCTTCGCATGGTTTGAAGCCTAGAGACAAAATGGATATGGAGTGTCTTGGCACTGTTAGGTTGTAAGCTCTCACCGCTTCCACAGTGTTTTCTTTTGTTTCTTGTATCACGAGGCTATTTTATGCAGTATTAGGGGATCGGCTTGAATGTGAGTAGATTTGGTAATTTGTAACTAAAAGTTAATTTCAGAGTGAAGCGCTGCTTTTGGGTCTTAATAATCTGGGGTTGAACATATTTATGTTTTAAATGAAATAACCAAAAACTGTAAGTAATTACTTTTTTCATTTTATCCCCGACGATAATGCTAAATGTTATCAGTACAGCCTAGAAATTTGTGGACTGTCCACTTCCCTCACTTCACAAACGAGAAAAAAGAGAAGAAAAAGAGAAAACGTGCTTCGGATGGGATTGTGCAATAATGGCAAACGGTGGTTCAGTTCATTTTTTATTTAATATTATTGTATAATGTTACTTTTAAGTTATTATTTTGCTCTGTGGCATTTTACCGTATTATAAATTAGCTTGCACCATTAAGAGACACAATTTGTAAGGAATTGGTACTCAGCAGGGTAGCCGATACACATTTTGGCTGCTTTCTGGTGGCCATTGAACTAGCAACTGAAATTTAAAGGATCCGTAAATTCCCATAAAATGCTTCCACGATTGAGGACAAATAATATTTTGGGAATAATAAGTATTAATATGTAAACAATAGTCAGTTTCAGGAAAAATTAATCATATTTACTTATGGCATCAATGACTACCAGTAATATATATTTGTGATTCTCAATTATTTTCTGTCACGCCCCCCCTCAGAAGAAGAAATCCTCTTGCGCCCCCCCAAGAAGTCTGTCTACTCATCGGAGTTAAAAACTTTTCCATGGTATCACTTGAGGGTCTGCTTCACTTCGTATCCACACTTCACACTCAATGCTTATACTATATACACAGCGTGGTGTCAGAACCCGGAGAGACGTGGACCCAGTCGCGTAACGTTTTCAAAAAAGTTTTATTTTGGGAGAACGGGGCAGTGATGCGCAGGAACACAAACGCCAGCGATTCGGCGATCGCTGGGCAGAAGAGATTGATACCAGACAGGACGGACGGGATCAATACCAGATACAGGATTGACGAGCAGATACCGGACAGGGCGGGATAGACAGGATCGATACTGGATACTGGATACACGAGCAAGATACAGGACAGACAGGCTCAATACCGGTTACTAGTTACATGAGCAGGATACCAGACAGGACAAGACAGATGGGATTGATTCTGGATACTGGACACATGAGCTAGATACGGGAGAGAGCAGGACAGATGGAATCAATACTGGATACTGGAGACTGGAGCAAGATACCAGACAGGACGAGACAGACGGGATTGATACCAAATACTGGAGACTGGAGAAGGATACCGGAAAGGACGAGACAGACGTGATCGATCACGGATACTGGAGACTGGAGAAAGATACCGGACAGGACGAGACAGACTGGATCGATACCGGATACTGGATACACGAGCAGAATACCGGAGAGAGTCAAAATACAAGTCTTGCAAGTGCAGAGGTTCGTTGACGGACTGACAAGGTGTGAATGAGAGCACTGAGTTTAAAAAATGGGGCGGCAGTAGCTCAGGAGGTAGAGCGCTCGTCTTGGGATCAAGGGATCCCAGTTCGAATCCCGGCTCGTCCGTGTTACATGTCAAAGTGTCCTTGGGTAAGACACTGAACCCCTAATACCCCCAATAAGCAGGTTAGCGTCTTACATGGCTGCAATACAAGGCCGCTATTGGGAAATGTGGAGCACATTGTAAAGCGCTTTGGGAAGTCATTGACTTGAAAAGCGCTATATAAATGCAGATCATTTCATTTCATTTCGATAGGAGGGAAGCCAATCAGGCAACGAGCAGCAGCTGGCGCCAAACGGGCGGGCCCAAGTGAGGCCAATGGCCAACCGTGACACGTGGAGTTTGAATTTAAACAAAACACTGCCAATGAGAGTACCACTGCTCCCTAGTGTGTTGGAGGTGCAACTGCACAAGATTCTTTGGAAAGTCAAAAAACAACACGACCGCCCCCCCCCTTCACAGAGCCTTATGTACCCCCCAGGCGGGCCCGTCCCGTTTTTTAGAACCACTGCATTAATCTAACTTGTTTGGGGTGAAAACAGGTTATTTTATCTCTATTTTGCATTCAGCTCCTACGCCATATGCATTGATCTGGGACAACTAGAGGTCAGTCCAATCTACACTTATGATTAAGAAAGCAGTATCTGTGTGCAAAAATGTTTGGACTTGATCGTTGAACTTTTCGTCAACCACTTCGCCTTTGAGTGACATCAAAATAAAACACATAACCTCATTCTGCCATTACTCCATGTCTCCTTAGAAACTGCGTCTGTTATTTAAAAATTCCCCTTCTCCTCTACTGACTGTCTGGGGAAGATTAACCTGCGGATGAAAGATAGAGAGCAGCTTTACGGCATGAATGGTGGTACATTTATCTTTTATCTACAGTCGTCAATACTTTTCTTTCACTTTTTCTGTTCAGGGTCACAGATGAGGAAGAGCGTATGCCAGCTGACTTTGGCTGAGAGGCAACTTTATCACCAACTCGGTAGCCTAGATGGTAGGGCGCCCGCTCCGAGACTGGGAGGTCGCTGGGTTAAGTCTCAGCCGAGTCATACCTTACAACATTGGTACTCATTGCCTCCCTGCTTGGCGCTCGGCATTAAGGATTGGAATTGGGGGGTTTGCTCACCTAATGACTAAAATGGCTGTGCCCTGTTTGGCTGCGGCTGCATCGGCTCGCTACAGTTTAACTGTACGGGTCAGGTGTATCGACATTTCGTTCTGTGTGCATGGTTACAAAGAATGACAATAAAAGTAAATTCTATTCTATTCTAACTTCTAAGGTAAACGAGTTAACTATTTCAGCACTGACCTTTTTCATAAATCTAATATTCAGCGCATGCGTGAGGTTTCTTTCAGATGAGGAACACTCAATTTTACTGATAAATGAGCCTACGTTGCGGGTGTGGAGCCACTGCATCGAGAGGAGACGGTTGAGGCGGCATCTGATAGGGATGCCTCCTGGACGCCTCCCTCGGGAGGTGTGCAGGGCATGTCACACCGGCAGGAGGCCCCTGGGATGACCCAAAGAAACCATATGTATTCAATACTTTATATTGTGCTAACAAATAAAAATAAAAAAACAGTGGTCCTATTTGAGTAGATAATTTGTATAACCTCCTTTTGCTGCAATCAAAGCAAAAAATCTTTTTGGGGTTGGCTTTACGATGGTAAGGCGCCCGCTTTGAGACTGGGAGGTCGGTGGTTCGCGCCCCGGCCGAGTCATTCCTAAGACTTAAAAAGTGGTCGGCGGCGCCCTCTGTTGGCTGCGGCTGCATCGGCTCGCTACAACGGGTCAGGTGCAATCGACATTTCGTTCTGTGTACATTGTTACACAGAATGACAATACAAGGAAATTATTATTATTATTATTATTACACAGGATGATAGAAGAGGTAACTGCCTCACCCACCTCTCTTGACTGCATGTCACTGCTACTATTGTGTCATTCATCTTGCAGTGATTCATCAAAGCAAAGTGTATACAAATTCAACAATTTGGTTGGAAAACAATCATTTAGGTATTAGTTAACTCATTGATTTGCAATTCTGCTCCCCATTAAGAAAAGATAATGAATTTAAATTGCAAAAGAAAATCCCAATATGGTAACGACTCTCCTCAGCCACAAAAACCTAAATCAAGTTCCTTAACTCACTGTTGAGAACCCACTGCACAATTTCTACGACTTACTTTATGACAAGCAGCGTGTTTTGGCACCATTTCCAATGTTGTATTAAAAGAAAGTACGCAAACTTCAACCTTCTGACTGTCATCATCTATCACGTTAAATGTGCTGAGTGGCCCATCCTTCTTCCTGGGGGAAATAAATGCCTGATTACAGAGTCAGTTGACTCAGGGAAGCTGGCCCATCCAAACGCTCGTAAATTGCATTTCTGACTTCATAAACAAGACCAATTTTGGAGCCGTTCCTGATGTCCATTTTTGTAATGTGCATGCTATGGGCCGTAAACTGTTTTCATCCCATTTTAACACGCGAGCTCAACAGGAAAGACTTTAATAAGTCAGAGCCTATTCAGAGTTTTGTGTGCGTTTTTAAGGTTGGTTTTGTGGTTCTGAACGTGAAATAAAAAAAGAGAAAAGAACGTTTTCAAAGGGACACTGTGTAATATTGGACCACTAGACATTGCTGTACACTGAAGGCAACAGAAAATGAGAACTACAAACTGCTAGAAAGAGTACAAACTACAGAGACTCAAGTGACCAAATCTCATTTTTTTTGTCCAGCCTCTCGCAAGCTTTTCCAGGGTACTTGTAGCAGCAAGATAGTTGACAATCATGTCAGCTCCCTCTAGGTGAGCCTCATGTCATGTAAAATAAATACAAATTTCTTGACCCACAAGTATTTTAAAAATGCACGTTGATTTGATGGCTCATGTATTTTTTGCTTATTATTCAAATCAATATAGTTTTGTTTTTTTAATGAATTAAGTTTTTTTCAACACTACGAGGCGCCAGTTAATACTCAATGTCTCTCTAATGAACTTATTTTAATGTATGTGAGCATTCTTGTTTTCCATATATCCCACAGAATTAGTCAAAAAAATAGTCTATGAGGAAAAGTATTGGTGCCATATGTAAAAAAAACAAAAACAAAAAAAAAACATATTTTGGGGAATATTTTACATGCTTAAGGCGTCGTTGCTGTCATGCACTTTCTGGACAAGATTCAACATTTTGTCTATTGTTCCCTTTAATTGATGTTCCCTATGTTTTGTGTACTGTTCCTCAATGCTAAATCTACTGCACCCTGGTCATCCTGGAAGGGGGGTTACCACTTAAGAGGCCCCTTCTCAAGGTTTCTTATTTTTCGCGTGCTGAGGTTTTGAGTTTTTCCTTGCACGCATGTTGGTTCAAGATCAGGTGATGGTGGAATTGTAACCTGTGCAGTCCTTTGAGACAAAATCAAGAGCCTTCTGCTGGTACAAAATACTGCAGCGAGGCTTTTAACTAAGACAAGAAAGTTTGATCACATTACCCCGATTTAAGCTAACCCTAAGATGTGATTTTAAGGTTCTGTTGGTAGTATACAAAATCATGCATGGACCTGCTCCCTCATATCTTTTAGATTTAATTCCCCCCTATGTTCCGGACCGGAGCCTTCGCTCTGAAAATGCTGTTCTACTAGTGATCCCAAGAGCCAAGAAGAGATCCGCAGGTTCGAGAGCGTTCTCCATTCGGGCCCCGTACTGTGGAATGCTCTTCCCTCTAAGTTTTATTTTGCAACCTCAGTGGAAATGTTTAAATCTAAGCTTAAAACACACTGCTATTCCATAGCATATGAATAACCTATATTATATGTTGACAATATCTGTATATTATTTGTTATCGCAACATCCATTGCAGCCTGGTCATCCTGGAAGGGGGAATACCTCATGTGCAATCCCTTCTCAAGGTTTCTTCATTTTCCTCATGTTCAGGTTTTTGAGTTTTTCCTTGCCCTCATGTAGATTTTAGATCAGAGGATGGTGTAATAGTAGTCTGTGGTTTGCAATAGATGGTGGTCTGTGTAGCCCTTTGAGACACTTTGTGATTAAGGACTTTACAAATAAATGTGGCTTGACTTGAATTTCATGATGCAATAACAGCTTGAAATACGCTGATAAGACATAATGAATTATTCTCTGAATGCCATTTATTGATTTATTTAGAATGGCAGGCTTTCTGAAACAAAAACCACTCATCTTATTTGTTTCAGATGTACCAACTGTTTTTACTTTCGTCGTTGTGTTCGGAAGAGAGATCAGGAGTCAGGCGGGCAGGGCAGGTCGTAGGCAAATTCGGAAACGGGTCGGCAACGGAGATCAGGTAGAAAAACAGGAGGCTGGCAAAGAGTCGGAGGTCTGGGCTTTCTGAGCAGATGGCAACAGATCGCATAGTACAATCGGACAAAGTGTTACCGGAAGCTGGGGATTTAAATGTACAGGTGCGCCAATCAGCTGTCCTGGCTGTTGGCGCCAAATCCTGAACACAGGTGTTCCCGATACGGGTGATGTGACACTGTGCTCAGTGTTCAGATACTTTTTGATGAATCGACGGAACAAATTGTCAATACGCTAAAACACCGGAAGTTATTTGACTGGGTGAGTGGGAGGGATGGGTGGAGCTATGCAAAAAAAGCAAACACTCCCTCCCATCTCTCGCCCTACTCCGTCTGCGCCAAAGGCAAGCACATCAGGCTCCCTGTTCTCAGAATGTTGTGACGTTTTTACAAAATAATTTGTGTAGCATTTTTATATTTGTACTTTTGACAGGAGATATATTAAGGAGAGCAAAAACTTTTGGGATATTTAAGTTTTTTTAATATATACATTGACATGGGAGCAAAGGAATTTGAATATTATTCTAATGTTAAGTTGTTTAAGTTCTAAGTTGTATAATTTAACAAGATATTTTTGTGTACAGCAAAATAATAAATACTGTATAAGTGATTTAAGGTTTAAATTTAATATGTTTGTCTGTTTTTAATTCATATTTTTCTTTCAAAAAACATTCAGTTAAAGTGTGTTCAATAAATGTTTATCCTGTTTGCCCCGCGACCTTAAGTGTGTTTTAAATTTTGGCCCCTTGTGCAATTGAGTTTGACATCCCTGCACTAGGGGGATATGGCTTCGGTATATTATATTATATTATATTTCTTCCAGCCTGTCAATGTTCATTGTGTAATGCTTTGAATCTATGATTTATTCAAAAAGAATTGACTATGATGAAATCAGTGCAATTAGAGCTTACATATATCAGTATACTATTCCCACTTTTGGTGGCCATTCTCCTAATGAAAAAATTAGGGGAAACTGTTTTTTTTTCCTGATCGTCAATCGCGGTTACTTTCTCTGCATTTACTAAGATATCAAAATCATCAAATATAACAAATAAGGCACAAGGGTAAAATACTTTGGAGCTCATCCGACAGTAATACAACCAATGTGTCATTGAAGGCATTTAACCAACCTCTGCATCAAAACCATTAAACACACTGCTGGAGAGCATACGGGATGTCATTTAAGGCAAGGTTTTTGAAGTAATCACATCATCCAATCTGATCATTAAAAAAGCAATCATCGTGTAATGTCTCTTTAGGTTGACGTATTCTCATTTAAGAAGAGAGGATGTGTGTACGTGTAAATATGTGCGTGTGTCTATCAATCAAGGTGGGACGATCACGGCTTGCAGTGGCGGGCCGTGCATTTCACACCTAGGCATACAGTGATGTCCTACTTAGGCTGTCTCCAACAAACATCCGTCTAAATACCAGGGAGTCACATCGCCTTGATCTGTCACAACCAGAAGAGAAGGAGGACCCAGATGCGTAACGTTACTCACAGGTTTATTGAAATATAGAGGAAAGGCAGCGCCAGCGATCTGGTACTCGCTGGACGCGGCAAGCAAGCCGCTCACGGGACCGGAGCGTGTCCTGAATGCGGAGGTGGATCTTCCGGAGCAGGAGTTCGTAGCGTAGCAGGTCGTTAGCCGGGACGGGAGATCAGAATGTGGTTGCGGTAAAAAAATGGGTCGTTAGCCAGGACACAAACGGGGAAATCAGCAATGGTCGAGTGGAAAACAGGTGACAAAACTGGCCCGACGGGAGTCAGAGTCAAAAATGCTTGCCTTGTGAAAACAGAGGTTCGCTGACGGACTGACAACAGGCGCGTGAAAGGACTGAGCTTAAATAGGACGGGGAACCAATCAGGTAACCAGCAGCAACTGGCGCCAAACGAACGGGCACAGGTGAGTGTAATGAGTATTCATGACATAATCATGTAAAACACAGGTGATTTTACAGTAAATTTTCGGACCATAAATTGCTTTCAACCCTGCGGATTATGTAATGATGCGGCTAATTTCTGCAATATTCTAATGCCTGCCAGCAGAATAGGTAAAAGTGAGATACGTGGAATATATGTCGAGGAAGACGTTTAATGTAACTTCGTGCTTTGTGCATCAATAATTGTACTTGATGTAACGAAGCCATTTTTGCGGACATTCAAAGATGAAGAGGGGACGTAATGGGGGAGTTACACCAACCTTTTAGTTTTTGAGTTTCTTGTTTCATACTTATAGTGATGTTTCTCTTATGAGTGTATTCTGAAATGTTGAATCGCAAGAGTTTAAGCTTTCCAATGATATGTGTCATGACGTATTTACGTGACTGGTGACAGACAACTATGTGATTAACCGAAGTCTGGGCGCCTGCCGCCCAGCCATTGGAGTATTAAGGGATTGAGATACCGTATATTATTAAAACTCTTTCTTTTTAGATATCTGATGTTTCAATGTGGGCACCTGCGGCTTATCGTCAGGTGTGGCTCAGTATGTACAAAACGGTTTGGTGCGCTCAATAGAAATAAGCCCGAGTCAGTAATTAACATATCATAGCACATCATAATGCAAAAATGTAAAACCATAATTTAAAGTGAATTGTTCTCAAAGTTTAACCTGATGTGAGATTTTGCTTCTCTTGAAAGGTCCATCTTGAGAATGGCTTGTCTGCGACCAAAACTTTGTTGTCATTTCCTTCAACCATAGTTGGTTAAAAAAATTATAAATGGACAGATTTCTAACATGTTTAATTTGAAAAAAGCTATGATGTAGGTTAGTTGATCTGCATAGCGCTGTCTTTACTTAACTCGAGTACCCAATCACAAGATGTGTCCCTTCTTCGGGTTTACAGGGGTTGGCACCATCTTTCTCGTGCATTACTGCCCCCTGTCACGTTCAACATGAACCCTTCTAGCTGGCCTTGTCGCCATCTCGGGATCTGATTGGCTATTGTACCATTCACTTACAGTGCTCAGATGCCAGCACTGTTGATTCTGGAGCCCAGGGGCAGATTTCATTCAGGCTGACGACACAGGCTAGCTAAATTCTCATTGGATAAAAACACTGACCTTAAATTACTGGAAGGAGTGTAACTAAATTGATAAAATATATCATAAAAACTACAATATATGGACAATAATTAGAAACATGTATACACTATGGAAACAAATACATTTAAAAAGAAACATACTTTTGTAACAATCATGATAAGGAAGTCTGGTTACAGCTCACCACTGATCTGTTTGTGAGGTAGACGCGGTTCTTTTAACTTCGCTGCAACTTTCGTCCCTCGTGCATATAAAATGGAACACAAATCGGTTTGAGGCTTACAATGAAATAGAAAAAAAATGTTTATTAGGGAAATAAATCAGTTAAACCTGTAAGTTAGAAAAGAAAAAAGAAAATAAAGCTCATTTGTCATAAATATAAAGATGCCTACTTTTAACACAACACTGGCCTAAAACCCTCTAAACCCAGTGTTTCTCAAACTTTTTTGAGTTAAGGCTTACTTTTTTTTCCCAAAAAATTTTTCAAGGCAAGCAGTCTGTTTAAAATGTTTAAAAATTAATCTGATCAGTTTCATGTTTGTTTTTATAGCTTGAACTCATATGTTGCCTAAAAGAACAGTATACCGTTTGTCTTCTCATATGTGGACACGGTTGTTCAGGATATGATACACATTATTCATTATTGTTTATAATTTTTTTTGTAATTCGTAATTTTACCAAATTTTAACCTGCTTTTAAAGTTTCACCAAATTCTTATTTTGTTTTTGTAGAAAAAAATGCATTAACAGAAAAAAATGATCTGCCAGTGGAAGAAAGAAATGTTTTACGTTCTAACTTTTTTCAGGATTATTTTTGTAAAATAATAAGATAGCAACCGAAATGAGCAAAATGATGTGCAGGATTGTTACTTAATTTGATTTATTTGATTAGCTATTAGTGTATTCCTCACGTCCGCGGCACAGTTCTGAGGTTATGGGTTCAAAGCAAGGTACCAGCCTTCCTATGCGAAGTTTGCATGTTCCCTCCATGCCTGCGTGGGTTTCCACCGGGCACTCTAGTTTCGCCCCTTATTCCAAAAACATCTATGGAAGGTTAATTGGTGACTGTAAATTGTCACTAAGTATGAGTTGGCGTTTAAGTGTGTCTCAGTGTGTCCTGCGGCCGGCCGGCAACCAGTTCAGGGTGCCCACTGCCTAAGGTTAGCTGGGGTGGGCTCCAGCACCCCCGCCGCCTTAGTGGGTAAAAGTGGTGCAGATAATAAGAGTATAGACTTACACAGCTTCATCATAATAAATTAGTTTTTTAATCTGTTTCCTTGAACTAACTTGTGGTCAGATAATAGGTATATTCAGAAAAAAATAGTAACCTGCTGCCACCTACTGGTATGGATGAACTGTACAATTAGTTGGCTGATAGCGGAAAGAAAATGATATTGAACAATGACGGAATGCTTTTTTGCAAACATAGAATTGGGACACACTCGTCTCACAACACACCGTGAAAGACACCGCTCCTACGACACATAAACAAAAACGGCATGATAACTGCTGCGGGAAAGTGCAAAATAAGAAGTTTGGTTGCTGGATTTACAGTAACAGGAAAACCTAGAAGGCACTCATTCCACCTGCATGGAAACCTACCTCCTTGCAAATCACGAAAGCAACAAACCCGAATCACGCTTGACAGGAAACACACAACAGGCAGCATTTAAATACAAAAAAGGGAAATACTGTGTGTCCCAATCTGCAGCTTTTTCTTTGTTTTTTTTACATCTTGGTCTGCGTGCACGCTTCCTCCTCATCGGAGCTGGATTCCGAGCACTTTTCTTCATTCCTACGTTTAGCCGAGTCTTTTCCGTTCATGTCTTTCCACTTCTTGGGCTCCATTTCGCTAAACTGAGCTTCGATTTTGGACGGGTCGGTATACGTGTAGAAGTAAGCCATTATGGCAAACGTGATGCACACTCCCACCAGCAAGGATGCAAAGAGAATGTATTCGGCCCACTGATGGAAAAATCATCATCATTAATATCCTCATCGCCATTATACAATATAGACCAGGGGTGTCAAACAGGCAGCTGGCGGGCCGGACCAGGCCCGTTAAGGGATTGAATCTGGCCCGGGAGACAAGGCCCTGAGAAGCGCAAGAGAAAAACAAGCGGCAGGTTGAAATACGTCCACTTGATGTTGTCAAGGCCTCTCACAAAGACGCTGTACTTGTATTTCTCTCTCTCTCTCTCCCTCTCTCTCTCTCTCTCTATCTCTCCCTCTCTCTCTCTCTTTTCCTCCCTTTTCTCTCACTTTATGTCTCTCTCTCTTTCACTCTCTGTGTCTCTTTTTCTCTTTATTTGTTCCTCTGTCTCTTTCTCTGTCTGTGTCTTTTTACCTTCCTTTGCGCTCTCTTCCTCTTCCTTTTTTCTTTTTCTCTCGTTCCCCCACTCGCTATGCCCTTCTGTCTTTCTCGCTTTCTCTTTTCTCTCCTGTTATTCTCTCTTTCTTTATTCTTTGGATTTCTTTCTTTCCCCCTCTCTCACTATTGCTCTTTTTATCTCTTTTGTTTTTTACATTCTCTCTCTCCCTCTCTCTCTTTTCACTTTCTCCCTTTCTCTCTTTCTTTGTCCCACCCTCTCTCATTTTCTCCCCCTCTCTTTCTCTTATTTGTTTCTCTCTTTTTCTTTCTTTCTAATGTACTAGTCCGGCCCCCGAGAGATTGTTTGTTCTATCGTGTGGCCCCCGAGTTAAAATAAGTTTGACACCCCTGCTATAGACCTTTTCATAACAGTGTTGGACATGTTACTTTAAAAAGGTAATTAGTTATAGTTTCATCTTTCAAAAAGTAACTGAGTTAGTAACTGTGTTTCTCCATCATAAAGGTAACTAGTCACCAGGTACAGTAACAATTTATGTTACTTTTAAAATAAATTGTAGGTCAAAAAATTCTATATTTTCTGAGCATTATTTGAGTCAGTTGAATAGAGAACAGGTAGTTGTGTAAGAGAACCTTGGAACCAGCAACATAGTTATCCTCCACTTGAGGTGCAACAAAAAACAGAAAACACTATAATAAAATAACAATCAGCACAAAACAGTATAAAGTGAGTTTAATCAATTAAATCTAACTTGAATAGTCTGTTGTAGAGATGGATATTCGAATTCTCTTTGGAAAATCGGATTTTTAGGCTTGGCTCACTTAAAAGTATGGGTTCTTTCAGCTCTCAAATGGCTCTCCAGCTTGTTTTTGGTTTTTAATCCATACATTACCATTTATTATGATTGACTTAAAAAGGGGAAAAAATAAAGCAAAATTAAAATTTACACGTTAACACTGAAAAATGCAAGAAACATAAATTGCAATACAATACTACTTTAGGTCAAGAGAACATAATCCCTGAAAAAAAAATGCATTTTGAGCAATGACAAGAAAAAATAGCGTCTCGAAGTGAACCGGCTCCCGATTGGTGGGTAGCCCACTTCCAAGACATGGCTCATAGAACCATTTTGTTCACGAGTGATATGAGTTTAGCCATTAGCCTATTCTTTTGACACAATAGTAAATACTGTATTGGTAATCGCTACATAACATAAATGATAGTCGCTATTTAGAATGGTGACGTAATCTAATTAGATGCGGCGTAACAAACAAACAAATTTATAACGCCGTTAGTCCCACAACACTGGTCACAGCAAAAGCCGGAGGCACAAAACACGCTGTGCTTGTCAAAAAACTGGGGGAAAGAAAATTTTCATTGCTGCTATCTGGGTGTCGTGTGTGTGGATCATAGAAGATGATGAGGGTTGTGTTTAAATGCAATGAAGCCAAAAGATTGGACCGAGGCATTCATCAATAATGTTCGGGTTTGCAGTACGCACTTCATATCAGATAAGAGAAATTACATTTTTATGACTATTGGTATCGAAACCATAGTCCTTATTATATTAGCAATGTGTCTTGTTATGTTATTAGGTTCAGCTAACTGTTAGAATGGAGATGGAAATCTTCGCGTGGTTTGAAGCATAGAGACTAAATGGATATGGAGTGTCTCGGCTGTGATAAGTTTGCAAGCTCAACATTGCACTAACCGAGATATATAAAGGGTTACTACTTTCATAGATAGGTGTACAGTAAACATATTCTGTTTTTTATTATGTGGCGATTTTATTGCAGTTTTAGGGGGTTAACTTTGCGAGTATATGCGGTAATTTGTGACTTACTTTCAGAGTAATGCGCTAGTATTCAGTGTCAGTGATTACTTTTAAAATGAAGTAACTGTAACCATTTTTTTTCAGTAAGGTGCCCAACACTGATTATACCAAAGTATTTTACAACCTTTTTGAGCCAGGGCACACTTTCTTTTAAAAAAAACAATCAGGGCATACCATATGTTGAAAACGTTTAAAAATCAACTGCCTTGGGAGGAGATCATTAGAATATAAAAGGGAGAAAAAGGCTAATCTGCTGCCATGAATGTTACAGTTACTGGATAGTCACTGGGGAAGATAGCAAAGAAACTGAAAAATGCTTTTTTGCGATTATAAAGCTGGTCAATGTCTTGCGGCACACTAGACACAAGCTCACGGCACAGTAGTGTGCCCCGGCACACTGGCTGAAAAACACTGTTATACCACTACCGTGTACCCACCTGATCTTCTAGGGTGGCTGCCTCGGCAACAATGAGCACAATGATGTTACCGACGGCGACCGTGAGAAGCCAGCCGGCCTGTAGAACCGATTTCATGTTGCTGGGTGCCTGAGGAGATGTTACACATTAGATCTAGTTAGTGCAGCGGTTTTATATATATATATACATATATACCATAAATTCCGGACTATAAGCCGCTACTTATAGTAGAGAGAGAGAGAGAGAGAGAGAGAGAGAGAGAGAGAGAGAGAGAGAGAGAGAGAGAGAGAGAGAGAGAGAGAGAGAGAGAGAGAGAGAGAGAGAGAGAGAGAGACACACACACACTGGGATTTCCCCAGTCTGTGTTTTTGTCTTGATTTGTTCTGTTTTTACTTTTACTGTTTTTATTTTCAAAATGGTCTAAAATGTATTTGCGTTTTTGGACAAGTGAAATGTTTTGGGAGTAAATGTAAATTTTAGTATGTGCTGCCACTTGTCGAGATGGTAATCCTTTCCATTCTCGTTATTCACTTAGCTTATTTGGAGACTCTGTTTTTTAAGGGTGATTTTGTTGTCCACGCTATTATCTTTCTTTCAAATGAATCATTAAAAAAAAATGTCATTTAATTTCAAGGTGACATATGCAGGGGTGCCTGTGACTCGTTGTATTTTTTGGGAATTTCCATCGTCTAACTCCAAAATGTTGGCAATATATACCTGTGAATAGGAAAACTCCAGGCCAGTAACAGAAAACACAACTTCTCCTGCTGTGATGAGGAAGTACTGAGGAATCTGCCAGGCCATGTGCACAGAGTTCGGTTTGATGTCATTCACTTGACGAATTTCTTGTTCACACTATAGGAGAGAAACAAGAAACTCTGAGGCATCAGCTTTGTGACGAAGCACATACATCCATTACTTGGTCATTACATTCGGTCCAAACGAAAAAGTGGTTGGGATGACCAAAGTGTAAGAACTACCGAAGCCCAACTGCTGGTTGTAGACGCACTGGCCTCCAGTACTGTTCTTGATCAGGAACTGTGCACTAGTTGAAAAAACAAACGGAAACATCAATGCATTTTTCCGGTTTAATCTTACACATACATTGCCTAGCGAAAGTATTGCCCCCTCCCCCCCAAATATTTTTTTTTCATCTTGCCCTATTTTAGGCTTCAAACTTAAAGCTAAAAAAAACAACGACTTGTGAGACACATTCGTGAAGTGGAGCAAAATTATTTAAACATTTTATTTTTATATTTATGTTCACAAAAAAAGTTGGGGTTGGCCCCCTGTTATCTTAGCTCGGTCAACTGACTCCAGAAGTTCACTGATGACTTCTGAATGATTAAATGCTTGAAACTAATATCAATCAACCAAGACCTGACCGTCTCACTAAACTTCCAGCTCAAACAAGGAAAATATAACCAGAGAAGCAACCAAGAGGCCCATGATCACATTGGATGACCCGCAGACATACACAGCGGGGGTGGGGCCATCATTGCATGAAACAACTATTAGTCATACTCTGCATAAATCTGCCCTTTTACGGAAGAGTGGCAAAAAGAAAGCCCTTTCTGAAAATCTGTAAGTCTGCAAGAGACCTGAGTATGGGGCCCAGCTTCACCTTCCAACAGGACATTGACCCTAAACATAAAGCAAAATCTACATTGGAATGATTTAAAAGGTGTTAGAATGGCCAAGCCAAAGTCCAGACCTCAATCCTATAGAGCAGGGGTCAGCAACCTTTTCGGTGTGGAGTGACATTTTCAAATTTCCTTGGAAATTAGTGTGCCACACCAAGATCAATGACTCGCACAACATTTTTTTTTTATATCCGAAAGAGCTGTGATTTGACACCAGTCCGAATATACAACATAGATATACATTGAAATAGTATAAATGACCAATTTATCTTCCACTATTCTTGTTCATCAATAAACTAAAAAATGAAGGTGAGCAACATGTGGAGAGGCATGTAGACATCCATGACTTCAACTTTTTACCACAAGAATCAACCTGAATCAACTATTCTTCATCAAAAATGAACTGCAATCAACAACAAATGATATGGACAGCTACCATACCATGCATCTGAATTTCCCTTCGGCGATGAATAAAGTATCTATCTATCTATCTATCTATCTATCTATCTATCTATCTATCTATCTATCTATCTATCTATCTATCTATCTATCTATCTATCTATCTATCTATCTATCTATCTATCTATCTATCTATCTATCTATCTATCTATCTATCTATCTATTTATCAATAAAATCTTACTGCAGAAAATATCAAAACTTGAAATGACAGCAACAAGGCAGAAGGCTACTTGAAAATAAGTGCAACAGAAATAGCAGCTGACTTGGTCTCAGATATAAATGGTTTTCCGTGCTTTGCTATGTATGCAGTGAGCAATGTGATAACTTCCTTCAGTGGTGGTGTTTTTAGCAGTAACAAAGGTTTTTAGGGTCGGTGTTTTTTTACCGTACCTGGACACAGTGCGTTTTAATGTCTCCGCCTTGTCAGACTCGCCCTTGAATTCATGTTCATGATTCGTTACGTATTGACGTTTAACACTTGATATGCGAGGTACAACGCCCTCGAGGCATATTGCACAAACAGCACAGTCATTTTTTGCACAAGTCCCCAGTCGTCAGTCAAAGAACGAGATTCTTTCGCTGAAGGAGCTGTCATTATTCATTCATTCATCGCACGCCGGTGTTTCTGTGGCTGGGGCAAAACACGGATTTCTCCTCTTCTGCGAATCTCTGTGCAGACACACACTCGCACACGGAGCAGAAGAGGAAGGGCATGACCGTAAAGCCTCTAAAAAACACGGCGCGCAACTGAACATGTCTAATTTCAGGTAAAAAATGATTATTTTTTGAAAATAATCATTATTTTGCCACGCGCTCGCGTGTCACTGGTTAAGCCCAGCAGTGGCACGCGTGTCATAGGTTGCCGACCCCAGCTATAGAGTATACTTGGAAAAGTTCTGAACAATCACCGGTACACCTAAAGAAACTTGAGTTGTTGTGAAAGGAAGAATGGGAAAAAAATTGTTTCAAGATGTGGGAACCTTATACAGACATACCCAACATGTGGCTGTGATCACAGCAAAAGGAGGTTGTACAAAGTATTAACTCAAAAGGAGCCAATATTCTTTTCAATTTTTGACTCGTTAGAAAAGTATAAAATGATAAACACATTCGGTTTATTTTCACGATTGTGTCTCACATGTTGCTTATTCTTGAAAATACTTTTGGAGGCACTGTAGAGATCAAACTCAAAATTCAAACTCCTTGCTTACTTTCCATGTGGTACTGACAAGTACGGTGACATCTTTGCAGAGGTGACGTTCTCAAAGGCAAGATTACCGACCGTTATGTTCAAAGTAGAGCCGAGGCCGTTGAAAAATCTGCTCAGTAAAAAACAACAACAAATGACTCAAACGAAACTCCGACTACTAGTTAAGGACTTGCCTTATTGCATTAGCACCCTGCTCCGGCTTGGTCGTGATGTCTTGAAACTGGAGATGAGAACATTGATAAAGAAGTGATCCACCTTCTTTCCTTTCTTTACCTTATTTGCTCGCTCTCCTTACCTCTAGTGGCCTGGGCACAGCTCCATCCTGAAAGATCACGAGAGTATTCCGAGAACCGGCAGGTAAACTGATGGGATAAACCGCGCCGGGGCCCAAATCCAGAGAAAACAACCCAGAGGCACTCAGATAGTTATCGTTGGCCTGGTCGAGAAAAAATTATCATTAAGTCGGGTGACAAGCTCCAAGCGCCCTTGTGTCAAACGTATGGCCCGCGGGACACATGTGGCTCGCGGGACACATGTGGCTCGTGAGACAATGCTGACTCAAGAGAAAATGAGCATTAAACAATGACGTGCGGTTGTAAACATGTCCAGTAGATGTCTCCAAAGTTCAGAGCCAATTCCATAGCTGTAATTGCTGACTATCATTTAACAACCAGAGAACATTGAGGGAACCCATCCCAACGTTATTTTAATTAAATACACGTCTGAGACGGTCTGTTTAAAGGACTGTAAGAAGATTACGCTCCTTTCCATAGTAGAGCAGCAAAATTGCTGCATTCAGGTACATTTTTATTAAAAATAAATAAATAAATGAAAAGCACAAATACTGAAAGCATTCACTAAATAATTTAAACATGTATACTTAATGTAAGGACCATTTTTTTCTACTTTTTTATACAGCTTACATGGAATTGTGAATAAAAACAACACTTGATTTTTTTATACTGGGGGGGCAGTGGCTCAGGAGGTAGAGCGCTCGTCTTGGGATCAAGGGATCCCAGTTCGAATCCCGGCTCGTCCGTGTTACATGTCGAAGTGTCCTTGGGCAAGACACTGAACCCCTAATACCCCCAATAAGCAGGTTAGCGCCTTACATGGCTGCAAGGCCGCTATTGGGAAATGTGGAGCACATTGTAAAGCGCTTTGGGAAGTCATTGACTTGAAAAGCGCTATATAAATGCAGATCATTTCATTTCATTTTCATTTCATTTCATTTACTGTTTAACACAATGGCAATCATTTTGACCCGAAGTCAACAACAGGGTTAAATTTGTGTTTGTATGTTATTTTTGTCACTTTACAGTCTGTATGAGTTCCCTCGAGTTAAACAAACTTTAGGTGGAATAAATTCAATAGTTTTTTTTTCGTTTTTTTTTTTACGAAGGCACAGTTGATAAACATTACAAGGGATAAAGTTTTAGTCAATGAAAAATTGAAATGGAAAAAAAACAACTTAATAATCGTTTCATAAGCAAATCTTACATTCCTGAATAATAATTTAATGGTGAGTTTCTGAAGAGACTCCCAGCCCTCCAGCTTAGGCACACTTTTAATTAATACATGTATTAATTTTGCCCCCGAGAGAATGTTTCTACCATGTGGCCCCCGTGTTCTAGCGAACTGTGTCGTCAACGTGCTTAAATACCATGAAAGGGTCCAACTTTAGAGGTACCGAACCAGCCTCGAATTCTATCGGCCTGTTCAGCATATTGAGAAACTTGACTTGGCGCGAATTGCTTGATGGAAAAGTGGGGAGAGTTTCCTGAAAGAAGAACCCCAAAAACGAAAACGGTGAAAAATGCCAAAGACTTAGATGCCGGTGAACGTTTTTGCTGACGTGGCACTCACATCGATCTGGATCTGAATCAAGCCCGCAGCAACAAACGCCATCGCGGCGAAGAACATGCCCACGGTCATCCTCTTCAACGGACTGAAAAACAGAAAATTCAGGAGATATGTTCGCATTGACTTTTTGTGACCATGAATAAGCAAAAACATCATTTTCAAAACAGATTCTTACGTGCGTGGACAAATAAGGCATTCTGGAGCGGGAACACAATTAAGATTCATATCGCAGTTGGCATTTTATTCTACTCTTTTCATTTCAGTATCCAAATGAGAACACGAAAAATGAAGACAAAAGAATACTGATATATATAAATACATATATATATATATCTCATCTCATTAGCCGTACCGCTTATCCTCAGTAGGGTCGCGGGGGGGCTGGAGCCCATCCCAGCAATCATCGGGCAGTGGGCAGGGGACACCCTGAACTGGTTGCCAGCCAATTATATATATATATATATATATATATATATATATATATATATATATACACAATGGGACCTCGCTACTTCGCGGTTCCACGATCACGGGTTCAGAGCTTTGCGGGTCTAAAAAATAATAATAATAAAAAAAAAATAATAATAATAATAATAGATATTTATTTTTTATTTATTTTTTTAAGCATTTTTGAAGGGGCGTCGCTACTTCGTGGTTCCACGTTCGCGGGTTCTGAGCTTCGCAGGTCTAAAAAATAATAATAATAAAATAATTATTATTAATGGGGGTTTTGTTCCCCATTAACCGCGATAACCGAGGGATAACTGTATATATAAATATATATATATAAATATATATATATATATATATATATATATCGGCCTGTTCAGCATATTGCGGTATTTTGTGTATGTATATATATATATATATATATATATATATATATATATATATATACATATATATATTTATATATATATATATATATATACATACACAAAATACCGCAAAACAAAACAAGGATACTAACAATAACCTTTGATGCAGAGAGTGCTGGGCATAAAGAAGCATGCTGTGTGCATAGCTCTGCCCGCCCTTACTATTCACCCAATCAAATTGCTGTGTGCTTGGCTGGCATTTCTGGCTGTTTAGATTTTCTGTGGGTTTTTATCATCAACTGTCTCATATATATATATATATATATATATATATATATATATATATATATATATATATATATATATATATATATATATATATATATATATATATATATATATATATATATATATATATATATATATATATATATATATATATACATACACAAAATACCGCAAACAAGGATACTAACAATAACCTTCGATGCAGAGAGTGCTGGGCATAAAGAAGCATGCTGTGTGCATAGCTCTGCCCGCCCTTACTATTCACCCAATCAAATTGCTGTGTGCTTGGCTGGCATTTCTGGCTGTTTAGTTTTTCTGTGGGTTTTTATCATCAACTGTCTCAACAGTGAACCTTAATTGCTTAATGAGCTCCTGTATAAGCGTAGCGAAATGCAGGCAAAACGGAGTCTGTCGTTCTGACACCTTGACTTACGACTGTAGATATTGGACCAAAACAGTTCTCTTTTATTGCTACCTCAGCTATGTGCGCACTAGACTCGACTCTGTGTTTTTTAGGATTGGAGCGCTATAGATTTGCGTTTGTATAATTTTATGTCTGAGCTATATGTACTCATAAAAAGAGCCTTATATGGCCCGCGAGCGATAGGTTTCTGACCCCTGCACTAGGGAGTGCTTAAGAGCCACATGGCCACATGCAGCTCTACAGCCGCTTGTACATGAACGTAGATTTTTTTTTCATTTTGTTGGTATTTATTGGGGATGCCTTGACTCCAAACCTGGCAATAGTTACTCCCAGAGGCCTACAGTACAACCTTGTACATTGTCACCAAAAATAGTTCAGCCGTTTTGGAGCCTATAAGTCACATACTAATACACACACACACACACAAACCACACGCACACAAACAAAGAAACACAGAAATTATGATTTATCAATAAGACTAGCTCTAGATAAATCTACAAGTCTATATGATAAGACTCACGTGAAGTTTAACTTGCACTTAGTGATGAGTGGGTAGATTATACTGTCCATGATTGGCACCAGAACCAGGATCAGGATAGGGTTGACCGTCTGGTGGGCCACAACGTTACCATTTCGATTTGTCCAAAAAGAGGCAAAGGTGATGATTCACAAAGGAGCTTACCTGCATCTGGTCGGGCTGGATTACCAGGACTCCCTATTGAAAACACCGTGTTGGTTCAGCAAATTTCAAAACCGGGATTCCAAGCTCAAGACTTACAAAATCGCCATCCATAGTGGTTGCTTGGAGCGTCCATCTGGATCCCTGAGGAGAAATGGTTTTATAATAAACGGTTATATATATATATATATATATATATATATATATATATATATATATATATATATATATATATATATATATATATATATGTATATTCAGTGTTAAAGTACGTAGTAGAAGTTGAATGTGGTCTCGACAGACAAACACGTACAGTACTTACGTTTATTGAGTAACGAGTAACAACTTCAGTGTTGCCTTATGTAGCGGAGTAAAAGTACTGTTTTTTTCTTCACAAATTTACTCAAGTAAAAGTAAAATTATAGGGGTGTAAAGATACTACTAGAAGTACAAAATTTCTAAAACTCAAGTAAATATGACGAATAATTTAATCTGTTACTACCCACCTCTGGTAAGGATAAGACGCTAACATTTGAAAAGTAATTATTTTTTTTTACAGTTTGAATATTGTTATGGAAAGCAGTTACCTGCTGGTCGAAAAGTGCCCAGAACATTGGTAGGGGAATGTAGAGGAAAAGCACCTTCACGACCATCTTCACCTGGGCAATCAAAAGTTTCTACCGATAACAAACAGAAGAAAGAGAATCATTTTACAGTGAGTGATATGTTTACACTACAAAATAAACAGCAATAGATACTGTATTCGTTCATTTATGTATATGACATACAGTACCGTATGGTTGTCGGTATCGATATAATTATACATTTATATGTACATGTGACAGGATCGTTCCCCCATACTAAATAGCTGAAGGTTGTGCAAAAATCTTGAAAATCCTGCTCTCACATCATATTTTTCTTCAGCCCAGTCCATCCAGTGCTCTCGTTTGGGGTATGCTGGATGACGGTGCCTGAATCGGTTACGGATAGCAAACTGCAGAGGAGGGAAAAAAATAACAATTGTGTGAGGGACATTCATATAAAATGAAATATTTAGTTAACCCAAACAGTCAAAGGTTATGATTTCGGTCGGCGTACGTACTCCAATGCATTTGCAAACTTTCAACATGATGTTTCCCTGAGGAGCGGTCTTATTGTACATTGGACTTCCCACAATGAACACAACTGCACAAAGACACAGAACAATATGAAAAACTCCAGCCGCAGTTTTCTAAAAAGAATATTATTTTGTGGGGTGAACAAGTTCAAACAAAAAAATTTAAATTTTAGAAAGCAAAAAAAAATATTTTTACATGTGAATAGTAGGGTTGGGCAATACTGGGAATCTTGTTCTTGATTCGATCCAAGTAATTACAGTACATGGTAGTATTGATCGATACCAATCCGATACCGATACTTTCTGCTTGGGCGTGTCAGGACCATTGAATAATTAAACCCACCCCTCTTTGGGTAAATGTATTTTAGTCACTAAAATGTTTTATTGCAAACATTAACAGTACAAAAACTTGAGCTACATACATTTCTGGAAATGTGAAAAAATATATATAAAAAAGCAATGTAACGAAAATACAAATACTGTAAAACAATATCAACTAAAATTTCTCCAACTGCACGATATTTGGAAAATTTGGTAATTCAAATAAGGTATCAATTGTCTCTCATTGGCTCTGTTGCCATAGTGACAACAGATTTACAGGTTTTTGTTTAGGAACAGTAAAACAAATTGGTAGAGGAGTGCGGTATTGATCGCAGGACAATAGTACCGATCCTATCCAAGTTCTTGCTTAATATTGATAATATTAATACAGTGGCTCGTGAAACTTTTTGGCCCCCTTGAACTTTGTGACCTTTGGCTACATTTCAGACTTCAAACATAAAGATATAGAACTGTAATTTCTTGTGAAGCATCAACAATAAGTGGGGCACAATTATGAAGTGGAGAACACTTTATTGGATATTTTAAACTTTTTTAACAAATAAAAAACGAAATGATGCTCTCAGCGCTTTAAACAGGCCTCTGAGACTATCACAGCGCAGTTGCATTTATACAGAGACTTAATTACACACAGGTGGATTCCATTTATCATCGTTAGTCATTTAGATCAACATTGAATCATTCAGAGATCCTCACTGAACCTCTGGACAGAGTTTGCTTCACTGAAAGTATAGGGGCTGAATAATTTTGCGCACCCACTTGTTTTTTTTTTGTTAAAAAAGTTTAAAATATCCAATAAAGTGCATTCCACTTCATGATTGTGTTCCACTTATTAATGAAGCTTCACAAGAAATTACAGTTTTCTTGATGTTTGAAGTCTGAAATGTGGCAAAAGGTCACAAAGTTCAAGGGGGCAAAATAGTTTCGCAAGCCACTGTAAGTGTATTGATCTGCCCACATCGAGTCTTGAGACACAAGCTGCTATGCGCCATGAAACTTTACCAGCCTTGCATGGAAACTAGCATAAAGGTAGAGCCTGGACTTGAACCCAGGACCTCGTAACTGTGAGTTAGATATGCTCACCATGCCCCAAAAAAAATCAGCAAAATCGTGTATAGTGCCTGCTCCAGACCAGAAGTGTTGAGTCTCCTTTTAATGACCGACAATGACAAAATCTGAATAAGATATATTTTAGCGAACAATATTTGGTTATTTAGATTGATCCTCCTACCCCGAGTGAATACAACCAAATTAAAGAAAATAACATTTTATTTTGACACCAGCAGCCATTTGCATCAGATGCTTTATGTTTTAAACCTAATAGTGTTAAAAACCTGACTGAAGCGTAGATATTAAACGGGTTCTTACTCAAAGCGACCACCATGAGGGCTGCGGGCACACCAAAGGCCAGCGGATAACATTTCTGTTGGCTGTAAATGCCACAGTCCTGAGCTGAAATGCACCATAAACACATAAACATAAAACTCGTTCAACAAGTTCCTTTATGCAGTAAATCCCCATTTCAAAAATTGGAGTCGAACCTCTGAGGATGGGGGTAATGACCGTGGAAAGCAGACTGCCTGCGTTGATGGACAAGTAGAAAATAGAAAAAAAGGTGCTTCTTTGCTTTTCCTGTTGACAAAAGGATGTTGAAAAGATGCCATGTTATACAACATGTAGTAATCTTTATACTCGGCCTTGGACAATGTTCTCGAGCTAGCCAAGTTCATATTCTAATAAACGACTCAGCAAGAAAACGCTGATAAGTGAGTCAACGTGATAATTGTTGTTGCAGGCCTAGGCTAACACTGCTGAGGCTTGTCATAGATGTTGTGATAATACTGCACGTTGACACCTTTATTACCTGAAGGATACACTAAATGGTTTTAGTTAATCATTTGTTAGAAATTCGGCGGCTAAATCCAGCTTTAATTTTATAGCAGCGACTGATGTTCTCCGCAAATCTAAGTATCTTGCTAATGATCATTTCATTGAACAGTTGTCCAATTAGTCGACAAAGCCCATCTCTGTAATGCAGTAGAGCAAGGGGGTCAAACTCATATGAGCCCGGGGGGGTCACATGGTAGAAAAAAACATTTTCTCACAGCCGGACTTTGGAATTTATAGACTTCAATGGCCTTACTCTTTTTTTAGAGTTGCAGCAATGATATGCGTGTATAAATGAACAAACATGCAGACATTTACAAGTTCATTCATATTTCTTTTGTGCCTATAAATAAACCGTTTAATCAAATTGATATAAAAAACTCAAAATATGAGAAAAGTAATAAAGATGTCCATTTTTAATAGACTGATATCCATAATACACATTAAAACTCAAAATGCAGTACACAACTACATGACAAAGATGGCAAGTAAAGAAAATTTTAAGCAGCCATTTAAATTTTGGGGACATCCGGAACAAAGGTGACACCAAATCAACACATTGTCATTAGTCCTTTTTTAAACCATTTTAGTCCGTTATCATTTTGGGTTGGGAAGGCCGGTTAAAACACCCTGACCACGGGCTACTTCTGACCTAGCCAGTACATTGCAAAAAAAATAATAATAATCTTGACCCATTGAACAAAAACAGTCCTTTAAAATATTATTTATTTCCTTTTTTTTTAGCATTTATATATTTTTAACAGTTTATTTTTCTCATATAGAAAATTTGTAAAATTATCTCAATTTGGTTTGGCCTTTTTCAAAAATAAAAAAAAGTATACCGTATACTGTTTTAAACAATATTGCTAATTTTAGGGGATTAATTTTGTTTCCTCTTTTTGTCTTTTGAATTGTGTGAATTATAGAAATAGATCAACTAATCCCTAAATTTAGCAATATTATTTATAATACAAAAATAAACCGTAGTCGTGTAAGAAGATGCCAGATAATTGCTATTATTTGAAGAATATTTCTTAACTTATTTCCAAATGTATATATTCTTTTCTTTTTGGTGAAAACATACTTTTAAAATGCAGGAATTTCATTTTTTTAAATTAAAGGAATATATTTAAAATAAGCACGGCGGCGCAGTGGTTAGTGCATGTGCGGCACAGTTCAAGTCATGGGAACCTCCTGCGTGGGTTCAAATCCAGCTCCAGACTTTCTGTGCGGAGTTTGTATGTTCTCCCCGTGCTTGCGTGGGTTTCCTCCGGGCACTCCGGTTTCCTCCCACATTCCAAAAACATGCATTTCAGGTGAATTGGCCGGTCCAAATTGTCCCTAGGTGTGAATGAGCGAGTGAGTTGTCTGTCTCTGTGTGCCCTGCGATTGGCTGGCAACCAGTTCAGGGTGTCCCCTACCCACTGCCCGATGATTGCTGGGATGGGCTCCAGCCCCCCCGCGACCCTACTGAGGATAAGCGGTGCAGCTAATGAGATGAGATGAAATGAGACATTTAAAATAAAGTAAGTTCATTTTAAAAATGCATTTGAAGAATTACAAATAATATTCTTAAAATAATTTTTAAAAATAAATAATTGCCACTTCAAAAGATATTGCAAATTATATGGTATATTTATTTTTCCTTTTTTTGAATAACATTGCAAACTTTCTATATTATTTGTGTTTGTTTTTTGTACTTATTTAAGTGGAGAAATACGTTTCAAATGTAATCAAACAATGAAAATAATCGTTAAAATGATTACGAAGTTGTTTAAAATAATTTTAAATAATTTTAAAACATATTCTAAAATTGGGCAAAATGGCAAAAAAATGGCTGCCACCTGCACTTCCATTTGAGAGAAACGTCTGGCATTAAATCATTTAATGACAAAGTGGAGTTTTCTGGTTTTTGTCTTTGAAAGAAATCTGATCTTTTGCTCAAACGATTCCACATAAAATTACCTGATGGTCTTCAAACTGGTCCCCACCGAAGGCTGCAACACATGGTTTAATGCCTCCTGTTCCCACGGCAATAAGAAGCAAGCCCACCATGGACAGAGCCCTGAGTAATATTGCATTAAGTTTTACGGTCAGTTTTACGTATTTTAGACTTAGTGCACAACAACGTCTGCCTGCTTACACGTGGAAGACCATGTTGTCCGGGGTTCCATCGCGGTCGGTGTCTGTGATGTCATGGATAGCACTGACTGATAAGATCACCTGCCCCAAGGCGTAAATAATGGACAAGTACACGATAGTCCTGCATGGAAGGTAGAGCATAGATGTTACGGACCCTGGCTTCCTATTCGCAATCACACTGAGCGCCGTGAGACCCACTTGAACTTGCCCAGCCAAGAATCCGCAATGACTGCACCCAGGATTGGCGTCAGGTAGCAGAGGGCAACAAAAGTGTGGTAGATGGTGGTGGCAAAGTCATCGTCCCACTTCAGGAAGTATTTAAAATAAAGGACCAGGACAGCTGCAACCAGAGAAAGAGGAGACCAGACCAAAAGATTTGACAACTGGAATGTGTCACATCTGCATTTATCGCTGTCTGAAAGTGTCTATGGCAGGAGTAGGAGACCCAAAATGTTGAGATAGCCATATTGGACCAAAACAAAAAAATAAATATCTTTGCAGCCGCAAAATATTTAAAGATGTATATGAGCGTTATTAATACATATAGCTTTTATTAGAAAATGTTGATAATGTCTGTGTCAAAGTTTTTCCTCCTATAAGAACAATTTAATTTTTGTTTGTCAAACATTTTTGAAAACGCGTCAACCAATAGGCAGCGCCAGAGACTATGCGGCCCCAGAGTTGCTTGTTGCTGACCCCTGGTTTATGGCTACCGTATTTTTCTGGCTATAAGATGAACCTCATAATTCCTAAATACATTTATTTGGTCCCCTTATGGAAATTCATTTTTATCAACTGTATCCAATGGTACAGTCGATGCTGTTGAAGCAGAGCATGCACCAAATGACCGATTTACAGCACTTGCTACTCCCAGGCTGTCTCCCATCCATGAACTAACCAGGTCCAATATGACCTAATATCCCGAGATTGTGGTGTGGGTGTAAACAGGCCTAAAAACCCAAAATTGGGATTAAATTGCTTTATAAGCCAGGGCACTTAATATACCGCAAAATACAGTAGATACAATGAAAAATGCATACAGTATTCATCCGTGTAGCACACACGTTGCCAGAAAAAATGATTTGCATAGTGCATTCCGATTAGTTAAGCTGCCTCCACTTTTCTACCTGTGCGTTAGTAATAGTGCAAAAGATGGAAACAAAAAACAGATACTGTTCAGGCAAAATACTATACAAGCTCTTTTACGTACGAATACGTAATACACAAAGAAGTGGAGAGACTTTTTATCAGAATACACTATGCAATTCAGTGTTGCAAAATAGTGTCATGATGAAATAAGCTCAAAAGCCTGTTTTCATGTCACCTACACCCCTGTTGATCCAGTATTAAAGTGTTGTAATAATGTTTTGCCATTTTAATCAGGGATACTTATGGACTGGTTAATCATGGCACATAATATACTGCATGTGCCATAGACACTTATTGACACATAAACACGCTAGCCCTTACTTAAAGCCTAATCGGCATCTCGTGTATGGAGAAATATATAACCAAAAATAATTTTTGGAAGGTGCACTTTTTAATTTCTTGCGCTTGTAAAATACGGTATGTTGGTCTTAATTGATGAAGAAACTCACTTCGCATGCCATAGAAGGAGAACCGCTCACAAAACTCATTGACCACAATGAAAAGGGTGCTCAACGGGAAGCCACACACCAAAACCTGCAAAATAAGGACGTTATATTGCGCTTATTTTGTAGGTCTTCTAGGAAAGCTAATTTTCGTAGAAACCTATTTTCTTTTTACTCGGAAGAGTGGTTCAGTGTTTTGTTTTGTTTTTTGTATGTTTTGTAATCTATGAAAATAGTTTTCTACTTACACTTAGAGCCCCTTACAAGCGCAAATCCTTTTAGTTGTGAGAATAAAAAGAAGAAAAATTATATATAATTTCATCCGATTTACATATATTAAACTTTGCAGCTTCAATTGTATGAACGTGTTCTTCAGCCTTTGTATTTTAGAAAATGGCAAAAGTGAATTAACAATGTACAAATAAAAGTAACGTGACCTTCACGTTACATTACTTTACTCTTTAAAATATTGGCCCAAGTATTTTTTTCTTATGTTCTAAAACGTTTTAAAAATAGGACAATAAAATAAAATAAATAACAATGTCAAGAAATATAACATTAAAAGATCGCAAAAGAAATACAGTAACATACTTAAATTCACCTGAATTAATACAGGCTATTAATTATGTTAAGATAACTTTAAATTCAACATGTTAATTTCTTCATTTACATATTAATGTCATATAATAGGGTTCTCCCTGCCGAGAACATATATACAATCATGAATACATCCTCCAAAAATGGCTGTACTTACACTTTTTGATTTGGGCTTCTCACTTTCTTCTTTCCCTGTCAAATGTAAAGTGTAAAGATAATATACTGTTGCAGACCCATTTAAAATTTATAATGTACACATGTGTCATATGATATTTCAGTTATAAGCAGCAACCATATAAATCAAACTAACCTGCCATGGCTGAATGTGTACGCTGAGTTATTTTCCTGCTCACTGATCAAATCACTTCTTGAAGCAAGCAAGGTGAGTTTTTATAACCTCCCATCTGGCGATAGACCTGGAGTGTAAGTAACTATCACGTGTACAAGCTACCTATGCTCCTTTCAAGGCTAAATGTGCAGATAACATCGATTATATACTGGCCGATCATTCACAGTATGGTGATGAGCCCCGAATATATTTAACATCTTTATATTGCGCTAACAAATACAAAATTAAAAGTAAACGTTAACGTTAAAATATTGTTCTCGTTGAGTTAATACTTTGCACAACCTCCTTATTTACAGCCACAAGTATTTATGGGTATGTCTCTATACGTTTTGCACATCTTGAAACACAAAGATTTGTCTCTAGTTTCTTAAGATTTGATAGTGGTTGAACTTTTCAGATCTTTCCACAAATTCTTCATTCTTCTTCTTCTAAATGCTCTATAGGATTGAGGTTTGGACTTTGGCTTGACCATTCCAACATCTTTATATTGTTAGTTGTAAACCATTCCCTTGTAGATTTTGCTTTATGTTTAGGGTCGGTGCCTTGTTGGAAGGTGAACCTGCGCCCCATTCTCAGGTCTCTTGCAGACTCCCACAGATTTTCTGCTAGAATTACCCTATAGTTAGCTCTAGCCATCTTCCCATACACTCTAATGATCTTACCAGTCCCTTTTATTAAAGAAAAGCAACCTCAGAGTATGATGCTGCCACTACCATACTTGACAGTGGGTATGGTGTTTTCAGGTCGATGAACAGTGTTACTCTTGCACCAAGCATAACGCTTTGCATTCAACCTAAAAAGTTAAAATCTGGTCTCATCTGACCACAGCTGTTTGTTCCACATGTTATTTGTGACTCCCAAGTGGCTTCTTGCAAACGCCAAACAGGCCGTTTTGTGGTATTCTTTATTCCTGCAACTGTTCCATAAAGGGCAGATTTATGCAGAGTACAACTAATAGACATCTTGTACCAAGAATGTCCCACCTTGGCAGTGTATGCCTGCAAGTCGGTTGCTACTCCTATTAGTTTTCTCCATGTTTGGGACAAAGTTTAGAGGCACAGCCAGGTCTTGGTAGATTTTCAGAGATATTGTGCTCTCTCCTTTTGATTTCTTTGCTTGCAGAGTGCACCAGGAGATGTGTAAATGGTGCAAAATATTTTTGTTTTTATCTTATTCCTCCTTTGAACTTTTCCACAACTTTGTCCCAGACCTGCCTTATGTCTTCTTTGGTCTTCGTAATGCTGTCATAATGCTGTCTGTTTAGGTGCATATAAAGGCAATTGCAGCTTGATAAGGTCAGCTGAACCACATTATCTGCAAAAAGCAGGGACGGAATACCGAGGCCACCAGAGGCGCCTCAGCCGTGCATGTTAATGTGTTGACGGAGGCCAGATATGAAGTATTGGGATTCTAACCCTCACTTGAAATGAAGCAGGGTTACAACTGGCAAATAATTAGAAATTACCCTTTTTACTACTGCAGTTTAGTTTTGCATCTGTGCTCCTTTGTGCGTGTTCATGTCTCTCGCTACTGCTTTGTTAAATGATGATTTGAGCCTCAAAGGGACATTGTTTCAGATTCAGATTCAGATCTACTTTATTGTCATTCTAGTACACGTGTATACAGAACGAAATGTCGATACATCTGACCCGCACAGTTTCCTTGAATGTACAGATATAAATAAAATGTTGTATTGAGTTGTTGTATTGAGTGCTAACAATATACTAAATAATTATGGCTATGTATAGTATTTTACAGTAGCGCAAATAGTGCAAGAGGAGTAGCTAACCAGATGTGCAAAATGTGCAGTCAGGTAAACAAGTCAGGTAAACAGAACAATAACACTGTAACAATAACGCTGTAAGTACAATAGTGCAGAGAAACAGATGTGCAAGGAGTGGCTAGCTATAAAGAACTGCCAGTAGTGCAAAAAGTCAAACAAAACCCACAGATGTACAGATTAGCAGCAGTTTAGATTTACTATGTGTTTGAGTGACCATTTAACAGTCTAATGGCTAGGGGGACAAGACTATTGTGGAACCTGGTGGTCCTGCACCGCACACTGCAGTACCTCTTCCCAGAGGCTAGCAGAGTGAACAGTCCATGATGTGGGTGAGAGGGGTCCCTGATAATGTTCTTAGCTTGGGATAGGCAGCGCTTCTGGCCAATGTCCTGAATGGAGGGAAGAGAAGTCCCGATGATTTTCTCTGCTGTCCTCGTCACCCTCCTCACACTACCCCAGTCGGTAGCGCTGCAGCCTCCACACCACACAGAGATACAGCTGGTCAGGATACTCTCTATGGTGCCCCTGTAGAATGTGATGAGGGAGGGTGGGGGCAGGCGGGCTCTCCTCATCCTCCGCAGGAAGTACAGGCGCTGCTGTGCCCTCTTAACCAGTGATTGTGTCTTATTTAGCTGATCACAGTACGCAAAAAACATAATTCATTAACAATATTAATTTGAATAATAAGCAAAAACAGATGATGAATCATAGAAACGTGCATTTATTTGAATACTCAATACAGAATACTGAGGCCCTCCTCAGGGAAAACTTACATGATTTTCTGCCACCTTGCAACAAAGGGTATCAAAAAAAGCAAAAACGTGTGAAAAGCCAGGCAAAAAAAACCCAGATGAAAACTGGTGCAGTTTTGTCACTTTGACTGTCTAAATTTTGTATTCCACCATGTGCTTGTAGCATATCTAGTAGTCAAATATTCAAAATTGAGATCACCCAAGAGGTTCTCACAAGCAATGCCGTGGCTAATCAGGAAGAACGTGAGATTTTCCGAAGGAAGAGGTGTCGAGGTGGAGTTTGGACTGGCTGGATGAAAAAAATTGTTTGAACATGTATCCGTCACCTGCACTGTTTAACCTTACTCGTGCATTCATTCTCTAGTCAGCGATTTGGCCACATTCAGGGCAACAGATCAGGTGACTTTCCATCGGGGAAAATTCCCCCCTCCCAAATTTGAAGTTGTTTCGGCCGAGAAAAAACACAATAGCACACAGTCTTAACAACAGTTTATTTCAGAAATACATGTCAAACTGGTAGTGCTTCCCATCTATCAATAAAAAGTAGCTCTGAGCTTCAATAAGGTTGTCACATCTTTGTACTTCAAAACACAAACGGAATGTTTCAAAAAAATGTAAGAATCAGGTCACTATGTGCTAGAAAAATACAGATAAACATGTTACAAGGCTATATTCAGGCTCGTAAAAATATGTGAAAACAATTCTATGTCATCTCTACGGGACACAAAAAAACAAGCACTGCCGATCAGAACAGAAGTGTGCACCAAAACGAAATAACAGAAGCACAGGGTGACTTATTAGGCACTTGAGGTAAGGTATGTCAAAATTTCTAATGAGAAAGATGAGAGAGCTTAATGTGAAAAAGTACATATCACAACATGGCAGCGCTGTTGGGTGTGCCGCTAACGGCACTGAAGATTCCCATTGAGTCTGATAAAGAGCTCCTGCTCACATCATTCACTGGGTCGATCTAGAACAAGCAATTCATGGACAAAGTTTTAGTTTTTGTTTAGGGCTGTGCTGTTCAATGTTTCAGGAACACACTCTAGACTAAAACACTCTTATATTAAATTGTCTCTCTGAAAGCTTCTGAGAATTACTTTGTGGTTTGTTCCAGCCTTCTTCACACCCCCAAAAAATGATACATTTTTTAAAAGAGAAAACTTGAATTTAAAGGCAGCTCTTAACATTTATCATATTGACTAGAACACTAAAATGCACCACAGTGATACTTCTACATGCAAGCTCCTTGAGAACTTCCATATACGGGATGTACAGTATAATAGGCAAGATTTGTGCGCAAAAGACGAGGGAAAATACAAGTTCCGAGAATTTCCAGACGCTACCACTTGAGACCACTTTAGACTGCTCACCACCATATCCAGCTCGTTCAAGTTTGCGCATGCATTTCCATTCATAAGACAACTACCGTAAATTCCGGACTATGAGCCGCTACTTTTTCCCCAAACTTTCAACCCTGCGGCTTATTCAGTGATGCGGCCAATTTATGTAATTTTTCTAACGACCGTCAGCGGCGATCGAGAATAAAAGGTAAGATTTAGACCGCTGGAATATGTGCGCCGAGGAAGACTGCAACTTCTTAGCTTGTGCACAAATTAAATTAGCGTAGACATATCCTCATCATGCAAATTGCAAAAAGAAAGGCACATGACGCAACTTTCAAGCTAAAAGCGATCGGGCAGTCCGATTAAGAAGGAAACAGCTGCTGCACGTAAACTTTACTTTGCGAGCGTATTGCTAGCGTATTTTTGAATAAGGGAGCATGGGACGACGTCTATATGACAAAGTCTCTTTCCCATACTGAAGAAAGACGACTTTGATGACGTCAGTTATAAGGAGGAAGATGAGGATGGTTTACCATGGTTTCTACATGTACGGCATGATTTTTTTAACAGATCTCAAAACTGTGCCACGGACGCGCTAACCACTCAGCTTCCGTGCAGCCATTTTTTAAGCAGAGATTCTCAATTATTTTCAATGACACCATATATATATATATATATATATATATATATACATATATATATATATATATATATATATATATATATATATATATATATATATATATATATATATATATATATATATATATATATATATATATATATATATATATATATATATTTTATATATATATATTTTTTTTTTTTTTTTTTAATGTTCAATTATTATTATTTGAAAGCGTTTTTAGTGATGAGAAAATGTGTTTTATAGCTGTTAAAGGTTAACTTGGACACTTTTTGGGAGTCTGGAAAAGGATTGATTATGTTACATGAGCATTTCTAGATACGAGTATGATTCTGGAACAAATCAACCTCATATGAAGATGTATCACTGTGCATCATACAATCTTTCTTTCTCACACATCCTGTTCTGTTGTAAATACAAATAAAAATGCATAGGTGACACTCCCCTATTAGCAATCTGAGTACCTGCTCATGCATGATATTTGACAGCTCCCGGGTCAGATCTCTGTAGTTGGCCTTCATTTCATCATGATACTCCTGCTGATCCTCTTTAATCAAGCGCTCATTTATTCGCAGCGCCTGGCCGCAGGCCTCCACGAAATGCCTGCCAAGGAACGGCCTCAACTTTTAGTGCCAATTGACAGCGACAATAAAACTCTTCACAATGACAGATAATAAAGACCATAATTGCATTTGAGGATGATTTGCGCACGCACTTACCTGAAGACCTCTTTGAGCTGTTTGACCTTATTGTCTGGATATTTCTTGGCACAAGTGTTATCTAAGAAGACTCTGGCATAAGCAAGAGGGCCAGCATTCACCTGGGGAAATTCATTTGTTGATCACTTCGGAACATCTTTTTTATATCTTTTTTCTTCTTTGAGTAAATCACTCAAGCACATTTAGCATATATGTCACTAGATTTAGCATGCCTGTGTTTCATACATTGTTTTTTTAATCATTTCAAATTGTGTACACCGTATAGCAATTTTTGTACGGGAACAAGTATAAACAGTTAAGCCCGAAAATATTTGGACAGGGAGACAAGCTTTATCTTTTTTATATTTTTATAGCTGTTCACATAATCACATTCCAAAAAACAAAAATACGATTTATATGAGCTTAAAGTGGGGTGCCTCGGCTGCTGTGAGGTTAGCATAGCGCCCCACGGTGCAGAGGTCCAAGGTTCAATTCCAGCTACTGGCCTCCTGTGCCGAGTTTGCAAGTTCTCCCCGTACCTTCATGGGTTTCCTACAGGAGCTCGTGTTTCCTCCCATATTCCAAAGACATGCATGGCAGGTTATTTACTGGCTACATTTTTCTGTACTTGTTTTTAAAATCTATTTTATTTATCAATAAATTAAATTTCATGCAGTAAAACATTACTGAAGCAGACCTGTTGTATTGAGTTTATCAAGACAAAATATCAAATTTTGTGCTTAAAACGGGATATGATCCTTTGGTATCACTTTTAATTAAAGTTTTTATCTGTAAATTAATGTTTTTATGTGTATATTTTCTGTGTTTCAAAACCAATTGTATGAAATGGTGCCTTTATAAACAATTGGACAATGAAACTTAATTTGTGTAGGTGAACATTGTAAAAAATGAATTGGGTAATATTATCTCTCATGTATACCCAGTTCAGGGTGTCCCCTGCCCACTGCCCGAGGATGGCTGGGATGGGCTCCAGAAACCCCGCAACACTACTGAGGATAAGCGGTGCAGATAATGGATGGATGGATGGATGTCTCGTGTATTGCCAAGGCATCAAATTACCATCAGTAAATACAAAAACAATTAATTCAATCAGTCCTTTTTGGGCCATCCCTGCTCTAACTTTTTGTTTTAATTGACTATTTATACATTGCTGCTCAACAAAATGTCCTATTTTTTTATAGATAACAGTAGATTGGTATAAAATTGCCTGTTGTTCCCAAAACACAAAATCGTCCTTTTCACGTGCCAAAACATATGATACAAGAAAATGTATTGATCCAAACAGTTAATTTTAGATGCTACACAATGACTCCATGGACTGTTTAGGCTTGCACCTGAACACAGACACTGCCCTGCAGTTTCAGCTGCAGTCGGATCATGTCCACCTCAGAGGCTGAGCACAGCGACTGCAGTTCTTCCACTTTGGCGCTCATCTCATCTATGGCCACCTCAATGGGGCTGAGGTCACTCTGATGTTGGTACATGACAGCAATGCGCTTCTTCACATAAGGGAAACAGTGAGTGGCTAAGGGGGAAAGAATAAGTCAATTTTATTCCACAAATCAAAAATGTAACCAAAATGTGATTTTATCATCGCATTATGAAAATAGCCAGAGTTCTCCAATGACTCACTCAAGCAAACACAGAGGTGCTGATGCATGCTTTTATATCCTCTCGTTTGGATTTTTGTTATGCCCTTCTCTCCGGTCTCCCCAAAGAGAACAATGCCAGCTTGCAGCTACTACAAAGTTCAGCAGGGACTGGAGGGGACGATCACACTGCATCAGTTTTAGAATTGCTGCATTGGCTCCCTGTGCGTTTCAGGATCGATTTTAAGGTGTTTTTACCCGTTTTTAAATGTTTTAAAGGTTTTGGGCCATCCTATGGGTCTGATTTGCTTTTATCATATCAGCCCTTGCGGTCCTTGGCAGCAAATTGTCAAGTGCTCCTAGTGTGAGGACCAAACCATATGATGACGCAGCATTCATCCACTTTGGTCCTCACCTTTGGAGTGACCTCTCTGAGGACATCAGGTCTGAGGGGACCCTTGATATTTTAAGGAGAAGGCTCGAGATCCACTTCATTAATTTGGCTTTTAATTAATCATTTTAATTGTGTTTTTTTTATTTTTTAACCTTACACTGTCATACACTTTACTTTTTAGTTCACATTTTCATGTTTTTGCTCTGCAGTTGTTGTTTTATTATTTTATTTTTTTAGTGTTTCCTCAGGTGTGGGGGGTCTACACTGGTGTGGTTCTATGGCCGAAAGTCCTGAGGCTATCTTCTATCAGTGTGGATAAGCCTCCCTCGGGTCCCTTTCCTCACATGGTCTGTGCCTTTCCATAATGATATTACATTTCTATTACTATTCGTTTTTATTGTATGCTAACGCTTGTCTTTGTGTACTAGGTGTTTCAGCCTGTTGGGTGGGGATAAAGGGCGGGATTTTACTGTCTTATTGTACACTAAATGTTTTTTTATAGAGCACTTTGAGTGGCAATTTATTGCCTGAAAAGTGCTTTACAAATACATTTCATTGGATTTGATTTGACGAATACCATGCTGACCCTATATGAAGTAACCTATTTTTTTCCATCTGAAATAATTCTACAAGCATGAGTTTTTCTTGGAAGTAACTGAGGATGAATAGGTGAAGGTTATATAGCCTCAAACACAATAACAGTCACTCTTTGTCAGTCAGTGAATGGGCAAAAAACAAATTATACTAACTAGTGAGAATGGTCCGGCGTTTGCACTGCTCCTCCACACCACCCTGCTTCTTGCCTGACACCGTAAATGGTGTCTCGAACACAAAACAACGAATGTTGTGGCTTTTCTCAAAATCAGTCTTCCTCTCATCCAACTCCTTGTCGTCATAGTATGGCAGCACGTGTGTCACCTGAATGTAGGCATATTTGGCGTCCAGGTCTTTTGGGTCCACCTATGGGTTGAGAAAGCTATTTTAATACTGACAAAATATTGTGATACTTTGCATTGCCAACAATTGTGAAGTAGGTTACGCTTTTGCGAAACAAAACATTTTAAAGGTATTATAAAATACCTTATTTTCAATTTTGCAAAGAATGTGTAGTGTTTCCACGCCCTGGGGGACTCAAGAAATTTAGTCTCAAAGTTGACCGATTTGGCTCTTATCTTCTAGAGGTGTGACCTCATTCCATGAAAACAAGACTCTTTACAATGGCGAAACCCGTCAACACAATAAATGATGAAGTCCCCAAAACAAACGGCGATCGAAGTGAACAACGATTGTATAGTGCTCATTTCCGCTCGGAGAAATTGGAACTTTGCCGACCCTGTCGTTGAGGAACTTGTGACTCTTTTATTGGAGCTGTGTGTTTTGACCTCCCAAAACTGTGTGGGATAAGTTTACCTGCAGTATATGTTTCTAGTTTGCATTACCCTCTTTTTAGGTGGGTGATTGTGGCTTTCTCTTTGTATTTTTTGTAGCATTTCTTACGGTTGGTAAAAAATCGTCTGGAACGCTCCCCGTTAGCGTCGGGGCTGTCGAAGGCTTACAATTTTTTTTTTACTCCAGGTTGTCCCCAGTTAGCAGCTGGATATCTAGCTAGCCTGCCGCGTCCATTCTGTTTGTCACCGTAGCCATCTTTTGGTTCCCGTTTAGCCTGGTTGATAACCGTATGTTTTTGGTCGGCCAGCCTCCCATTTTTCCGTCGATCGGTCCTGGTTACCTTCCGTTAGCAGCCAGCTAGCCACTCGTGTCCATTGGTTTATTCCCAGCTAGGTTCGTGTTTATTGCCGTCGCAATATTTTTGTTTTTTAGTTGGTTCGCGATAAGCTTGGTTGCCTACTGTGTGTTTTTGGTCTGTGGTTGATTGTCCCCATTAGCCCTCTTTAGTAGCCGGCTAGCCTGTAAAACCATTGGTTTGTTGCTGTTGCCCCTTTACTTTTTTCCTTTGTGGGTTCCCGGTTAGCCTGGCTGCTTACACTGTGTTTTTTGTCCACCAGCCTGGCATTTTTCCACATGGGCTGCAACCGCTTTTCGGTGATCGGTCCCGGTTAGACCCCTTAGCCTGCATCTACCTCTGACAAGAAGCCTAAAAACTATCAACACTTGACTTAAAACACTTGTAACCTCTAACCAATTTGGTGAGTAGCTTGCCAAGTTGCTGATGAGCTCCACATGATATCACAGCTCAGGAAGTCAAAGACGAAACAGGCTGTCTTCAAAATGCATTATCCGGAAAAATAATTGGAACACACCGATGAAATACAGTGTATGTAGATATCTAAAAGAGCTGACTCTATATTTTGTGAACCAAGCTAAAAGAGGTGGTTCTCTAAAGAGAGCAGGAATCACCTTCACTAATATAGTGTTGAAGAATGGATTTCCAAAGCAAGCTTAATTCAATTTTTTTATCTCAACTACATTGCAGTGTCAGCCTTTCGGTGCAGGGTTTGCATAATCTTCCCGTGCTTTCCTCCGGGCACTTCCCACATTCCAAAAACATGCATGTCAGGTTAATTGGCTGGTCCAAATTGTCCCAAGGTGTGAATGAGCGAGCGAATTGACTGTCTCTGTGTGCCATGCGCCCGGCTGGCAGTCAGTTCAGGGTGTCCCTTGCCCAATGCCCGAGTACAGCTGGGATTGGCTCCAACACCCCCGCCCTACTTTGAATAAGCGGTGCAGATAATGGATAGATGGACATTGCAGCGTTACACCCCAGACATCTTGGTGGGTGATTACGCTGCTTATGGTGCTTGTAAGCCTTTTTCTACCAGAGGGCCCTAGTCGGCCTTGGTACTGGGCACACTGTGTGTCTAATCTCAACATGCCTGTGCCTAATCATCCTACCTCGTTTTATACGACTGTTTGGGTCTTTGTGATTTTTAGTTCCACCTCAATGTCAAGTTAGTCTCTATTTGTTTCTGGTTCCTTTGTTACTTTACTCTGCAGGTTTGGTTTTTGTTTTCTGGTTTCATGTTCGGGCATTTTGTTAGTGGATTTTTGGCCACTTGTTTCTTTGGTTCTTTGGTTCTTGTTAATGAATACCATCCTTGTTTTGAGCACCCGGTTTCCAGTTCCTACCTCCCACACATGGGGTCATTATTCTCCCAAAACGTAACAGCTTTGTCCCATTAATACTAAAAAAAAAGCACAAGCCTAAACCGCACTGGAACACACAATTATTTCGAATCTTTGTTTTCTTTCATTGCATTATTTTTGCACTTGACAAACTTTACTTTCCATTGGCAGAAATGCACCCAAAGTATTTGTCAACCCGCCAAAAGAAAGTCAGACTGATTACAATACAATAAAAGAGTCCAAACATAAATGTTAGTTAAGCTTAACTCTGTGCCGTTTTGCTAATGTATTCGCACCTTTCCAGAGTCCTGAATGATCTTGACATTATCCTGCCCAAACTTGTACATGTAAAGCTTCAACAGCCTCTGGGAAATCTCAGAGAGAGGTGTGAACTTTGGCTCCTTGTAGATATATTCAGTGCCATCTTCATCCTCAAAAAAGCCCTTCATGAAAGAAGTCAGAAAATGCGGTCATTATAATTCTATTTTGGGTGATTTCTTACTGAGTATGTTCAGTTTTCACACAACAAAATGACAGGACTGACACACAAAGACAGAATCTTAACGCACTTGGGAGTAAGTCTAAAATGTGAAAGATCACTTAATTACCTGCCCAAAAAATGCCACTCTGAAGTATGTGCCCAAAAGACGTTTGCCAGTGTGCATCACTTCCAAAACTTTGGTGTAAGCACGATGAAGAGTATCATAAACATGTGTCAGTTTCTGCAAAAACACAACGAGTGTTGGAATTGTGTCATTATGTGCTATATACGTCTTAGCGCTTGATGATGGTAGTCTATTGACTTTGACCTGACCAGAGGTAAGATCTTAAGCCCAAGTCCGAGCCCAACCAGATCGGCCCTACAATGTCAATCATTATGTTTCGGTCGATCCGGGCTTCTCTCTTGCTGACTTTTTAAAAAATAAAAATGTTCATAAAGATTTAAACTAATACTATCTATGGATATTTACTTTAAAAAAACACATTTGACGGAACGTCATTGTAATTCTTTGTCTTTGTCCTCTCTTAAAGTGCCGCGCCATATTCTGCAGCTGCTGTGGTTTATGGCCCAATTTTTAACCCGTCAAAATGATGAACGTCTATTAAAATTGTCAGTAAACTTTAAAAAAAAATCCGTCAATGATGGAAAATTGTCAGTAAACGTAACCACTGCACCACAGAAAAATGAAAACTGTAAATGTTTTTACAGTCTGGTGTTTTTTTGGATTTTGTTGCAAAAGACAGGCTTTAATTTGTTATTATAAATCACCTCTCCTTATCCTGAGTCCTCACAAAAAATATATAAAATATATGTTTTGCTTGAGGCTCAGTCCTGCAATATATCAAATTATTTGGTTGGCTTGGGCTGGGTCGGGCTTCAATACCCGCGGGCCAGGATCAGGTCGTGCTGGATTTTTCAGGCCAGATTTTACCTCTATGACAGCACTGACACAAAGAGACATCTATGAGATTAGTCTAGATAGATAGATAGATAGATAGATAGATAGATAGATAGATAGATAGATAGATAGATAGATAGATAGATAGATAGATAGATAGATAGATAGATAGATAGATAGATAGATAGATAGATAGATAGATAGATAGATAGATAGATAGATAGATAGATAGATAGATAGATAGATAGATAGATAGATAGATAGATAGATAGATAGATAGATAGATAGATAGATAGATAGATAGATAGATAGATAGATAGATAGATAGATAGATAGATAGATAGATAGATAGATAGATAGATAGATAGATAGATAGATAGATAGATAGATAGATAGATAGATAGATACTTTATTCATCCCCGCAGGGAAATTCACAAAAGTAGTGGATATAAAAAGTCCACACACCGCTTTTCAAATCCCCACCTTGTGAAAAAACAGTTAGAAATTTTTAATACAAAACACGGATGTGCAGACATTCTAAAGTCATTGTGAGTTTACAGAGAAGGGTCGGAACCAAACCATAACACAAACCTTGTGGGGGCTAAATGTGTCAGTAGGGACCCTGCCTCCAATTGTAATTCAAATGTTTAACCAAAATGTGTGAGAAAAGGTTGTGTCCGAAGACGACCTGATTCTCAAAGCTTGGAACGCGCTTCCAGTCACATACCACACACTGAGTGGAAGTATTGGTGCATTGACAATGTTTGGATCGACGTATTCATGTGAGCAGTCATTTTCACATCTCAAAAACATCAAGTTCAACCTACGATAACGTTCAACGGATGAAAGCCTCAATGCCTGCATGAAGCTTAAACTCATCAAGTACCAACCAGACGACAAAACCATCAGCAAATCCATGCAGCACCAGAACTCGCTTGTTATGCTCACATTTAATTCAATTCAGTCTTAAAATATATTATATGACTCTCATTGAAACAAATTTCCCAAAATTCTGCTTTTATGGCTCTCTCAGTCAAAAAGGTTCCCGACCCCTAATCTAACGTAACAAGTTAATGATAATTTAAGTAAGCTAACAGCAAGTCAAGTTATCCCGTAATTTTTATTCCCGTTGCATTGTTTCATGGAGGACTGCCTGTCTATTGATGCCTTTATTCAAAACAAGCAGCACATAGACTTCATTTGTTAAGTTAAGGTAAGAAAACAAAGTTAATTTTTCTTCGCTACAGTTTATATATTTTTTTATATCTAAATTTCTTCCCTGCCCTGCCAATCACATAAAAAAAGATGCAGATTTATTTATTTGAGATCCGACTGTGCTTCACTAAACACGAAACTCGCCGCACAAAGACAATCTGTGTAACTTAATGTATAAAGGGCCAAAATGCTGTACCTCAAAATCTCTGCATTTTTCATGTATGGGAATGATGAGCCTGTAGACATCAGCAATAAGCTCATAGCGCTCCGCATTCCAAAGACCATCAGCACACTCCTCCAACAGTTCCATGAGCACCTCCTGCACAAATATAATCATTGCTGAGGGTTTTTTTGCTTTTATTGTAACCTTTGCCTCATTTTGACAACAATGTTTTGTTCACTGACACCATGACACAAGGAAGTGTAAATACACATGGATCCCGTCCAGTGTCAAAGTCCATTTTTGAGTTTCCCATCATCATCAGAAAGACCAATTAATCTCCAAAGAGATAAAGGCAATATTAGAGGCGTTAGACTGACATGTGAGATACGAAGTAGAAAAATTGGAGCATCGGGGCTTTTGGGAGTGACACGTAGTAGCACACCTCGCTAAAATGCACGTCCTGCATTCCTACGTCCTCCATCATGGCGGCCTCTTCGTCAATATTGGGAGTTATGACGCGAAATGCAGAGCAGCCGTGGTTAAACATTCCTTAAGAGAGGGAAGTGAACATTAGTGAAGGTTTTTTTCTGTACTTGTGTAATCTACTTTAGTATTGTAGGATCGTAAAAGTGTTGAAGCAGAGGGTGAGCAGGAAAGCTTACCTTTCCTCCACAGGTACTCAGCAACTAGAGCTGCAACATGCACGTAGCAAATAGCTGCCTGTGAGGAAAGAAGACTCAATTGATAAGCTCTGTAATACAAGCGCTAAATATTATTTGGGATTGATGTTTCTACAAAAGGATTTTTTTTATCTTTCAGAAAGCACCTCAGAAAGGTCGCCATTTTTTTGGTGGATCCGGGCCATGCTGTCTAGCCAGGTCTTGCGGAGCTCCGGCGTGCTTGTGTACGACTTGGCCAAACTATATTGGAGGTCCACCAACATCTCTGGGTCGTTTTCATGCTCCTTCATTTGCTCTGTCGCCATAAGTACTGTTCTGATTCGTTTGGTCAGGTCCTTTACATCTGATGGGAAGGCTGTGTGCTGAAAAACGCAGCATTGTGCATTTAAGTAAAGCCAAGTATACAGTCTCTAAATATCTTGAAAAAAATATATATATATATTTCACAAAAACCTTTTCCTTTTGTATTTTGCTCCAAAAGCACGTGATTTCGCTGAAACCAATCTATTTTTTTACAGAGGATTACTGAGAAACATCCCCTTTTCCCCAGAATTAAATGTCAAAGTGTCTTTGGTCAGAGACACTGAACCCTAATTCCCCCGATAAGCAAATAGGAGCCTTGCATGGCTGATATCACTATCGGTGTGTGAGTGAATGGTAAGTGTAAAGCACATTGTAAAGCATTTTGGGAGGTCTTCAGTGACTTGAAAAGCGCTAAATAAAAGCACACCAGTTACCATTTACCATCAGTCAAACTGTTTTAAATCATTTGTCATAAAACTCTACCTTGATGCTTTGATCCCCGTTCGCACAGTTGTTGATGATAGATAGGGACTGCTGGAAACGCGTGCTCCCGATGCCGATGACATCGGCTATCAGTTGACTGACAGCAATTACTAGCTGAGCAGGATGCAGAGCAAACAAATCTGAGACACAAACCAAGAAACCGATTTATCTAAAACGGGTACCTGCAAATGAGTTCTGACAAATGATTTGCGTCCAGTGTAGTCGAAGTTGCTCTTCATGAGGATGTAAAGAAGATTGGCGGCAGCATTGCGGAGAAAGCTCAGCTTGGAGTTGCAACACTTAAGGATCTCGTAGCATAAAGAAGCGCACATGTCAGCCCGGCCATCGAAGAATGTGCAGGGGAACTGGACAATACACATGTGAGAAACATCATACTTTTTGATGCCCTTGCAACAGAAGATATTTGTCAAAAAGGGTTCCGGTACGACAGAATATAGATTAATGAAGTACCGTAAAATGCGGACTATAAGCCGCTATTTTTTTTCCAAGCTTTTGACCCTGCGGCTTATGCAACGATACTGCTAATTTATGCATTTTTTTCTAACAGCCGCCAGGGGTGCCCAAGCAGTTAAGCTAAGAATGAGGCGGAATATATAAGTCGAGGAAGACGCAAGTTTAATTTAATTTCGCACTCTGTGCATGAATAAAACTAGCATGAACAGACCCACATCATGGAAAAGGTGTCAAATGAAAGGGGAACGCTAACTACCATATCGGGAATCATTTTACAAGTCTGTTCATTTGTAAACAGAAACAACGCGACAACTGATTACAAGAAGCAATGTCCAACAGAGGAGAAATGTTTCAGGCGTATTTCTATTTATCTGTTGGCATCATTCTTGATTTGGAGTAAATATTGTACATGGTTGGATTCTATGGATTGTCCTTGATGTAATAAAGCATTTTAAGAAGTTGAAGAAAGTCCAGGGGACGTACTGGTGAGCAATACCGACTTTAGAGTGTTCTGGTATCTTGTTTAAGACTGATTGTATTGTTTCTCTGATGAGTATTTCTTAAATGGTCATCGTATCTTGAATTCCAAGAGTTTAGGTCTTCTAATGATATGTGGCATGACGTACTTCAGTTACTGGTGACATCGGGCCATCAAAATGTTAAGGGGTTAAGGTACCGTATATTATTAAAACTCTGTGTACAATCTTTCTTTTTAAATATCTCACGTTTCAATGTGAGCAAGTGCAGCTTATAGTCAGGTGCGGCTTATGTATATACAAAAATGTTTTTTCCTTTAAAAATGTGCTGGGTGCGGCTTGTAACCAGATGTGCTTTATAGTCCGAATTTTAGCGTACCTACAAAGTACTAAATGCTTCTTTAAGGAAATACTTCGCTGCCCGTGTTGTTATAAATTAACACGTAACCTATGTATTAGGAATTATGCCAGAAGAATTATTGACTGGTCAACATAAATATGTGCTAAGGGCAATGCTTCTGGTCGCAAAGAAAATGATCACAGTTTCCTGGCTGGGACCACAACCTCCTGACATAAAACAATGGAGAGAAGATTTAAAGCAAATGTACATTATGGAGAAAAACACTGCAAGACTTCAAATGAAACTAGATCAGTTCGAAAAGAGATGGAGGCTTACCACACAATTTTTACTTGATGTCTAAACATCTCACCTTTTATTTTATTTATTTTTATCTATGGGTATGTCAACTGTATATATTTTGTGTTCGTGCTGCTGTATGATGGATGACCCAACCCTCTGTCAAAGTGTGTGTGAAAAATAAAAAGTAAAAAAAAAAAAAACGAACACGTGCCTGGAACGCATTTTTTTTCTCCGTAACGAGCACTGTAACGCATTATAAAAATGTTGTAACTCAAATGTCGTTACAACATGATGCGTTATTCCTCTACTTATTAAAAGTAGATCATGAATCACAACATCCTCTGGTTGCAAACTGTTCCCCCTTTGCTCACAATGTAACATACAACCCTCAATCCACCGTCATCGCTTCAAAATGGAAGGTGTATTTATAAGAACCTACAAGGTACAACTGAATACAGTTACAGTGGCTGCTCACTGTCAGCATCAACTTGTCCCAGTTAGCATGTGCCTTTACCGTCAACTGTCTCTTGTGCTATCTCATTGCTCTACAGAGTTGGGACTAAAGCGTTACGAAGGAATACATTCATGGAACGCAATTACTTTTTTTAGTAACAGATACTAAAATATGTCATTAATAAAATTTTGGAATTCAAATGTCATTACAACATGGTGCCTCAGCAGCTACTTTTAAAAGCAAACCATGGATCACAACGTCCACTGATTGTTAATTGTCCCTCCTTTGCTCATGAATGTAACACACAATCCTTGATTTGCCAGCTGATGTAAGGAGAGTGGGCTGGTTTATATTTACCTACAGAGTACGATCAAATACATTTAGGGTGGCGCGGTCTCAGGCACAGAGTACGAGGTCGCTGAATTTCTCCTCATGGAGATATTCTCTCTTCTGCATATACTCCAATCCAAGCCATATTCACAACCATAAAATAAAATACCTAAATCAGGGGGTCAATTTACATGCGCATATTTGGTTGTGGAGGTAGTGAAGGGTGCGCAGCACATGGGGAGGAGGCATGGCTTATAGAGGCTCAACAAAATCAATGTGGCAAACGTGAGCATGGACTTTTGGTCTCTTTTCCTTAAAAAATATTTTTGCAATACACCATGCCTTTAGAAAAATAGCACGCTCTCAAGATTCCACAAGCCAAGAGATATGATGGGTTTCCACTTCCATAGGTCCAAGTTTTTTTGGGCTTCTTTTATGTGGCTTTTTTAAAGCAGTTGTTTTTGGGTGGGCACTTCAATGAGTATATACACTAATTCATAACTGAAGTTAGCTTCAGAGTAAAGGGCTACTTTTGGGTGTCAGTAATCTCGGGGGTAAGCTAACTAACTGCAAGTAATTACTGTTTTTGAGTAACACGCCTAACACTGTTCACTGTGAATTCAGTAAGACTGAAGTATCTGACAATTACTGACGAATATTAACATCGCTATGTTGGAAAAGCCTCTGGCTTGGGGTTTGTGTTTAAGGTGTATTTCTCTCTTCAAACTTGAAATGAGGTCACTGAGGGAAATCGTCATAAAATGTACAAGACATCAAGATGGTTGTGATGATGGAGCCGCGGAATATGCCGGAAGATTCCTTGCAGGAGCGCCTGAAGGTTTGCCAGGGAAGGTTGGAAATTGCTCATTAGACTCAAAGGCGATTACTTCAGAGGGGCAAAAGTCATTGTTTGAAATCCATCTTATGTGATGTCAGTCTTGGAACTACCTTGACACACCTCGTTGAGGCCTTTGAACACATGACTCGGAAAATGAGCATACATATCTCACCATGACACCTTCAGGAATATGTGAATCCTGGTGCATCTCTCTTTGCAAGTCTGACCTTTATGAACCTGACTCTGTACACTAAATAACAGCCATTGCTACAGAGAAGCCTGGCTCAGACCATAATTGATCAACCACTCATCAATTTACTGATACAAATAATTTCCGCCATGAGTTTTAGTATATTTGGAGTAAAAACAGACATTCTAATAAAGGTTTACCTTGTAAATGAATGTCCTCAATGAGACGAAGACCTGCCTGTGAGCGGCCTCGGACTGAGGGATCTGCAGAAAGCAGAGATGCACCTCAAATACTTTCTTCATCAGTGGGTTGTGACCAAGATCTGAGTTCAGCTGGCTCTAAAAGAGAACACAGTGAAAATATTGGATCTGGAGTCAGACTATGCCTGTAGGAAAAATCGACAAAAACAGCGCAAGAAAATGTAAAATATAGCTAAAGGACCTTAAACAGAGGTTGGCGACCTTTTGTCTACCATGGACCCATTCGTTGTCTGCCAATATTTTCACGGCCTAACCAAGGGCGGCATTACACCTTTGTACTTTTTTTTAAAACAATATAAATTATAACATTTATAACATTTATAGGCGACATGGTGATAAGAGGTTAGCACGTTGTCCCCGCCGTTCAAAGGACCCGGGTTCAATTCCAGCCACTTGGCTCCCTCTGCACGGTTTGAATGTTCTCCCTATGCTTGCGTGGGTTTCCTCTGGACACTCGGGTTTCGTCCCACATTCCAAAAACAAGCACCGCAGATTGATTGGTGAGTCCAAATTATCCCTAGGTGTGAAAGAATGAGAAAATTGTCTGTCTCTGTGTGCCCTGCGACTGGCTGGCGACCAGTTAGGGTGTCCACTGCCCACTGCCTGATGATGGATGAAATGGCTCCATCGCCCTCCGTGACACTAGGGAGGTCCAGGAATGGATACATGGATGGATAACATTCATATTAATAACAACATTAACAATAATAATAATAAGCGTAAATCCACTCCGTAGTAATTTGAAACATTTAAATGTCGTCGTGACATCACATCAAAATCATATTTATTAATTTCCCAAACCACGTAGCCTAACTAGGGGTCGCTGGCGTGCTGGCCCTCTGCCAGCCATATTTTTGGAGTGTCGGAAGAAAATCGGATTGCCCAAAGGCAGGGAGAAAACTCCGCACAAGGACGCTGGTAGCAGGAATTGAACCCAGTAGCTCTGAACTGTAAAGCGGGCGTGCTAATAGAAAAACACTTTGGTCGCTATCGTAACATTTAACGCAAAACATCACGTCGATCCGTATTCCAAGTACAATGGAACCTCGCCTTTCGAACGCCTCTCAGTTTGAACAAATTGGTTCTCGACCAAAAATTTCGAGAAATTCTTGCTTCGTTTTCGTTCAAAAAATCGGAGTTCGAACGCTGGTACGCTAGGGGCGATGCTGAGCGGCGTACGGGTGTAGATTGCCCCCCCCCCCCCTCGTGAAGAACTGTTGTCGCGCGCACTTCTTTTTGCTTTCGTTTTGAATATCGGTGAAGTGTTTTAACCCCTTATTATGCCTCTGTGCAAGCAGCAAAGTTGCTACAGGTGAAAAAGGAAGAGTAGTGCGTACAACTATTGCATTTAAGAAAGAAATAATAGCAAAATATGAAGAAGGTGTGCGAGTTTCCGATCTTGCTAGACATACAGCATGGCTTCTGCTGAGCACCACAAAGGTAAGAAATCCTATTCATAATTCTTTTCTTTATCCTTTAACCGCTCACCACTTGTTGTGGAGACCCCGGTGCTAAATGACGTGTAAACGACCTGATTTTTTTATTTTTACACGTTCATGTTAGCATAATCTTTCGTATGGAAGATTATGCTAACGCGAATGTACGATTAGCCTGGGATAGCTTCATGTTTACGTTCATGGTAAGCCTTCAAGGATTTGGAACGGATTAAAATAATTTTACATTACTTTTAATGGCAAAAACGATTTTCGGTGATCGATCAAATCAGTTTTCGAACAGGGTTCTGGAACGGATTATGGTCGAGAACCGAGGTTCCACTGTAATTAAAAACACAAACTCGCCAAATGAACCAACCCCACCAAAAGCGTGTGGGTGTTGTGTGTTTTTTGTGTCGTTTTCCTGACCAAGAGACCTTATGCATCCTCAAACTCTATTGCCAAATGTTTTTCGATTGCGGCAAGTTTGTTTACAATCGTTCTAGCATAGCTTTGTTGACCATTCTCCACACTGATGGCTATAAGTGCTAACGTTGGTTTTGATTCTTCCTTCACTGAATCTTCGGCAGGCAGGAATCCCACTGTTTAACTTGACGGTTGCACCTCCAAGTTTAGTCTGAAACATTGTCATTAAAACAACAGAAGGTAATAATGATGGAAAATATTTTTCTTTTTGTGTAGCCGGGTACCAAACTTCACACGACCTGGCACCGGTCCACGGCCCGGTGGTTGCCGACCACTGACCTTATATGTTTTGTATTCTTTTTTCGAGGGTTAATTTTCTGACAAATTCAAGATTTTGTTTCTTTTTATTTTAAAAGTCAGGTTTTTTTGTACTTTGTTGTACTTTTCCAAGTCACTGCAGCAAATACTTTACCTTGAAGCCCATGATGAAAATGTTTAGAGTGTCGAGCACAGTCAGACACACCTCGGTGGACATGTTGGCTTCCAGCAAACACTGGCTGTCCAACTCTGTGTGGGAATACACTGATGGCAACAATACAGAGTCAGTTAAATGTATTAAATCCATAAACTGCATGTGAAATTTTCAGTCAGATTGCTTGATTACCAAATATTGCTTTGATGAAGATACGTGTTCCAACTCTTGATTACTACCATTATTATCTAATAGAATCATTGTAGATATAACAATGTAAGAGTTTTACTCCTTTTTTAAGAATGGGTATGTACATTCTGAGAACAAAATGTTCTAGTTTCCCTTAATTGAATCCCCATCTTCAACTGTACATTAGAAAATTCTAACTATATTTTCTGCTCCAATTTAGAATGTCAACGCAAAGATATTTGATACCAATATAGTGCTCACTAAGGGGTTCTAATCGATCCAAATATCGATATTATCGATAATAAGCTAACACTTGATCGGATCGATACTGTCTTACCATCACAACTATCACTATGATAACGTTGTTACTGGGTCATGAGGTTATGGAAACAGTACTTATAACTTTCAAATTTGATCCAATTGTTTTTTACATTTTATTTTCACGACAGAATTCTCTTTCAATATATTGTGCAACACAAGACATTCTAATTGTCTTGTTATCACTGTTATACAGTATCTGTTTTGTTTTTTTGTTACATTACTGCATTTCTTGTTTGACTCTCTTGACTCTTATTCTGAAAATGTTGTTGTAGTAGGGGATTTTTTTTTTAATCCTGTTAAAAGTTCCTCTATAGTATTGTTTACACTATTTGCACTTTGACTTCAAAATATTGTGCAATGGAAAGTATTATAGTTGTTATGTTGACTTTGTTAAATTTGTATTTTCTTTACATTACTGCTTGACTCGCTTGACTTTTGTTCTGAAACACTTGTAATAGGAATATGTGTATTTATTTCTCTGTACTGTTTTCATTGCAGTTATTTGATTTAAAAAAAAGGATATTTTTTTTAGTTCCTAAACTCTTACTGCTGTAATTAATAACTAATTCAAAGAAGGAAGTGTTCAGTCATTTAAGAATCATGACATTTCAGTAAAAAATTGGTTCCGTATCGATCAATACTACCGTGTATCGCGTCAATCCCAAAAATCCCAGTATCGCCCACCACTATTGCTCACCAGCAGATTATATCACTTATTTTAAAACATTTCTCGTTCTGAAATCATATAGCCACTTCAAAAAATTGGAACTTTAAGATACACAAGATGACACAAATTTATTACAAAAGTCCTCTCAATTATGCAGTTTTAGTATAATGAAATAGTCCATTTGGAGTCCAGCTGCATTTTTAAACTAAATTGTAAATTATTGAAATACTATATAACTTACTTTTGTTAAAAGTATGCGAATTATCCAATGTTCCAAGGTGGTGCAAGCGGGCATGCAGGTTTCCGGCCCTGTTTCGGGATACCGGGAGCGTCAAGGACTTCCTGTCAGAACTCAGAGACATTGCCGTTTCATGACTCCTGTTGACAGCAAAACAAATTAAGTCGATTTACTTACACAGAGACAAGATGTGTGGTAGAGAGAAAAAAATATGTGCTAAAAAAAAGCTTGAAAGGAAGTTAGTACCGTCTTACCCGTGCAGAAATGGTTAAGCGCTATCAAATTCAACTCAATAGCTGTCCAGAAGCAGTAATGACGGCAGATAAAACAAAATGAAGAAAGACATTTTATGAATTTCTGCAGATGCATTTACTCTACCTGCCAATAACTCGCTTCCCCATGTATTTGAAATGATGAATGCAGACTCTGCAGATTGGACCAAATTTAAATAAAACATGAGCTCTGGGTTAGGTATGCAGTATGCTCCATACTTACTCCAGTAGTGTAAAAAAGTCCATTAGTTCAGACGATGATGCTTTGTTCCAATATGCATAAAGGGCATCTGAGGGTAATAAAAGTGAGCCATTATATCCTCTATGGTCTCATTGTGCAAATGCTGAGCTACGTCTGAGTCAAACCAGTAGCAGAAGCTTATACTGACCTAAAATATGAACAAACCGTAAAATGCTTTTAAGTCGAGAAATACAGAAAGATTGGTCATCTTGTAGCGGCAACATTAAAGTCTGAGATAAATAATGAAGCACTGCAAATATGATGCTTTTTATTACTCTATTAAAATGTTTGTTTTTTTCCACACACATCCTATTAAAAATTGCAGTTCATTCATTACAACTATATGATATATCAAAATGTGCCCTGCAACTGGCTGGCAACCAGTTCAAGGTGTCCCCTGCCCACTGCCTGAACACAGCTGAGATGGGCTCAAGCACCCCTGCGACCCTACTGAGGATAAGCGGTGCAGATAATGAATGGATGGATCTATTAAAATGTAATTTAACATATAATATTTCTAAAGCATGATAAACCTAACCAAAGGGCAGCACGGCGGCGCAGTGGTTAGCGCTTGTGCGGCAAAGTTCATGTCATGGGAACCTGTCGTGGGTTCAAATCCAGCTCCAGACTTCCTGTGCGGAGTTTGTATGTTCTCCCCGTGCTTGCGTGGGTTTCCTCCGGGCACTCCGGTTTCCTCCCACATTCCAAAAACATGCATTTCAGGTGAATTGGCCGGTCTAAATTGTCCCTAGGTGTGAATGAGCGAGTGAGTTGTCTGTCCCCGTGTGCCCTGCGATTGGCTGGCAACCAGTTCAGGGTGTCCCCTGCCCACTGCCTGGAGATGGCTGGAATGGGCTCCAGCCCCCCGTGACCCTAATGAGGATAAGCGGTACGGCTAATGAGATGAGATGAGATGAGATAAACCTAACCAGAACCACTAAAAATCAAATGTGCCAACAGCGTTTGGTACTTTATGACCAGGGGTCTGGAACCCAAAATGTTGAAAGGGCCATATTGGATCCAAACAACTCATTTGTTCAGAACTGCAAAAAATTAAAAGCCCTACATAAGCCTTATGATGAATGTAACACTTGCTGTATGTATCTATATTAACTACGTTAGCCTACTATCAAAATGACTAAGTTGGATCCAGCGCATCCAGTGGAGAATGAAGCACCAGGTGACCAATGGTCACTCTAAGCGTCCACGGGTCTGAGCAATCACATAAAGTTTGTTGGCATCGCTTAGAACAATGGTTATCAACATCTATCCTCCGTGTGGCAACCAATTTATTATTCAACATGTCCAAAACCTGAGATCGAATCAAGTTACAATTTGATGAGTGTTCGGCAATGCTGAATTAGGTTTTCACATTTAAATGAATTGGCTAATGTACTATTAGAAAGGTTGCATACACCATAGACTTCAGTTGTTTTTAAAACAACTTTTAGATAGTTTATTTTTTTATTTTTAAAAAAAGTATCTTTTGTTACTTAATACTAACATTATGTAGATTTATTTAGTTGGTTACACTGTACAGAACTGTATTTAATCACACTTTTTAGTGGAAGTATGTAACACGATATTTTTCAGTAACCTATAAGCCAAGTAGAAAAGAATATTTTCATGTAAAATCACTAATGTGAACAGTCACACTCCTCTGACATTTGACAACACGAGAGAAACAAAAGATGTCAGTTTTTTCCATATCCAAGGCCAATCAAAAAGAAACATGTTTAACACACTGTGCAAAAACATAAACTTACTGAAAGTTATGTACGAGGTGCATTCACCAGTTCAACAACGGTGACAATTTCCTCCATTGCCCCTGCTACCTCTCTAATCCCCCTTTCCCTCTCTGTTTGTGCATGAGCTCCAGCTCACATGCTCGCTTACTTTCGTTTACTCAATCTCGTGCGAATATTGACTTGAAAACACTGCGTTTAAAACACACTGGAGAGGGAACCCGCATTGTTTTGACCCCCATGCACTGTACTTCTGGACGAATTTGCTTGTGAATTAACTACGGGATTTAAAGCCCTGATTTTTATGCCCTGGATACATTTTCTTGTGCGCTGAGGTCTGGCCAGTGCATTACAATGACCACCCTGTTGTGGAATACCGCCTCAAGTTTAACCTCATTACAATATTGCAGCTTAAATGAGGAATAATATCTGTTAATGCTAACAAAGGCTTGGTATTGTGTGGTGAAATGGTTCTTCAGTATAACTACTCTATAACTCTCTCACTGTAAAGATAGTTTTAAAAATGCTATCGTTTTCAGGGTTGCTGCTTGTGTTTAATTTGCCGGTGCTTGAGCACCCGGAAAATAAGCTGGTTATGCCCATGATTCAATCTGAAAACGTTGAAACCTCTGTTCTCCTCAGTTAATTTTCTCCTTTTACCTTTGGGGTACGGGCATAACCTGCCTGTTTTTGGGGGTGCTTGACCTAAATTCACCCAAAGCATCCACAAAATTATAGCATTATTTAAAACTCCCCTTTCCTTAATGAGAAAGGATAGGTTTGGATGAAAAACTTTAAAACGTAAAACAACAACAAAATATATGAACAACACAGCGTCAGAAATACTCCGCTGCCTTAAAATAGTTGTATCCATTTGATTCTTGGTACCACTCCTGCCTCCTTCCCTTCTCTCTTTCGCTTGGCTAGTCTCACTTGCGGCATAGCGGCAGAGTCTGTGGAGGCTCCGATGTATTAGGGTGAGAGTATGTTATGAACAAATATTTTACCACACAATACCATGACTTTCTTATCATCGGGGGTTTTGGGGTTTTTAAGGGTTATTGATCTATCTTCGTTTTTCATTATCCATTATCCGTTATCGGTCAGTTCATAATACGCTACAAAGCCTAGGAGCCGGGACACTTACTCTCAGCCAAAAGGCCAAGCTAAGGTCCTAGCCCTAAAGCCTTGCTGCGATCATTGCGAATGCAAACAGATATTAGTCCTCATTTTAGCTGCATTGAATCAAATGCAACCATGATGTCATGTGATGTTCACAAATGGGAAGTGACATTTCTGAGCAATGATGAATGTTCCCATATCCCTTTAAGTGATTTTTTCTTTCCAGCCAGACACCATTGGGGTGCTCAGCACTGAACCTAAAATTGTCCCTGCTTTGGGGTCCATGGCCCATCACACAACTGATGATTTTTATAAAACAGCTACATGCCTGGCTTCAAAATGGGGCAAATCTTGGGCTTCGCAACTCTTCAAACGGTGGAGAGTGGATAGTGAAAGTGAAATGCACAGGAGTTTAGCTACAATGAGCATGAACTCGTCCCAGCTCTTAATTGTAACGTCAGATTTGTTCTAAACTGTGTCATTTTTTCCGCCTACAGAAACCATATTCAAACAAACTATACATCCCTCTTACATATTTTTCAATTTGTAAACATTGCTGAAAAAGCGGCAAGGAACAGCTCAGCAGCGCTAAAGGGCTGCATGCTCCTTAGCTGCACACTAATCCCTACATTGCCCAAACTGAAAATCGAACCAAATATTAAAACAGCCTGGTAGATTGGAAACATAATGTTATTGAGAACGTATACAATTGTAACATAACTGTGTTACTGTTAGTACTGTGTTGCAAAAAGTCCAGTTTGAAAAATAGAAAAACAAATATATATTTTTAGTGTTATTAAGTTCCTCCTAGTGGTAGAAAATCATATTTATTAAAATAAAAACAATGTTGATTTAAATAACAAATGTTATAATATATATATGTTATAATATAACATAAAGTATTAAGTATAAACAGGACTTATTTTTTTTAATACTCGTAAATACTCGATACATTTGCATTTGTTTTACACAAGACGAGCCTCATCTAGAGAGAGCTGACATAATTAAAAACCATCTTGCTGCTACTGGTACCCAAAAGGAAAAAAACATACCAAATGTTTAAAGAAAAACAGTGTATTTGTCTTCTTTCTTGTGCTTTTACCAGTCATATTTGGATGCACGACAATACAGTGACATCGAGTGGTCAAATAATATACACCGTCCCTTAAAGTAAAATTTCCTTTTTCATTAGCAGCGAGTTATACGTTTTTTTTTTTGTTTTTTTTTTAAATATTTTTTGAATGAGAAAAATCACACTAAAATGAGCAAATGTATTAACCTTCCACTTTCTGTGCCGCTTATCCTCATTAAAGTCGCGTGGGTGTTGGAGCCCATCCCAGTTATCTTCGGGGAGTGGGCAGGGGACACCCTGAACTGGCTGCCAGCCAGCTGAGGGCACACAGAGACATAGAACTCACTCACTCATTCACACCTAGGGACAATTTGGACCGGCCAATAAACCTGACATGCATGTTTTTGGAATGTGGGAGAAAGCCGGTGTGCCCGGAGGAAACCCACACAAGCACGGGGAGAACATGCAAACTCCACACAGAAAGGTTGGTCGCTGGATTCGAACCCAGAAATTTGCCACAGACATGCTAACCAGTCAGCTTTTCCATATCCGATCCTAATTTATTTTATTTTACAAAGAAAGAAAACAGATGAAATATGTAGAAAACTGAAAAAAAAAAGATTAACAAAATGATCTGCTAGTAAGGGGTTTTTACTGTGGGTGTGTGTGCACCGGGAAACTAGCCATTATTTATATTGTTCATGTAAATTTCTCTTCAGTCTGGTAATTGATTGGTCATCTAGCAACCACACACAACCCCAATATGGGATATGTATTGATCAGAATCATGTTTTTCTTAAAACATATTTTCTAGGAAAATACAAACTACAATATTGCCCAAACTTTGTTAAATATCAAGTAAATGGTGGCGGTGTGCAGTGATATTCCCCCCAAAAATACTAAAAAATAAATAAAGAAATAAACCACACAATTCCCATACCTTCTGACATGCTTTTGAGGATATGCAGAAAGCAGATTAGCAGGTTTTTGCTTTCATCTCTGTTCATTTTGTCACAGTGGAGCAAAGCACGGTCCAGATTTAAAGCATTGTGGTTCTGGAAAAAACAGTACATTTAAACAATTGTAAGTTAATAAATGTAATCTTTAAAAGTGTTTTGCAACTGGTTGGTCATGACCCACTTTTGGGTCCTGACCCGTTTTCAGTGGGTTGCAGACCTTTGCCTCCGCAAAAAAATGCTAAGAAGCAGAAAAAATGGTGGGACAATTAGACTCCTCAACAGTCGTTTACAATAATGCCGATATCTTCTATTTGTTCAGTTGATTGGTGCATTTGAGAGGGACCACATCTCATTTTATTGTGATTTTGTTGCTTTTATTTCCCTTTTTTCCCAAGAGAGTTAGTGAAAATGGAAAGAAGATGAACAACAGTCATGACAACGATCGAGGTGAAGAAGAAAACGAAAATATGGAAATGGTGTCTGCCGTTGAAACGCTGCTGTAAGGTACAGTGAATGGTTTTAAAATGTATATTTTAAGCTTTTGACCAATACAATAATCTTTATTAACTTCATTATTATCTCATCTCATCTCATTAGCCGTACCGCTTATGCTCATTAGGTGTCGGTCACACGGAGCTCCTGCGTGTGTGTAAACCTAATCTCTCTTTGTCTCTCTCATGTCAGTGATTGAAATTATGACACAAATTTGTCTAATAGTGCGTTATGTGTACAAAATATCATTTTCAATAAAAGTGAAATCCTGCAAAATGATCCCTATTTAAACTAAAAGCACCTGTAATTTTTTTTATGTCTTTTTTCTGTCACTATAAGGGAATACAATTATATTTGTCCTGGTTACGTAACGCCGTTACATGAATTGTGTTACTCCCTAACCCTGTATATGCATAGTACTTGCAGTTGTTTATATTTTGCTGGTCGGTTTTTTTTTTTTGTTTGTTTGTTTTTTTTAAAGATGAATATATTATAATATAGCTCCTTTAAACTGCAATCTTTTCATTAGACACATTATTGAAGTGGAAATTTTGTCTTGATTTGGGTCACAGTTTGTTATTAGGGGGAATGGTGGTTCCTGACGTCAGACCAGTTGACACAGTTTTCTATGTAGAGGGTTTTCGGACTTGAAACAAAACTGATCTTGAACAATATGTCCACAACAACAACATCAAATGTTATTCTTGTAGCTCTGTACCTTGTCCAGAGGGTTTATCCTTTCGCAACTCCTTTCCAGCAGGCTGCCTTCTGAATCGGTAGAAACCAAGGAGCCTCTGGAGTCTGCAAGGTGAACTGAAGCAACCTTGGGAGTGGAGCCGTGAGGATGGGCTGCGGTGACAAATCAAGGTTAGTGCACAGTTACATTAAAGTCACTGTCAAGAATTATAAGCATTCCCACATGTCACACTGTGAAAAAGTTATTGTATGATAGAGAGTCTTAAGCGGTAAGCGGGGGAGCTCTGAGGCAGCCCCAATGAAAGCACTACTCAAGATCCAGTGAAGTGAATTCAGACCTAACAGAGCCATGGTATTTTACTGATTTTCAACGCTTTGACAGAAAAAGAATCAGAAAAGATTCCCTTCCCTCTTATTCTGTGCAAGCTAAATGAGGCGTCTTTGCCAAGCCAATAGAAAATTGGATTCGGCTCCTCTGAGTAGTCGGTGGTTGGGAGCTGCAGTACCCAATTTTACAGTTGGGGGGAGTTAGAGGCTCCACAATAGCAGACCACACGAAAGCATAATTTTGTTGGTATTTATTGGGGGTGCCTTGACACCAAACCTTGCTAAACACACTTGCTGAGGCCTAAAGTACAAATGTGTAAATTGTCACAAAATATTGGTTCAGCTGTGTCTGAGCCTATAAGTCACATACAAACACACACACACACACACACATGCACGCGCACACACACACACACACACACACACACACACACACACACACACACACACACACACACACATCGCAACTTGTGATCTTTAAAGTACCGGTAGTTTAGATTAAGATTGATGTCAATTTCTGTCAGTTGTTTTAGGGTGGAATTATTAGTTATTTAAATAGACACTGTTTAATATTTGACCACTATCTGTTGTTGTATTGTGTAGGCCACCTGCTGCCATCCCTATAAATGTGGATAAGCCATCCTCAGGTCCCTTTCCTTACATGGTTTGTTTGTGCCTTGCCATAAATCATCATATTTCTGTTAATATTTATTTTGTTTTTATTGTACTCTAACCATTCCGTGCGTCTGTGTACGATGTGTTTTGGGTTGTCGGCTGGTGAGGGGAGCGGGGATTTTATTGTCTTGTAAGCAAACATAGGGGTTTGGGTATGTGGGGACACGTAGCAGCAAAATGGCACCGATCATGTCAGCTCTTTCTAGACTCATGTAATGTAAAAATAAATATTTTTTTTAACTATGAGTCCTTGACAAATGTACTTTTATATAAAAGTTCATGTATTTATCCTTATTATTTGAATCAATAATTTTTGTTAATTAAAGAGGTTTTTCTGTACTACTAGGAGGCACTAAATAATACACAATGCCCCTTTAGATCAGGGTATGGTGTAATAATACTATGTATTTTGTAATAGTGTCATGTCCTGCATGGTCGCCATGACACCCAGCTGGTCCCGCCCCTTGACACCGGCTGACACAGATTGACGTAATTGCGTGTGGGATTCTTAAGGGCTCGTTTTGGGACTGCCCGTTGCCATACCATTGTTTTGTTTGACCCGAAGAAAAACCTGTTCATGCCCGTTTGTTCTGAGTTACTGCCTTTCTTTCTTGAAGAACTGTTCGTGCCCGTTTGTTCTGAGTGATTGCCTATAAGCCTGTTTTTGTTTTGTCTATTTTCTAAATAAAAGCAACAGATCGTAACGCAAATGAGTTCACATTTCATGCCTCCCAGTCCGTTCCCTGACAATAGTCGGTGGTCTCCCCAGATCCATCAAACAAAAAAAGTGTCTGAGTTGGGTCCTGTGACTGGCTAAATCAGACCACTGCCAGATGTCTTCAAGGATGGGCTCCAACACCCCTGTGATCCTAGTAATGATAAGCTGCTCGTAAAATGTATGAACGAATGAACAAACAAACAAATAAATGAAAGTTAGTCTTTCCACTCCTGAGCAAAAAGCATCACCAAGGACTATTTCAGCCCTTGTTCACCCATCAAGCAAACTGGGGAGAGTGAATGATGACCACACTTTACGCAATTCAATTACATTTATAACAATTGCATTCCCCAGCAACTGTCTGTACCATAACATAGCAAAACTGGAAAATATGTTGTGGTGTCTTCATTTGTTTGTCCCTAGATCTTTGACCTTCACTTCCATTGGAAGCACATATTCTAGGCTTTTTTGTTTTGGTTTAATTCTTTGTGCAAATGGGCACTGGCGTTATGGGTAACTTGTCTCCCTGAAAAATTACAACAAGATGATTGGACTGCTGAACCCTAAAAACTGTACAATGCATTGAACAAGTTGTGTTTTATCCAGACAAAGAACACCATTTCGAAAGCCGATAGCCACAAAGTATTACGAATACTCCATTTATTACAGGTGCAATTCATTTTTGGTGAGATGTTTTTGGAAGAAACTCACTTGCGCCAAAAACTTCTTTCTGAAGAGCACTCTCGATGAAGAAGCTTTGCTTTTGGGAGGTCATTAGAGAGCTCAACATCAAGGACTCCTCCCGTGGTTTCTTATTAAACAGTTGCAAGACATTTTGAGAAACGTTCAACAAAAAGATTTGGAAATATTTTTTTCTCAACAAACACAAAATTTGAATTTACATTTGGGTGAATTCAAAAGTGTAGTTTTTTTAGTTTTGGTGAATGTTTTTATTCTTAAAGGGACCGTGTGTATTATTTGGCCACCCATGTGGTTAAGAGATCTGTGAACGGTGAGATGTCGCTGTATAGTGCAACCAGAAACGAGTGCTAAAAAGCACGAGAAGGAATACAAACTATGGAGACTCAATGCGACAAAAACAGACCATTTAAGGTCTTTGGGTACCCCTCGCAGCAAGATGGCAGACAATTATTCCATCTCCCTTGAGGTGAAGCTCAAATAAATAAATGGGATTTTATCAAACTATGAGTATTATTGAAATGTTTTTTGCTTATTATTTTAATCAACATTGTTTTTATTATTTTAAGAATTAAGGCACTAAGTAACACACGCTGTCCCTTTAAACTCAAAGACTATCACCAAAACAATGTTCAAGAAAAGAAAGAACAATAATCCATCATATTTATGCTCGATCATTATCTCATTAAGGATAAGCAATGTGGGGGGAACTAGAGCTAATACTTGTTATATCTCATGTGTTTTGATACATATTATTATTATTATTATTATTATTATTATTATCATTATTATTATTATTATGTAAACTACTCTTCCCTATAAATCCACCAGGTGTCAGGCTTACATTGTGGTGGCTTGGAAGGACACAGTCTTTGCTTTCCAATCTGTGGACATTCTCCTGCAGTAAACCAAACAGGGGCACGTAAAGGGTGGCAAGTCTGGCCTGATGGCTCTGAAATGGAGAATATGATATCGGTTATTACATTATTGGAGGGAATGTTCCATCTCCGCCATCATATTTGAAACAATCCATGTACAAAATGCAAAAACATTCACATAGAGTTGCATTTTAGCTCTCCTGAGACTAAATTTACTGTAGTTGCCATAATACTGATTCCCAAATATCATACCAGTGACGTGACGTCAAGGGAGGCAGGTAAGCCTGTGCCTCATCTGTCATCATGGACAAATACTATTAAATAATGTATTAAATTTCACTATTACCGATGTTAATCACCTGTGCCCGCTTCTTTGGCTCCAACTGCCTCGGACTCTGATTGGCTCCCTGTAACTACTTAAACCCACTACTATCCGTCCCCTTTTGTCAGTCCGTCTGTGAGCCTCAGTTAACAATAGGCAAGCCTTTTTCGACCCTGACTTCCAACTGTATTCTGCTCCCGTCTGACCCCCGGCTTCAACCCATTTTTGATCCTGACCACGTCTAATCTCCTGTCCCGGCTTTCGACCTATTTTGGTCCCCAACCACGTCTCCTTTCCTGGCTTACGACTCGCTTACAATCCCGACCACGTTTTTGCTCTCCTGTCCCGGCTACTGACCTGTTTTTCCGTTCCCGACACCGCCATTACTCGCCACGGAAGATCCACTTCTGTGTTCAGAGCGACCTGCTACCCGCGTCCAGCAATCACCGGATCGCGGGCGCAACCCTTTCTCTTTCTTCCAATAAAACTTTTGAGAAACGCAACGCAAGTGGGTCCTGCCTCTTTTCTGGTCCGGAATTTAATGGTTTGTATTTATCCAATATTTATTCGTATTACTGTGGTCAGAGTCTGTAGATGCAGAGTGAGGCACGCAAATCCCTTGCCATAATGACAAAGAGTGTTAGGGCCCGGTCACACAGCCGTTTGCGGCTGAACCACGGCCAGAAATTTCTGCCTGTGAGGCGGACGCTATTGGACGCTTTGAGATCGCCATACAGACGAGATACAGCAGTGCTTAACACGCGGTCGGAAATTCACGCGCGTTTGGCAGCGCGAAAAAGTTTTGCGCTGCTCAAAACTTTGAGCATGTGTTAACCGCGGGCGGCACATGAGGTAATGACGCGGAAATGACGCGGAACAACGTGCTCTGGCCGCGGCCAGGGCGTGGTTACACATGGGTAGGACGGGAAATTTCAGCGGGTAATCGTGGGTGGAGCATGGTCATAGCATGTTCTGCGCCTGTATTGCCGTGTTATTACGTGAAATTAGCGTGTTACGCGTGTGACGGTCAAACGCCTTTCTCCGCGTATATACAGCGCGATTTGCCGAGCACATGTCAGTTGTGCTCGAGACGTCAAGGGGTGAACATGGATCCCCGTCACCGTAGTGACCTCATCTTAATCCATTTTTAGATTTCTTGACATTTATTTTCATTTCTTAACAAGATAATAAAATAAAAATGAAAAACTATTACAATTATAACATATTGGCTTCTTCAGTGCCATAGCTTGTAATCTTGATCTTCACGGGACTGTGTCTTGAGCGGTTATGATTTCTACAGCCCGGTGTTATGCCGAGAAATGCATCCCTGCCGAGATTTGCATCCCCTCGCTACTCCAACCACTTTTGCCTCGTTTTATCTCACTGTTATATCACTTTTAGGGAATGTAATGGCGAATATATAACCAAATGCACTTCGTCTTGCATTTGTTGGGAATGTAATACAACTTAAACCTTCCGTCTTTGTTTTTGTTGTGAACGTAATCGAACGGTAATGCACACCGTATATAAAATCCTCCCACCTTGTGTGAACGCGCATTCTGCTGCGCTTCCAACAAAAGCGATCGTATTCTATATAAAACGCTCATTAAAACAATAAAGCGAGCTAATTATAACAATTGGGAGATCCTAGTCTATATAACGCGTTTCTTTAAACAATAAAGTGCGATCGTATTCTAAAAGTCACCAACGTCAATGCAAAGCGATCGCAGCAGAATGCGCGTTCACGCGAGGGGGGGGGGGGGGGGTTGCGTAGGAGTCGGATTTGGGAACAACACCGGCTCGGGAGCTTTTATACCCGTGGTCCACACGAGAAAATGACGCAGAAATGACGCGATGAGGAAGCGGAACAGTCGCCGGCGTCTGTTTTGCAGGCATACCACCGATGAACAGCGGGTTGGCCAATTTTGCGCATTTTCCATCGCGGGCAACCACGGACCAAAAAAAAACCGCAAAATTTTACCTGCGATACAGACGCAAACGGCTGTGTGACCGGGCCCTTAGTGTGACTAATGTTTCTTATTTGGAGCACAACTCTGCCCGAAAAAAATAGAATTACTGATAGTAGCTAACATATTTTCAAGCCATCTAGTTTTTCTTTTTGCGTGGACTTTTTGTTTCAACGGAGGATTATTCATCTATGGATCCTTTTATTCAAAAGGAGAAGTATGTAACAAATTACAATGCTGGTTGTCTGCGGATGTAGAGGCATGCAATTCCCTTGTCTCATATCAGAGGGCGATATTGTGACCAATGTATCTTATTTGGAGCACACCACTGCCCCAAACCATGGATAGTGTTATAGTATTAGCAATCTATAAGCAAGTCAAGCCATCAAGTAGTTTAATTTTAGGTTCAGGAGTTTTTTCATAACGGATGATTACGTATCTTTTTATGATATGCCTACTGTTATAATTAGCAAGACAGGATCAAATTGCAGAAACACGTGTCAAATTGTCAAATTCTGCAATTTAACAATTGCTCCTGAAGGGGAAGAAAACCAATAACAGAAAGCACAGTCCATACAAAACAGAGGCATAAATGCTAAGTCTTACTGTACAGTTCTAGGCGTACAATAATCTCTAGAATGGGCAAAACATCAATGATCCGACAGTGAATGTTTGTTAAAGTTGTCTTTAAATACTAAAGTTTCAATGAGCACAAGGTTTGCCCAATAAGCCTATCAGTTCAATGGCGCCCTCTGGCTCTCGTTGACCTGCTAAAACCTTACATATATACTTGATTTATAAGTTAAGGTCTGGCAATAAAACATTTTATTCTATGATATAGTTCATGTATTGCTTTCTTGCTCTGCCAATCAAATGATGAATAAAATGTGTTTGTTTATTCGTAAATCTGACTGTACCTCACCAGACATGAACCTCGCAGCATGTCACTCTATCATACAGAATACCAAATAGCTTTTGAGAACCTCCTTTAATGTTTTTACCCTTTTTATGTAGACTATTAATGCAAGTCGTGTTTCACTTAGTATTTTTGTTACCAATCTAATGAACTGAGAGTTGAGAGAACATTTTTAATAAGTGATCATTTTAATTTTGTTTTGAAAACGTGATAATATATACATTGGCTGTGTTGGATTGTGACTCATAACAGCACTCATGGAGAAACCATAACAACAATGAGGTCTTGTACAGCTATAGCATCACCGTTGATTTGCATTTCTTTTATTGCAGTCAATTCATCTATCCATTTATCCATCCATCCATTATTTGCACCGCTTATCCTCAGTATGGTTGCGAGGATGCTGGAGCCCATCCCAGCCATCTTCGGGCAGTGGGCAGGGAACACCCTGAACTGGTTGCCAGCCAGTCACAGGGCAGCAGTCAACTCAATACTTTGCATGAAATGTTTTTGGTAAAGTTGGATTTATTATACGGTTTAATCGTTTTCAACCCACTTTTCTGTCTATTAAATTTGAATTATGAACTAGATTGGCACTCACTTTGGCAGCATAACGGTCATCGAATGCGTGTTTAATCATCAGCCCCTTCAGCACCTGGATAGCAATCTGCTGAATTTCTTGGCTCTCCTTTAACGTGCCGCCCACCTCCCTCAGAAGCAAACCAACCAGGAAGTGATTGCGACAGAAGTCATCAGTCAGTGAATAGTCCAGTTGGAAATCTATGAACCACAGTATAAGAAGAGGGTTTGGTATTGACTGCAAGAGAAATAGTTCATCTTACCTTGGAACCTGTGCATTCGTCCTTTTCCAATTGGCATGGGAAGATTGAGAGCTATGTAATGCTCATGGTTGCACACAATCCTTAGGAACTCAAACTTAAACTCATACAAAGTCTGCATGAAAATAGCAAAATTAAACAGTAAGTGGCTTTAGATAAAAATTAAAAGTCCTAAAAACACCGCTTTGTGAAACCTTGGGATCGCCAGGTGCGAAGCAATTCATGTAACTATTGATCTGCCTGAACACAAAACCACGGTCCATAAAAGTTAAGCAGCGCTGATGGGAGAAGAGGAACAAAGAATGCAATGTATTCAACAGTGTTTGGTTTATTGCTCATCCTGTAAAAAAAGAAAAAGAAGAAAAAAAACCTTAATGAAAACTGCCAGGCACTGATTTGCATTGCGTGCGGCATCAAGGTTGTCCTTGTATTTCTGGGTGATGTGCGGCATGAGTGTATTGACCAAAATCTCAACAGCGTGGTAGAAGGAGACAGAAAAACGTTGGTTTCTTGAGAGCTGCAGCAACACAAAGAAAAATAAAGAAATCAAGATTCAATTTCAGAAGGGAATGAGAGGCTGCCACAATTGTGGAAGAAACATACCTTGACTCTTGCACCGTCTGTGAGATAATGAGCCATTGATTTGACCAGTGCTTCAAAGAAGTACCAAGAGTGCTGTAATACATAGCAAAATCTGTTGAAACCGAGAAAAAAAATCAACTAAAGAATCTAGCTTGGTGATTGACATGCAGTTGTTTTTAATTGGTTCTGATCAATTACTACACACATGTAGGTCAGAGAAGTCACTCGCAAAATCAATATTGGCATTAGTGATGTAGCATTAGTAAATGTAACGGCTTTATGAGCCAACTCTTTGAAGTGAATGACGGGAGCCGCTAACCTGAAACTCTTTCCGACCCATGGAGACGACGTTATACCATTGCCCAGTATGTATATGCACAAACTTGATCACGATTTCCCGGGAAATATGCACATTTTTGTGCTACCTATCATACTTGCCTTTGAAAGTGAGGATACACTCAGTTGAAAGAGGTAAATTATTTTTTTATGTAGTCTTATTTGACTTGTCACTATTTTTCACTGCTTCAAAACACTGTTTTCTGACATAGCTTTTAAACCTGGCATGTTTTTTCTGTAGCGTGGTGTTTATTGACTACAGTAATCGCGGAGTGTATGTATGCATGCCAACTCTCGTTTTATATCATAAGTAAAGTCCTGTTTGCAATAATTCTGAGCTTCAGTGTTGCTGCAGTGTCGTTACTTGATTATAAAAAAGACTACAATTCTGTCAGATCAGCCAACCGTAGGAGGTCTCGACAGGGTAGGACGTTTCGACAAAACACCGGCTCCCTACCAATCAAGAGCTGGTTTGATTCAAGATGCTTTTTTCTCTATTGTAATTGGTCGAAATGTTGTTGGGTTTGTTTAGTACTCTGTGTTGTTGACGTTAAATGCGTTGAGTAAATAAAACATTTAAATGTTTTGTATTTTATCATTTATTTTTGTACATATGTAAAAACAACTATTTATATTTCCTGTGTTTTTCAGTTATTTTGCTATTCATGCTTAGTTTTTTTTTAACGTAATGAAATTCAAAGATTATTCTTATATTTCATAGTTTGTTTGATAAAGCACTGAAAACTCAATGTTCTTAATTTACATTTTGTTGTGTCGTGTTTTTCAGGGACTCCATGTTGCCTGACTTTAAAGATGCTTAATATAAAAAAGTTCAAAGTTTAATTTAGCTTAAGTTCACTGTAGGGTTAAAAAAAATATGCTATTATAATCATTCATTATATGCACCGCTTATCGTCAGTGGGGTCGTGGGGGTGCTGGAGCCCATCCCAGCTATCCTCGGGCAGTGGGCAGGGAACACCCTGTACTGGTTGCCAGCCAGTCGCAGAGCACACAGAGACAGACAACTCGCTCGCTTATTCACACCTAGGGACAATTTGGACCAGCCAATTAACCTGACATGCATGTTTTTGGACTGTGGCAGAAAACCGGGATGCCTGGGGGGAACCCATGCAGGCAGGGGGAGAACATGCAAACTCCACACAGGAAGGTTCGATCTCATGACCTCAAAACTGTGCCGCACACGCGCTAACCACTCTTTTTAGTGAGCCTAGCAGAAAGAGCTGGTTCTCCAAAAAGAGCCGTAATTCCAATCACTAACTGGCACATTTAGAGTATATAAGCATGTTTACTGAAAACATAAAGAAAAATATTAGTGAATCAGACCCGTTTTTTATTCAACCTGTGGAAGTTTTAACGATGAAGACTGTAAAGTAGAACTGCAAGAAATAAGTTTGCTTCACCTTCAGCAGTTTGTTGCTTGTTAAAAAGTCAGTAGATGGCTTCAGAATTGCTGTCAAGGCTTTTGTCAGTTCCTCGTGAACATCCTTATCATTGTCGCAAGAATGAGGCTGCGGTCTGAAGACATACTGTGCGAAGGAAATACAAACAATGTCGTTGTTTTTGATTTGAGAATACATTGGCATTATTTACAGTGCATTTGAAAGAAACATTTTCACCTTGACGTAAGATCGCAGATAATGCTCAAGCCCCTCTTCGTGGCATTGTGCTACAATGTGCACCATGACCCTAAATTGAAAAAAATATACATATTGCGGTTAAATGGGGGACATATTCCCATTGCGATGGTGGCTGTAGCCTCACCTCGTCACATTGACAGCCACATCTTCATTCGAAGTTCTGGTGAGGACACAAAACAGCTGGTTGAGGATGGTCGGAAGAAAGTTCACCATGATATGGCCTTCAACAGCGTGGAGACTCTGGCAAAAAAAAAATTGAGTAAACGTGCTTAACAGGACATGACAAAAATAGCAACTTTTTAAAGTTCAAAAATATAACCTTTAGAAATGTCACCAGCCGGCCCTCCGATGCTTGTTTTGACGCGTTCATGATTTCACAGTGGTTGAAGAAGTTGTGCAAGTGTTGATCCTAAATAAATTATTTGGCGAGAAACATTTTTGAACCACGGAATGCAGGAATCATGATGTGAATTTAATGGAAGGTTTAAAAATTATAGATTACAAAGTATCAAGATATGTGAAAAAAACATGCTGACACTCATCAAAATTTGAACATGAATTCATTTTAATCATGTATTTAACTGCCAGAACAATTTGTACTTAAAATACATTTAATAAGTTGAGAACTTTGAAAAATTAGGCAAATATTTGGATTGTAGTCAAATGCAGATAAACAATAATATTAAAATTTGCAGAGCTAGCATTAACACAATGATACCAAAGTGTTTTTCCACCAGTGTGCCATAAGACCTTGGCTAATGTGCTACAGGAAATTACCCAATTTTATCTCCGTAAAAAAGCATGCCGGTGTTCAGTATCTTTGATCAGCGGGGCGGCAGTAGCTCAGGAGTTAAAGCGCTCGTCTTGGGATCAAGGGATCCCAGTTCGAATCCCGGCTCGTCCGTGTTACATGTCGAAGTGTCCTTGGGTAAGACACTGAACCCCTAATACTCCCAATAAGCAGGCTAGCGCCTTAAATTGCTGCAAGGCCGCTATTGGGAAATGTGGAGCACATTGTAAAGCGCTTTGGGAAGTCATTGACTTGAAAAGCGCTATATAAATTTAATTTCATCAGCTGACTAAATGTAACATGCATCCATATCAGTAGATGGTAGCAGATTACTATTGTTGTTATTTTTATGTACTAATTTTCTGCTCATGAGGTCGTACAGGGAACTACAGTAATCCCACTGTTTACTTCACGGATTTGCATCGCGCAGCGTTTTCTGAAGCTTATCTATTATTTGATGGGACAGTAGTTATTTCTAATAAAAAAATAAATAAATAAATAACCCTAAAAAACATTTTTCACGGTACTTTATCTGTTACACAAATGTTTGAGCCAGTAAAAATGGTTTGTTCTTTGGTATTTAGTGTATACAGTAATCCCTCGGTTATCGCGGATAATGGGGACCAAAACCACCCGCGAAAAGTGAAAATCTGCGAAGTAGCGACGCCCCTTCAAAAATGCTTTAAAAAAACAAAAAAATAAATAAATACATTTTTAAAATACCACTTCATCATACAGTAGTGTAATACAAAACACTACCAGAAAAAAATATTACTCAGAAATACTACTACAGATGTATTACAACAGAAATACTGCAAAAATACAACTAGAGCGATGCTAAAAAAATTATTCTATGTAAATACGACAGAAATATTAAAAAAAAAAACTACAGTAATACTTAACTACAGAAATACCACAGATGTACATCAAAAATTCTACAGTTGATATACTACAAAATACAACGGAAATAGTACGAAAATACCAAAAAATAATAATCGAGTATTTCTACAAAAACACTGAAATCTTTAAAGTACTGTAATACTACAAAAATATTACAGACATACAGCAAAACATGTAATATCGTAATACAACAAATATACTACAGAAGTACCAAAAATGTATTACTATGGAAAACTACAGAGAAAACTGCTGCAGAAATAGTACAAATTTAAAACTTCAGTAATATTACACAAAAATGAACACTGAACTTCAACAAAAATCCGACTGCAGCAATACTAAAAAAATACTTTAAAAAAATACAACTACTGTAATGCTTGAAAACTAAATATCAAATTAAGTGCTTAAAATAGGGACCTTATATATGATTTTTCTTTGATTGTGATCCTTTCAAAACCAATTTGATAAAACTAATCTCGTTCAAAACAATACCATGTAAAGGTCTGCATGTATATTCATTCCCAAATTTAAAATTTGGATCTTTTTCCAAAATTTTGGACCCAATACGGCCGCCGACTCCAAATATTTGCCCATCCCTGGATTAGAATATAGAATGAGTTCTAGTAGGTATGCTCATTAACAAGTAAAAGGGGGCCCCAATTCTAATTTTGCCAAGGCCCTAATAAAGGTACAGGACGGCCCCGACTGTATGTTAAACAACTTACTGAGTTTGATTAAGCAGTTTAGGGTCATACTACAAAAAAAATTAAGCATTAAGTCAGAATATAGCATATAATTGTCCTGATTTTAATTATTTTTTTTATTTCACATTGAAAAGAAATCAAAAGAAAGAAAAAAATGAGATTTTTTTTTACACTGTGTCACGGTTGCCATGGCAGCCAATTGGCCCCACCCATGGGGCGCCAGCTGCGTCTCGTTAACAGATTGGCATTCTGTCCATTTTAAGCTCGGCGCTGTCACACTTCCTTTGTCAGCCCGTCAACAAACTTGGGTTTCGACTCGATCCTGTCCCTGTTGGTATTTCCTGTACGGTATTGTTCCCGTTTATTTTATTATGTTCTATATCGGTTTCCAGTTTTGTCCTGTTTATTATTTTCTCCAGTTTTCTTTCCCGCCTACTTTGTCCTCTTTATTTTCAGTATCCTGATTCATTATCTATCCTGTCTGTCCCGTCCTGTCCGGTATCGACCCCATCTGCCCGATATCAACTCGGGCAATTGGAATCGATGTTGTAAGTCTCTGGCTTCCTGTCTTTCCGCGCCAGACCTTTGCCTAACGTGCATGACTCCCTATTTCCCGTAAAATAAAGGCTTGTGTGAGAACGTCACGTGTTTGGGTCCTGATCCTGTTCTGGTTAATGACACACTGCTAGATTTTTTTTTCTTATTTTAAGTACTAATGTTGTTGTTTATCCATAATAAACATGATGAAAATATACGACATTTTGAAAAATTGGTTAAAATAAACCTTTATTACTAAAGAGACATGGTGACCACAATAACTTTATACTGTGAATTTAGAAATCATGATTGTTTAAGAAAAATATGAAACTGGTGCCAGGCAATATTTTTGAGATGTTTTAAGAAACAAGTGTGCCTTGACTCCAAAAGGTTGGGAAACACTAGTCTACACAACAATCACAACAGATACATCTTTATGTTAATTTTGTGATACCTGAGTGTAAATTGTTGAAACCAGATGTGTTGAGACTTTGAACAGCGGCTTTCCTCCTTCAACCCACTTTATCTCCAAACCAGAATGCTGCCATGACAAATGGTCAGATTGACATAACATAACATTTCTTGTTTGGTAATTGAATCCTGTACCAAGCGGATATAGACCAAATGAAAAATTCCCAATTTATAAGCACGTCCTTTGCACAAATTGTATTTCTGTTTTACCTTTGTGGCAGCATCCTGGCAACTGAGGTATCCGGCGGGTAAATGAACAGCCACGGGCAGCTGCTGTTCAGTCATGTTGACCCGACCATCTCTTAGCAGAGGCAACACCGCTGAGCCCACTTTGCAAAGACAACAAATATTTTTCCTCTCTGGATATGTTTTCTTGAAAGTGAGATTGCAATTTCCACTATCCAATGAATTTGCCAACTTGTGTAAGGATGACAGTATGAAAAGATGCCAAGGAAGTAGAAAATTTGTCTTAGTATACTTGTATACTACTTATATATGTTTGTATTTCCTATTGCCGTGTTTTTAGTAGTATGCCAGGGCACACTAGTGAGATGTGTAGCAGGAAATTGCCCAATTGCATCTTTGCAAATAGCATGCCATTGTTCACTATATCTACCTTCTTCCAGTGATCAGCCGAGCAAGTATTTTATTCATTTATACAGTGTCTGAAACTCGTGACAAAAATTTACCGGACATCAGGGCAGACAAGTTACCTGCCGAGCCATAAAGTTGCCTGCCCCATATTTCACAACTTGAAACACAATAAGATGACTCATCGCAAAAAAAAAACATTGTTGCAAAGTATTAAGGATTGATAATCACAATATATAACAGAACAACTCTTTAAAATTAAGTGTATTATAGATCTACTTATAACATGCATTCCATGTAGCGTAAATTCCGGACTATAAGCCGCTTCTTTTTTCCCTAACTTTCAACCCTGCGGCTTATTCAGTGATGCGGCCAATTTATGTAATTTTTCTAACGGCCGCTAGCGGCGCTCGAGTGTTGCTACCATTAAATGCCCTGTCAAAGCCATATTATTATTATTCAAGTTTTGAAAACTCTCTCGGTGTACCGTCTTTCTTTATACATATGTGTAACCAATGTATAATATGTATTTGCAACTGTATATTTTTGTAATGTATTTATTTGTATTTATTTTAGACACTTCTTCTGATATGTTTTGTTCGGGTGAACGAAAAATGAGGGCGGAACAAACGCGGGGTGCCGGGTTTAAGTGGGGACCGCTAAGGGTGAGGGACAGACAAGGAAAGAAGAGGGGGGTAAAAAGTTGCATTAAGAAAAAGGAGTTGCGTGAGTAAATGTGTTCATCTGATATATTTTTCCCACCCTTACCTTTGGAAGTATACACTTTTTTCCTTGGATTACTTTCAACGGGACCTGGACTCTGCAGGTCTGCATCAAACCTTAAGTATCGGTATAATTTTCTGTTAATTCTGCCAGCTGTGATTTTTGGACTGTGGACTTTAATGAAGGACATTTAGTTTCAATCGCGGAACTTGAAGTCAGGTTTGGGTTTATTTTGTGTTTGTGTTATATGTTTAAATGTGGGCGCATGCGGCTTATATACAGGTGCGGCTTGTGTATGTACAAAATCGGTTTTCCTCTTAAAATGTGGTGGGTGTGGCTTATAATCAGGTGCGCTCTATAGTCCGGAATTTACGGTATATGACATCGCTGTTTTCCATCTGCCATCAGTATGTACCTGTATTTACCCATCTTCATTTATGCATTATTTGCATTGCGTCGTCTGCTACAAGCCACGTGTACTCCTCTTTCCACGATGCTTTTATTGTACGTAAACGTTTTGTAGCGTCATAAATGTCTTCGGCTTCTTTTGAATCTTTCTTCTGGGGCTAAGGTTTTGGCTTGATTCCTAACCACTTGTCCATTTTCCTGTGTTCTCTGTGCGTCTATATGCAAATGTGCGACCTTATAATGCTCGGGAAAGTCTGTAAGCACGAAGTTATTCGATGCAGGCATCTCATCGGCTGCCGAGTATGCAAATTGCTAAACGAACCGAAATTCCGAAATTTCCAAACCAAAAGAAGATTTTGAAATCGGAATAAAGCAAACTTTTGATTTAAAAAAAATATTTTTCGTTATTTCAGACACTGTGTACAGAGTAAAAATAAATGTATAGACTGGTTTTGCTCAGTAACAACTAGTTATAAAGACAATCTATGTACAACTGGCTCAACCAAGAAGGAAAATTTTGTCAGATCTACAAAAAAGCTTCGAGCTCTCATGATTTGGTGTTAAATCGTGGTCTCAGTTGTAGGTTGCCTCTTATCTGAACTATAAACAAAATATTTTGCTTCACACGATTTATCTCAGGAAATGTATTGCTCCCAATCGTATCTTTCAAATCGGGCCAAACGTTTGCGCGTGAAAAGACAATGAATGAAGTTACAACATATATTTTGCCATCTGAGTATATATCAGTACATTTATGAGGTACATTTGTAGCACTTTAGTAAGTAGTGTTTTGGGAACAGCCTACCTAGGGTCTCCACCACATCTTTCTTCTTCTTGTTGCTGTCACAGCTAACGTGATAAAACGTAAACAGAAGATGGTGCTTTTTGTGCAGTTGGGTTGGTAATTCTATCTTTATCTGTGTTGCAGAAGAGACGGATTTTTTTAAATGTTGGTTTTCATAATATTTCAGGATATACAAGTCGTAACACTCCATCTCGTTACAATACCACATACATTCATATAGTGATAAATTGTGGCTAAAGAAAAGGTCACCTCGTCGTAGAATTCAGGATTCTGTTGGTGGTGCAAAACAGCTGCGTAGGCTTGCTTTGTGAATGGGGAACATCCAGGACGGGCATAGATGCACTGTGAGAAATTTTAGAAAGAAGTACATAAATTCAATAGGTAAAAAGCCAAAAACTCATAGTGAACTTCTCAACAATATACTGTACTTAAGTCTAGTCTGTGAATAGTGAATAGACCTTACTGTTAGAGCGAATTTTACACCGAATGGTCAGGTGTACTTTGTCTCACATTCGCACAATTTAACATATTTTCAGCAAATTTCCGTCGTGCAGTGGTTAGAACATTCGCCTAACTCGCAAGAGGTCCTCGGTTCGGAACTGGGTGGAAACATTTTTTGGGCCTGGAGAGGGATCGGCGCCACCAGGCTGTACTTGCTCAAGACACACCAACAGGAAAAGCTGCCCCTGCAACTCTAGTGGTTAAGGGATACACCCACCCACATTCATACACAGATTGTTGGCTTCTGTATTTGACATTGTGAGGTCTGTTTACAGCAAAATCAGTTTGCTCTGCACTTCATAGTTAGTCGCTGTGGCCAAGTGGATGACTCCAAATTATTTTCGGGAAAATAATGGAATATGAAGACTGGTGGACTTTCCACACAGGCGTACATAAGCACAGGAAACGGGCCCCTTTTTTAGCCTGGGAATTTTCTCCCCAAAGCCGGCCCACTTAGCTATGGAGGAGGAATTTAAATATATGAAACAGCAGCCAGGTCTTTTGGTTTTGGTTGGCTACTTAAAGCATCAAAATCCTCCTAAGCAGAGTACTGGTCTTTGCAACTTTGATGATGACAAAGTCATTGTCCATGGACATGACAATTTCCTTTTCGGTGTACATGAAGTCCTCCACAAGTTCCTGAGATTGTGAGCTTCTTAGCCTAGTTTTCACACATTTTAAAGCAAAGAAGCTCCACTCACATGCAACCTGAGTACAGGAAAGGTTCAACAGGAATTTTATGACATTTCCTTCCTCTACCTCATTTTCCTTGTATTCTTTGGAGTCTTCGAGCCTTTTATTTATGTTTTCTTCCTTTATATTTGTTTCTTCTTTTTCTCTTTCTTTTTGCCTTTTTAAGCTGTATTTGTTCATCTTAAGTAATTTTGTGCATAATGGTACGTAATATTGTTTAATTTATGGATAGAAGCAAGAAAAACAATGTGAAGAGGCTTTTGAGAGCTGAAAGAGTCAACTCTTATGAGTGAGCTTCTACGAGCTTATTTGAGTGAAGGTAACTAGCTAGCCGGTAAAAGGATAGAAAAGAAATTTAACTGCTCAATTCTGCAAACATATTGCACAGCACACTACCAGGGACACACAGATAACAGGCTAAAAGTGAAACATGAGTCAAATGAATGATAAAAGTCCTTTTAACACAATTATTTTTCTTATCCTGGCTTTTTTAGCTCCACCTAGCACCTTTCTGCCCTCCACAACGCATATAATGACTTATTCCTACACCTTAAATGCACTATATGTTAAATACAATTTGTGACTATTTTGGTTGAATGACTTATGACTGTTATAACTTGAACCAAGTGTTGGAAATTTAGCAGAGGCTCACACAACTTGACAAGTAACAATAAGTTGTGTCCGGCGTTGGGACTAGCTCTAACAAAAGAAAAAAGAAAAGGTTTCGGACGATACCCAGAAACTAATTTTTGAGTTGCTTGAAGCCCTAGAGAAAAAATGGATGTGGAGTGCCTTGGCTAAGTGTTCATTTGCAGGCTCTCAAGATTGCTCAAGACAAGGAATTCGAAAGGTTCCACAGGCTGGTATACACATCTTTTACTATTGATTTTATCATGTGGCTATTTTAAAGCAGTTTTAGGGGGTCAGCTTCAATGTGAATATATACGGTGATTTGCGACTGGTAACTTTCTGGGTAACGCACTACTTTTGGGTGTCAGTGATCTAGGGGGTGAAGGAATTTATTTTCAAATGAGGTATCTAGTAACTGTAACTAATTACTCTTTTTTAATACACGCCCAATATTGATGGGGTCTATCTTAATACCCACCCCAAGTTTATAACTTTCGAGTTACTTATGACTTGTACATATGTAAATAACTCCCACCTCTACCTAAAAAGGGTTTCGTTGCGATAACATACCCATAGTGACTCGGCATCCTCTTTGTCGGAGTCCTTGAACTCGATAGAAACTGCAATATTTCTTGCCTGTACAGACACAAATTATATTAGGGAAGGATTATTTCAACAAAAAAATTGGGAACACAATCTCAATGGTTTTTCAAATTGTAGATCCTGCTGACCGGTTCAATCAATTGATTTTTAAACAGAAACTCTCCAGTGTAGTGAAGAGCAAATGTCTAAAGATGAGTATAGTGCAGGAGTCTCCAGGGAAAGCTGAGGTTCCTGCAAAACTTTTGCAAATAATGGCTCATCCGTGCTAGTTCATTGTAATTTTCTAGTGAAATTATTTTATCAGTGGTTGACAGAGTCTATTCAACCCTATGTCCAATTATTAACCTGGTAATAACACGATAAGTTGTTATTCTAGAAATTAACAACTGGTAGATTTTTCCGCTAATTTGTGATAAAAGTAGTTCTCAGCTTGAAAAAGGTTGGAGACCCCTGCTATAGAGGATAGATGATTGAAATTATTCTAAAGCTTTCAAGTCAGGAAAATACTGCAAATATTTATGTTTACCCAACATACCTTAGCAAAAGATTTCTGAGCATCATATTTGAGGTGCTTTGGATATACGTAAAGGTGGTTTTTGTAGCTCATAAAGGGTTGGGAACACTTGGCAATGATGGGAACAAATTCTTCCACTTCCAAAGCTGTGCTGCTCGATCCATTAAGCTCAAAATTCTTCAATGGGATATAGGAAGACGTGAGGCAATCTGCAAAAGACAGCTCAGTATAATTTTGCTTTTGTGAGCATTAAATAGTTTTTTGTTTTTTAAATGCAACATTTTTTAGGAAATTTACTGGTCACATCCGGGGACAGACAATCAATTGTTACATCCAGATTCCCTAACAGCACCGGAAGTTTAGCCATTTTCTCTGGTCTGTTGACGGAATATAATATAATATTTTAAAAGAACAGCAGTGACAATTGTTTGCAGGGATATCAACACAAAATAGTGGAAACCTTACCTTCTAAAGTCAGCAAGAAGTTTAAACATGTCCTCATCCGACAACTTGCAGCTGTCTTGACGGTAAAGGGCTGAAAAGCAAGCATTTTGGTCCAAAGTTCCTGACGCATCTTTGAAAACAGGCCTATGGGAATACAAAATGGACCTGGGGTAGAAAGTCAGTCTTCAAACATAATTTTCCGAGAAGAAAGTAACACTTGTGGTAATGAAATTACTGTGTCCCACAGCAGGATGCAAAAATCAAGAACAAGCATAAAAAATCGTCATGTGTGAAAAAAATACCTTGCAGACCAGGCAAAAGGCATCCGGTACTGACCCAATCTGCTGCAGGCCGTCTTGGCATTCTTAAGCACTTTTTGAGCAATCTAAACAGATAATTATTTTTCTTAAAAAACATAATAAAAAAAAGAAAAATTAAGGAAATAGATATGAACAGTGTTGGGAGTAACGCGTTACAAAGGAACACGTTCCTGGAACGCAGCTACTTTTCTCGGTAAGGGCCCGGTCACACAGCCTTTTGCGTCTGTGTCGCGGGTAAAATTTGGAGATTTTTTTTTGGCCCGTGGTTGCCTGCGGTAGAAAATGCGCAATATTGGCCAACCCTCTGTTCATCCGTGGTATGCCCGCAAAACAGACGCCGGCAACTGTTCCGCTTCCTCATCGCGTCAGTTCCACGTCCTTTCCGCGTGTGGACCACGAGCATAAAAGCTGCCGAGCCGATCTGTAGAAATCATAACCGCTCAAGACACAGTACCGTGAAGATCAAGATTTCAAGCTATGGCACCGAAGAAGAAGCCAATATGTTATTATTGTAATAGTTTTTCATTTTTATTTTATTATCTTGTTATGAAATGAAAAGAAATGTCAAGAAATAAAAATGGATTAAGACGAGGTCACTATGGTGTCGGGGATTCATGTTCACCCCTTGACGTCTCGAGCACAACTGACGTGTGCTTGGCAAATCGCGCTGTATATACGCGGAGAAAGGGGTTTGACCGTCACACGCGTTACACACGCTAATTCAAGTGATAACACCGCGATACAGGCGCAGAACAAACGTGCTATGACCGTGCTCCACCCGCGATTACCCGCTAAAATTTTGCGTCCTACCCGCGTGTAACCACGCCCTGGCCGCAGCCGTAGCACGTTGTTCCGCGTCTGTACCGCGTCATTACCTCGTTTGTACCACGTTTGCCGCCCGCGGTTACCCATGGTCTAAAGTTTTGAGCAGCGCAAAACTTTTTCGCGCGGCCAACCGCGTGTAAATTTCTTGCCGCGTGTAAAGCACGGCTGTATCTCGTCTGTATCGCGATCTCAAAGCGTCCAACTGCGTCTGCTTCACGGGCAGGTATATACTCACTTCCAAGCTGTGTATACAACCTTAAGATAAAATACTGAAAGAGGGTCAGTTTATATGCTCACATTTGATTGTGCGTCACCAGTAGTAATTGGTAGGCAGCACGTGGGGAGAGGTCATGGCTTACACAGGAACAAAAATCTAACATCTAATAAACGGGGCAAATGTAAGAAAACGATTTACCATAAAAGAGTGCTAGTCAAGTCAAGTCAAGTCATTTTTATTTGTATAGCCCTAAATCACGAAGAGTCTCAAAGGGCTTCACAGATTGTTACACTATATTACACAGACTATTTTCAACCGACAAGAGGAGTAGGTTATTCGTATGCAATGGAGTAGAGGTGAGTTTTAAGTTTAGATTTAAACATTTCCACTGAGGTTGCAGATCGTATCTCAGGGGGAAGAGCATTCCACAGCACCGGTGCCCGGATGGAGAACGCTCTCGAACCAGCAGAAGACTTCTTTGCTCTTGGGATCACCAGAAGACCGGCACTCTCAGATCGTAAGCTTCGGACCGGGACATAGTGGCAAATCAGATCTGAAAGATAAGAGGGAGCAAGTCCATGTATGATTTTGTACAGTACTAAGAGAACTTTGAAGTCACATCTTTGGCTAACTGGGAGCCAATGCAGGTTAGCCAAAATCGGTGTTATGTGATCGTACTTTTTTGTCCTAGTTAAAAGCCTCGCTGCGGCATTTTGTACTAGCTGAAGAGACTTGATTCTGGACTTCGGGAGACCGGAAAGTAGTGCATTACAGTAGTCGAGACGGGAGGTAACAAATGCATGAATTATTGTTTCCGCATCAGACTGAGACAGTATAGAACGGATTTTAGCAATGTTGCGAAGATGGAAGAAGGCAGTTCTAGTAATTTGCTTTACATGCATCTCAAAGGATAGATCAGGGTCAAATATGACACCTAAATTTTTAACTGAGTCACTCTGTGTGATGTGACATTTGTCAATGTTCACAGCAGTTTTTGAGAATAAGTCACGGCATTGAGAAGGACCAATGACTAACATTTCGGTCTTTTCAGAGTTAAGACGCAAGAAATTGAGTGACATCCACTCTTTTATCTCAGTGAGACAGGCCTCCAAATTTCCACAGTTTAGTGTGGAAGATTCCTCCAACGGAAGATATAGTTGAGTGTCGTCTGCGTAGCAGTGGAAGCTGATATTGTACTTGCGATAATATCACCTAATGAAAGCATGTAAATGTTGAAAAGTAGGGGGCCGAGCACTGAACCCTGCGGAACACCACAGGTAACATTAAAGGGCTCAGATGTCGTTTCACCATATTTCACACAGTGCGTCCTATCTGAGAGGTAGGATCTGAACCACGAGAGGACGGTTCCTGAGAGACCAATCCATTTTTCCAACCGTTCTAGTAGGATATTGTGGCGCACTGTGTCAAAAGCAGCACTAAGATCCAGCAGCAGCAAAAGTGATGAAGCGCCAGAATCCATTGACATTAGGAGATCATTTGTTACCTTTATCAGAGCTGTCTCAGTAGAGTGGTTAGCCCTGAATCCTGATTGCATGGATTCAAAAAAGAGTGCTGAATTTTTTGCAATACACAATATCCGGGTGAAAAAGGTTAATCTTATTGGACATTTTACAAGCAAGGTGTCATCAGCTGGGATCGAAGTGAGAACTGGAAGGAAGTGAAAAGTTGAGACAAAAGTAGTGACATAGGGTGTTACCCTAACCATAACGCCTGAGGCAGAAGGCACTGGTAGTCTTGGCAACTAGGAGAGCAGGCCTGGGCTACCTCCTCCAAACTCAAGTGAGCCAAGCCCGGGGAAAGGAGAGACACTAGCTGCTCCAGGAAGGTGTGTAGAAAGAGTGGGTGATTAGGGTGGTTGGGCTCCACCAGAAGGGGGAATGGACAAGGTTGGAGAATGTCATGGAGGCAGACTTCCTCCATGTGAAGGGGAAGAGCGAGACACCCTACTATCCCTGCTGCTCTGGAAGAGGCTTCTTGGAACATCTCCTCAGCAGCTGCACAAAGTCCATGCCTGATGGTTTCTTTCCCTGGCGCCATGACGAGGTTCTGAAAGCAGTTGCTGAGAGCATAGCCCGTGCAATCAGCCAGTAAACACTATCAAGCCTAGAGCAAAGCAGTTCCTTCATCAATGCAGTGTCAGACAGGACGAAAGGAAGACTAAGATCACTTGCGCTCGTTTCTTGGTTTTATTGAAGGGAAGGAAATGACAAGGTGGGATTCTTCAATCCGTTGGTTGGCGGATTGACAGAAATTGACAGGCGGGTTAAGGCTTGGCGGGAATGGTCGCGGACAGGCGTAATCGTAGTGTTCGGAAAATAGTTCAGGAGTCATAAGGGCAGGGCAGATTACAGAAACGGGTGGGCAACGGAGCTCAATCAGAAGACAACAGGGAGCAGTCAAAGAGTCAGAGGTACGGGCTTACTGAGCTGAAGGCAACAGGTAGCATGAGTACAATCAGACAAAGTGTTACCGGAAGCTGGGGATTTAAATGTACAGGGTGCGCCAATCAGCTGTCCTGGCTGTTGGCACCAAAACCTGAGAACAGGTGTTCCCAATACATGTGATTGTGACATGCAGTAAAGAGACCTCAGGCATGTCCATAGATAACAACAGGTCTCCTCCACATTGCTTCTGATAGACAGTTACAAGTCAACCTGGGAAAAATCCTTAAGTTAACCCATCACAATAATTTCCTAAGATGGCGGCGCGCGCGAGTGCAGCAGCTTCAGGCTCTCCAGTTAGTATTTTTGCTTTCAGTGTTCTTTTATCTCTCATCTTTTCCTTGATAAATACATGCTCGGCAACAAATACCCTCAGTCGCCAGGAACTTATTAACCTGGGACTAAGATTAAACTTTGCTTTCACGACTACAATAACATCTACAACATCCCGGGGGATATACAGAGACCACTGGGTGATCTGCCTGTGAAAACGACAGAGACGGTGGAGGGAGCGAAAGCAAAGGCGAGGCTGCCGGTCGGGCCCAGCGGCTAGGCTAAGAAGGCTACCACACAGACCAGCGCTTCCGAGCATGTTCCCGACCAATGCAAAATCCATCGTTCACAAAATCAGTGAATTTAAGCTGCGGATCGCTACCAAAAGCTTCGTACGAAAATGCAGTATTTTTGTGATCACGGAGTCTTGGCTTCATCCGCGGATCCCGACGGTGCAGTCCAACTAGCAGGACGCTCGCTACACCGGCATGACCGAGACGAAGACTCCGGTAAAAACGGGTGGGGGACTATGCGCTTACGTGCATAACGCGTGGTGCCATAACAGCAGAATCATTGACACACACTGCTCACAGGATATAGAGTTTCTAGCCGTAATGTATAGACCCTTCTATCTACCAAGAGAGCTAACTGTGGTCATTGTGATTGCTGTTTGCGTTCCACCGGATACTAACGTTAGCATAGTGCTAAATCTCCTGCTCGCTGCTATCAATAAATAGCAGCTTGCACACCCCGACAGAGCTTTTATCGTCGCCGGCGACTTTAATCAGGCATGTTTAAGGACTGTACTTCCCAAATTTATTCAATACGTAGACTGGACTGGGGGAAAAAACACTGGACCTTGTGTACAGTAACATAAAAAATGCATACAGAGCTCCACCCTTCCCCACGTAGCTGGATCCAATCATCTCTGTCTGTCCCTCACCCCCTCATACACCCCCATCCGGAGAAAAACAAAGCCTGCAACAAGGACAATACAAACATGGCCTGAGGGGGCTCTCTCTCAGCTACAGGACTGTTTTCACCGGACTTGCTGGGAAGTATTTGAACATCATGACCTCCAGGAATTCACTGACACTGTATTATCGTATATTCGACACTGTATGGAAAACGTCACAGTAAATTAAAAAAAATCAGGGTCTACCCAAACCAAAAATCCTGGATGTCCTGTGGGTTGCGCACCCTCCTCAAACACAGCAACACCGCCTGCAGGACAAGGAACGCAACCTCCACGTGGTGTCCTGTGGACGGCCTCATGGCCGACGAATGCGTCTCCCACCCGCTACCGAACGCTTCGGTACAAGTTACCCAAAGCTGACCTCATCCGCTTTCGGAGCGGCCAATTCGCGGACCTCGTGACTACAACCGAAGCGTTCCATGTCGTTCCTAAAGATAATCTTTAGACGACTTGAAGCGATCTAACAACAACAACAGCAACACCGCCTTCAGGTCTGGCGACAAGGCTCTTTACAGCATGGCCAGGGCTGACCTGAAGAGAGGCATTGAGGATGCAAAGGCAGCCTACATGAGGAGGATCGAGCACCTGTTCGCTGGAAATGACTCGAGGAGGATGTGGCAGGGTCTACAACACATCACAAACTTCACAGGCAACAACCTGTCAACTGTTGGGGCTGATGCTTTACTAGCTGCGGATCTTAATTAGTTCTTTGCTCGCAAACAGTCACACCACACCCACCAACAACCAGCAGTAACACACTGACACTTCAGGAGCATGAAGTAAGGCGTGTGCTGAAAACTGTTAACCCCAGGAAGGCAGCTGGCCCGGATGAAGTACCAGGCAGGGTACTCAGGGACTGTGCCGATCCGCTGGCTGGGGTTTTCACCACCATCTTCAACCAGTCCCTGTCGCAGGCTACCGTCCCACCCTGTTTCAAAACCTCCACCATCATTCCCATCCCCAAGAGGTCAGCAGTGGAAAGCCTCAACGACTACAGGCCTGTCGCACTTACGCCTGTGGTCATGAAGTTCTTTGAGGGTTTGGTGTCTCAGCACATCAAGGACACCCTGCCACCCACACTGGACCCCCACCACTTTGCCCATGGGCAAACCGCTCCACTGACGACGCCATAAACACAGCACTTCACACCGCGCTGAGACACCTGGACCACCGGGGGAGCTACGTCAGAATGCTCTATCTGGACTTCAGCTCAGCCTTCAATACCATTATCCCGGGGATCCTGGTGGAGAAACTCTCTCACCTAGGACTCTCTTCCTCCATCTGCCACTGGATAATGGACTTCCTTTTAAACCGCCCACAGTCCGTGAAACTCTGCAACCACATCTCTCCCACCCTAACACTGAGCACTGGCTCCCCCCAAGGATGTGTACTGAGCCCCCTGCTTTTCACCCTCTACAACTCCGACTTCTCACCGACCCACCTCACAAACACAATCGTTAAGTACGCCGACGATACTACCATGGTCGGCATCGTCTCTGAAGGGGACGAGGCGGCGTACAGGGATGAGGTGTAGTCACTGACAAAGTGGTGTTTGAAAAACCACCTCATACTGAACAGCACAAATACAAAAGAACTCATACCCGACTTCAGGAGGAAAGGCAGGAACCCAGCACCACTCATTAAAAAAGGCGACTGTGTAGAGAGAGTCCACTATTTCAAGTTCCTGGGTGAGATAGATAGATAGATAGATAGATAGATAGATAGATAGATAGATAGATAGATAGATAGATAGATAGATAGATAGATAGATAGATAGATAGATAGATAGATAGATAGATAGATAGATAGATAGATAGATAGATAGATAGATAGATAGATAGATAGATAGATAGATAGATAGATAGATAGATAGATAGATAGATAGATAGATAGATAGATAGATAGATAGATAGATAGATAGATAGATAGATAGATAGATAGATAGATAGATAGATAGATAGATAGATAGATAGATAGATAGATAGATAGATAGATAGATAGATAGATAGATAGATAGCTTTCCTCAGCAGTTTATTAAGATGAGAGGCATCCTTTTTTTGGGCGCTGCCTCCCCAACACGCTGCCGCAGAGGGCGTTTGCCACAACAGTCTCATAGAACATTTGTAGGAGCTTTTTGCAGATGTTGAAGGACGCCAGCCTTCAGAGGAAGTACAGTCGGCTTTGACCTTTCCTGCATAGAGCTTCTGTGTTGGCAGTCCAGTCCAGTTTATTGTCCAGCTGCACACCCAGGTATTTGTAGGTCTGGACAAATTCCACACATTATCCTTGTCCTAAAACGGGTGAGTTTTAGTTCTCCTGAAGTCCACCACCATCTCACTGGCCTTGGTTGTGTTAGGGTGCAGGTGGTTAGTGTCACTCCATTGGACAAAGTCCTGAATCAATTTCCTGTACTCCTCCTTCTGCCCACTTCTTATGCATCCCACGATAGCAGTGTCATCAGCAAACTTCTGCATGTGGCAGGACTCAGAGTTGTACATCCCCGATGACCACTCCTGGTCTGCAAACACCAGAGCGGTGGTAGGGAAGGCCCACCAGCGACTCAATTTCCTGAGAGTGGTCAGGAAAAATCATCTAAAACAGCAGCTGCCAGTGTCCTTTTACAGAGCCACAGTGGAGAGCATTCTGACATACTGCATTACGGTGCGGCATGCTGGGTGCACGGCAGCAGACAGGAAAACACTTCAGGGGATCATCAACACAGCCCAGAGAATCGTTGGTTGCCCTCTACCCAGTCTGGAGGACATTGCCTGCTCTCGCTACCTCAGCAGAGCAGAAAACATCATTAAGGACTTTTCTCACCCCGGCCACCACCTCTTTGACCTGCTGCCTTCCGGCAGACGCTACGGGTCACACAAAACAAAAACAAACGGACTCAGAGATTTTCTTCCCCAGAGCCATCACCACCCTTAACACACCGCAAAAAAAAATGAAACTCTTGCTTACACACTACCTCATACAGATATAAAATTGTATTCATGCCTACAATATGTTCAACCCATTTTGTAACAATGATAACAAAGGTGTATTTTATTCTATTCTAACATCTCTATGACCATACATAATCATAGCAGCTGAGGATTCAAAACATCTGCTCATGCTGGAACTCGCAGTACCCTGGGAAGAGATTATTGAGGAAACCAAGTAAAGGAAACGAGCGAAGTACCAGGAAATGGTGAAGGAGTGCACGGGCAGGGTCTGGAAGATCTTTTATGAGCTAGACAATCCTTTTACAAATTCATAGGACAGTTATGAGTGAACGGGGGCAGCCAAAAATAAGGCAATTTAATTAGCAAGTAAGGCCAGAGAGAAAGGCTCAAAAGGGCAGATCTGTGAAATGCTACTGGGTTGCAGGCCGAGGCGTGATCAACCTCGCCTGGGTCACCTGGGAGGTAGTGTCTGATGTTGTGATACCAGAAACACTTGATGAACCTAGGATACATCATTGAAGATGTATCCCATTTGTGTCCAGGTGGTGTTTCTTTCAAATAACACAGACATACCGAAAGAAATGTTCAAGTTGTTTGAAGATAATTGAAAAATGCATATGGAGTTTCTCTGCTGTGTTAGCTTGCAAGGTGTCAAAATGTTTTAAGCCAAAAAATATGAAAGGTTCTTCACCCCACAGGTTACTGTACACGTTTTATTTTATTCATTTTATTATGTTGGTATTTTTATCCAGTTTTAGGGAGAGAACCGCAGGGTCGAGACCGTTCACCATTTGGGCCCCATACTGTGGAATTCTCTTCCCTCTGAGACTTGATCGATAACCTCAGTGAAACTGTTTAAATCCAGGCTTAAAACACACTTGTATTCTACAGCTTTTAAATGACCTATGTTTCATGTTGACGATGTCTGTGTATTATTTATTATTGCAACATCCATTGGAGCCTGGTCATCCTTAATGGAGGATTACCCCATGAGCAGTCATTCCTTCATTTTCCTCATGCTTAGGTTTTGAGTTTTTCCTTGCCCTCATGTAGTTTTTAGATCAGGGGATGGTGTAAGTCTGTAGTCTGTAATAATCTGTGGTTTGTGCAGCCCTTTGAGACATCTTGTGATTAAGGGCTATCCAAATAAACATGACTTGACTTGACTTGGCTTAAAAAAGGTAGTTACTTGTTCCTTTTTGTTTTTTAGTAACGCGCCCAACACTGGATGTGAATATGCGTTTGTTGTCTAGTTGGCACCTTTGACGAGTCCGAGCTCTTTGTGTAGGGTTCAGTGCAATGGGTGATACCACCTTGGAGGACTTTCTCAATTCTTGCCACCAGGAAGATCTCAGGATGGGGGCATGTGACTGAAAACACCCCCTGTTTGGGGTATTTTAGAGATATTTCCGGAAAGCTGCTGGCCAGCCTCTGTGTAGCAAAGCCGTCCTCACCCTTGCACCCACGATTGTGTAAGTCTTGGTGACAAGCAGATGTCATTTGTCGGACCAATGGATGATTGAGATCAACATGAAAATCCGCTGAGATTTTCCTGCTGTTTTGAACGTCAAAGAGTGCCAGAACTACGTAGAAAGGTTCAACCTTCAATGGAAAAAAAGAAAACCTTGATTGAAACCTTAAAAAAAAGAAATATCTTTTTGCTTTTATAGTGCCTTGCAAAATTATAGCCAGTGTCTTATTTTTTCGTCCGCCTCTGATGTCGCTTTGATAGCTTCACTTTGGCCGCGGATTTCCAGGTCAACCAGTAACTGTGATAAAACTTGCGACAAAGCCTCTGCAGCCCACCTTCACATACTTACAAAGACATGTTGCTGTGGTCGCAGCAAATGGAGCTTGATCAAAGTAATAACTCAATATTTTTGCGATACCTTCTTTTATTTTTTTTTATTCATTAGCACCATAAAAATATTTAATATCTATAAGTTGGAAGCCAAAAATATGGCTATATTTCAAAAAGGCGTGGGGAGCGGGGGGGGATATTTCTGCAAGGCACTGCATAAGAGAACATACGTTTGTGGTGGGTCCATCTTCATTTTCTGCAATGCAGCACTGCAAGTTGAATGACAAGTCATGACAGCTCACTAAGATTCTCTTCCCAAATTTCTCTTCAAATTGATGCACATCTGGCTCAATTCTCGTGAAATCCAGTTTCTGAGAATAGAAAGTACCCTTTATTGTCAGAGTGCTAGGACGGGCATAAAGCCAGACAAGGACACACCATTTGGATTTTGCACATTACCTGTGTGTCAGGGTCCAACGTAAACAACTTCATTCTGGCTTCACTCTTCATTTTTAAGTCATTATCTCTGGCCATCTACAAAGCAAGCGAAACCGCTGTCACAAAACTCATCTGCAAGATGGATTAAAATTGTTTGTGCCTCCATTGCAGTGATTAACTTTTCAATTTAATGATTGTCATTGCTTCATTATTCTTGCAATGGGAAGTTTTTATCACTATTTCCATTGCTTTATAATATAATGACAAATTGTTTGAGAGAGTGTCTTAGGAGGGAAAAGATCTCAAAATAAAGTTCCACGTGGTAGATGGAGTGAGAAAACTAGTTCAACAGACCTGAAAACTGTCTTGAAAAATTGTAGTGGAGAGACTGGCTTTTCCATCACCCTCATCTGGGGAAGATATATATATGAATAATTAAAAACTTCTGAGTTACAAACTACTCACACCAGGCCCTTTAAGGACAGCTATGACTTTGATGTGGCTTTCGATGAAAATTTGCTAGACATCTCTGTTCTAAATGGATGGATGGACATTATAATTTTCCATCCATCCATGATCTGCACCGCTTATCCTCAGTAGAGTTGCGGGGGTGCCAGAGCTCATCCCAGCCATCTTCATACAGTGGGCAGAGACACCATGAACTGGTTGCCAGCCAGTCGCAGGGCACATAGAGACAGACAAATCACGCGCTCATTCACACCTCGGGACAATTTGGACCGGCCAATTAACCTTGGAATGTGGGAGGAGGCTGGTAGCAGGATTGGATCCCATGACCTCAGACCTGTGCAGCGGATGCTCTTACCACTCAGCCTCCTTGCCACCCTCATTATAGTTTTATGTTGTGAAAATGAATGCAAGTCCTCACAAATATGTTTAAAAAACATACCATCCTGTAAGTCCTCTTGATGTTTCTCTTGCACTGTCAGTTCAAAGTTGCTGTTGAGAATTTTTTTAAGAGTACTAAGCCATTCTTCCATCTCCAATTCATTCTCTGCAGCCAGCAAAAATGTGGTCCTATCCTGCATTTTTAGCTCAAAGCCAAACCTCTTTACTTTGTTGTTCTAGAAAAAATACGGTAAGAAAGAATTATAACTTGTTTTGACAAATTCAAAAATATTAATTCAAATATATATCGACAACTTTTGTTATGAGTGTTAAAACTGCAATAATAAATCACAAACGTGATCAATAGAAATAGCATCTGACAAGAAAGGTTGTGATAGGAGCATTTTTAAGAAAGAATGTGCATTCTGTATATGGTTAGGTGTGGAGCATATTGTAAAGTAATTTGAAGGTCTTCAGTGACTTGAAAGGTGCTATATAAATTCAGAACATTTATTTAACAATTGTTTTTAGAAATATTTCAACATTTTTCCACATAGAGACCTTAATTTATCTTTTTACATTACGTACGTTGTGATCAGCAAAATGTGTTTGTGTGTGCAATCCTTCACTATTAACCTGAACAACTCCTATGCACGAATCAAGGAAGATGGTCCCTTTGGGTTCCTTGGAGATCTTTTCGTCCTTGTAGAAATTCAAGTTATACGATCCATCACCGAGCTGAGCCAGATGAAAATATCTCCTTTTGAAAGACTACAATGACAATGTGTTGTTAATTAAGGAGCCGTAAGAGAGTTTAACAAATATTATCATATTTAACTCAAGGGAACAGGTTGTGCTGTTTTATTTTAGCTTCATTCTCCATTAACCTTTACCGTGGCCTTATTAAGGACAACTTAAGTTCTGAAATTGAGCGTCAGTGTTGAAATGATTTTTTTCAAGCAATATTGGAGGCCAGGAAAATTATTTATATGGACTTTAATAAGATCACAATAAAAGCACAACCTGAACTCTTTAAGGTCAGAATGCCTAACATTTACCGACTCTGGAATGAGTAATATAAAAGTTATATAGCAATTATATGCTCGGAGTAGAGAATATTGTTGTGGTACTGTACTTACCCTCATAGTAACACTGATTGCACTGTTCACATTGCCCTTGTACAGCCAACCATGTTTTGAAACGCCACCTTTTTGAGACCCAAGTAAATCGCTGTCCTAAGAAAACACATAATGGCATTTAAAACAATGTAGTAAGTAGTATCCTAAAGCAAGAAATGATGGGCTACATAGTTTTTCTATTCATATACCAGCACACTCTTATGTGTGCTATTGTTGCACACTTCAGGGGAATAATTATCAGTCAGTTGTACGTTGGTTGTTACCCTTTTTATTCCTATTCTTTCGCATCAGCTTTGTTTACATTTGTCATTTGTGTTGCACGCTCTCTCATTTATTCATGCCTGATCACAAAAACATTACTTAATGTCCAGAAACTTTGCAAAACTAACACAAAAGTGCTAAACAATTAAAGTGCAACAAACAAAACATTAACAGAAAATATGAACATATATATGTAAAAACATGGAAATAGATTAATAATTCAATTACATGCCTGGGGCGTGTACCCTCTTTCAAGCATCCATTCAACATACATCCATTCACCTCAATCTCATGGGTCTCACATTGTTTTCCATTCACATTCAGTTACTGAACACATATTTTGAATGTGGTTATAAGGTGCTACTCAAACTTTTAAAAAGCTTAATCTATTAAAAAAACATCAAATTTTAATTTTCTGAAGTTGGACTTGTCTTGGAAATTGATTTTTCTTGAATTTGCCTTGTCTGATCTGTGCATATGCACGCGTGACGTGTATGCTGAGTATGTTAAGAACAAAAGGTAAACAGAGTTACGATCCCAGAAAAGTGCCTCATTTTGTCTTCATTTAAATTCATTCTGATATTTAAGAGGACATCACAAGGTGTCCGAAGAAAGTGAACTATTAGTAGGAAGAGAGAAGAGTGACAGGAGGTTTTCAACAGTTATTTTTTGAAGAGTCAAGTGCATCACCATGGCAACTCTTACTGTTCGAGGCTAACTTTGGGAAGCTTAGCAGGTACATTGACCACGAGCGAGCAGTTTTTTTGCCAGGATCGAAGCTGAGTTGCAGGACAAGCTAAGTGACTGCCATTGTAGCGCAATCCTAGTGAGATTAGGTGGAGAGAATTTGCTTAGCAGAGCAGAGCAGTGGCCACCAAATTAGGCCTGATCAAACGCCTGAATGAAGTCAGTGCTTTCAGTGAAATAGGAAGATTAAAGAGAGATCCTGTTAAAATTGTACTAAAAGGAGTGACCACACCATGACGAGTCACCTTTCCACTGTTGCCTAAAGTGGAGCATGAACTAAGGTGAATCGTCACTGTGCATCATTGAAATAGTAGCCAACACAATGGTGTGCACCCTGAAGAATAACAAGCCCTGAATATGTGTCGATTTGAAGAGGCTGTACAGAAGTGTGAAACGTGAAAAGTTCATACTGCCAAGGATGGATGCCCTTCTCCCTAAGCTAGCAGGGAGCACGATATTTTCCAGCCAGAATGCCGCCAGCAGCTTCTCGCAAATCCAACTAGAAGAGGACAGTGCCCTGTTAACCAATTAATCAACCCACTGGGTAGATACTGCTTTAAAAGGCTGCCTTTTGGCATCACTTCTGCGCCCGAAATATACCAGAGAAAGAAAACAAAACTGCTAGAAGGACATGAAGGCGTGACGTGTACATGGATGACATCCTAGTTTTTGGAGAAACCCAACAGGTGCATCAAGAGAAGCTTAGTCGGGTTATGGAAACCATAAAACAATCAAGTGAAACAAAAACAAATGCAAAATATATCAACCTCAGTTTGACTTTTTGGGCCAGGTAGTAAGCAAAGACGGAATCAAGCCACAGCAAGAGTTCCTGCTATCAGACACATGAGTCTATGCACAAACATCTGAAAACTCAAGAGGTTTTTGGGAATGGTTACCTAAAGAAGGTGCTACTTGCTAAACCTGTCATCTTGTCTTCAGCCATTGAATGACCTGATAAAGTCTAACAGGTAGTGGATATGGGGTACTTAACAAGGCTGAGCATTCACTGAGGTTAAATCGCTAATTTCATTGGCTCCAGCTTTGGCCATAAGCAATTGGCGAAATTGCTAAACTTGAAATAGCTGGGTATGAAAGCCCTCTATCCGAAACGTCTCTTAATTAGGCTGTTGAAGTTCAACCCAATAGCAGTGTATGTCCCGGAAAAAAACCTCATTGCAGTCAACGCACTGTCGAGACACCTGTTAAAGAACACAGAAACCGACAGCCTGGAAAAGGAGATCCTGACATATGCCAAGGCCGTAGAGGAGAACGTAGAAGTCAGGAGGCCCGTCTTTCAACAAATCAAAAAGCAAACACAGATGGACAATGAACTGCAGTGGGTCCTCATCCATATCAAGAACAGTTGGCAAAACCAAATCAAGAATGTAGCTACGCTGGCAAAGCCGTACTTCTATAAGCGTGGAGCATTAAGTGGGCTAAATGGAGTACTGAGACATGGCAACAAGATCATTGTTCCATGCGCGAAGACATGACCCAAAAGATTTACCAGGGTCACCAGGGGTCAACAAAATGTAGACAGCGCTAAAACAATGCCGTCTGGAGGCCAAGTATAGGAACTGATGTAAAAGAACTTATACATGTCATCGCTGCAACATCAACGAACCTAGTTAACAGCGAAAACGATTAATCACCACACCACTGCCAGAACTGCCTTGGCAAATGATTGCTGCCGACCTTTGTGAATATAAAAGCAAACACTACTTTGTTATAATAGACTACTATCAAGGTGATTGGAGATTCTCAACCTGATGAATACAACCTATAAAACAGTCATTTCAAGGATGAAAATCACCTCAAGTCGCCGGGCAGTGCCTTCAGAGTTCAGAACGGACAACAGGCCCAAGTTCTCTGAAGACCTAGTCAAAAAGTTTGCTGCAAAATTCAATTTCCATCTTGTCCCGTTTAGTTCGTTCTTACCCCAGTCTAACAGCATGTCATAAAGGGTGGTTCAGTCAGCTTAAGCCATTCTCGGGCAGTATGACCTTCTTGTGGCACTTACATGCTGAGCCCACAAAAAAAAAACCCCGCCAAGCGGATGATTGGTCGATACATGCGTACAACGTTGCAAACCTTAGAAGAAAACCTGAAACTTGCTTGGCCTTACTTTAAAAAGATTAAGATAAATGACCAACATGCCAAGCCCAACTACAAGAAGTCCTAAAACCGCAGGTATTCAGCAAGGCTGGACCGCTACTCAACTGTGGCGATCAAGTACGACTCAAGATCAACGGAGAGAGATCAAAGCTGTGGTGAAGCGTAAGGAAGCAGCGCCGCGGTTGTACACACTTCAAACCGGCCGAGGTGGCACAAAAAAAGTCCGAGGAACATCCTGTGGCTCAACAGAGAGACCTCAGCAGGGCCACCATCAGAGCCACCGGAAACAGCTCACCTTGATCTGGTGTTCATGAAACGACTGTAGAGCACTTCAGCAGCCAAGCCTGGAGGTCCTGTTGTCACCAAATTTGGATGTGATAAAGCCTAACAGGCGCTATTTTAGTTAGGTATTATAGATGGATGGTTTTGGAGTCTACCCACTCCCCTTTGTCAGGTTTTACACTGTTTAATAATGTTTACAGCTGCTAGAATGCATTCTTTACATTTGTGTCATTGCATTTTATGGTTTTGATTGCCAAATTTAAGAAAAAGAGCATTTCAACTCACATGTTTATTTGGACTGAATGTAAATCAATGCAGAAGTTATTAGTTGACACTTCACCTGACACATTTGGCAACGTAAGATTAACATTTTTGCATGTGACTTTCAGTTTTTTTCATATATAGAACTATTAGTTGTTGAAAAGAAAAAAATTGACATTGGAGTTCCTCTGTTAAGAGGAAAGGTGACATGGAAAGTGATGTTTTATTAAACGTGCCTTGTTTGATCTGTGATGTGTACGTTGAGTAAATGTAATTGTAAATTTATACAGGGGTTTTCGAGTAACTGAAGACCTCTCAAAGCGCTCTACAATTTGCCTCACACTTTCCCTTTTTACACACACTAACTAACCGAATAGCAGTGATAAACAAACAGTTACGATCCCAGTAAAGTATGTCATTACCTCATTGTTTTCCACATCTTGATCCACCTCAAATTGGTGAGTGATCAGCTTCTCGGGCCTTAGAACCTTACTGAAACCAAAATTATAGTACAACTAGTTTGTATCAGTACATTCAATGGATACTTTTTTGAGTTATTTCTCTCAATGCAAAAAATAATTGATAATTTTCACTTTTTCTATGGGACTTCTTGCCACCAAAAGCAAGAGCTAAATAGCACAAGGGAGAATACAAACTACGGAGAGTCCAAGTCACCAAACTGCTGCACCATTTTACCTCTATTTTTTGCCTAGTCTTTAGCAAGTTTGGCTCTGGGACCTGATCCAAACTCTCTGTTCTGAGGCAGGCCAGATCAGTAAGAGAATGTCAAAACAATATGTTTAGCTTTGTTTTTCCGTATCCTGCTTTATCATTTAGCTTACATTAGTAACCTACCCTTCATACATATTATGATAACAGATGACAAGGGACCACTTCTAACAACAAAATGATTGGCATTAATTGTGTTAACTTGTTTAAGGGTTGTCTAAATGCAGTTTAACATCTGAAACAACTCCCCAAACAATATGCACTCAACACTGCCCTCTAGCATCCGGAGAGAGCATTTGGTTTACATGTATAAAAATAATCATTACTTTTGATAGAAATGGCCTAGAGACTCGCATCCTTAAACATTCATGGCGGGCTGGATTAAATAATCCAATGGGCGAGATCCGGCCCACGGGCTATATGTATGACGTGCCTGCTCCAGGTTATACTTTTGTTATGAAAAATAAATGCAAATTTTTTAACGTGATTTTTTAAAATGCACGTTAATATGATAGTTTGTGTATTTTTGCTTATCCTTTGCATAAATATTGTTTGTTTTTTTAAATGAATGACATATTTTTACTATATACTATATTACTATATAACACACACTGTCCCCTTAAATGTGACAACAAAAATTTGGAAAACTATTTGTCTCGGTTTAATCCTGCTGTTGCCCTGTGCATATTCATTAATTTTAGTTTGTAAGATTATTATTGAGTTTTTTTTAAATTCTGAAGGGAAACATTTTGTGAGAGAACATAAAACTTAAGCCAGCGGTTTTTGAACTTTGACAAACATCAGCAATGGCCTGACAATTGAGAGATATGCTACATGGTTAGCACATCCCTTATTGTTTTGGTTTTTTTTTTTGGTTGAAACATTTGCAAGACATGTTAATTTGCTGTAAATCCCCCAACATTACGTATCGATTTTCTCAAACATTTAGCTTTTATCTAGGACTCACTTGGGAAGCTGTTTGAAGTCCCCAGAATATTCCTTATACTTGTAATTGACCACATGCCACTCTGACTTATAGGTTTTCATACACTGTGGAAACACAAAGTAAAAATATGCATAAATACATGAATGCCTAAAAACTGCCAGGAAAAAAATTCACATACAGTATCTCTTTAGTTCATTTATAACATGTCAAGCGAGACAAAAAATATGGAATCATTTATATCTTTTAGTTCATTATGTCATTTCTGGCATGCGCGAAGGCAGAATGTGTTTTTGCACTTATAATCAGGCCGCACCCAGATCAACCTCAGTACTGTCTAGTGTCTACTGAACCGTGTACAACAAAAACAACACTTGCTGTAAATGTCACAGTGTGTGGAACAGTTCAATTCAATCACATTTTCACATTTCCATCATAAAAGTGCACTGCAAATGTTTTCTCACATTCAGACGATTTTTTTTCTTCAGCTTCCGAAAACAAAATCAAAGCTTAAGCAGGCTTTATTCTTGGGTATTACCTCTCGGACAAACAGTGACTGAGCTTCTTGTTCTGCATTTTCTGGCACAGTAGAAAACAAAGTCCGGCCCTGGCGTCTCAGAGTGCAGATCTGATGAGACAGGCACAATACAAGCTTCCAGGACAAAGTTTTTTTTTTTTAAAGAGGACGTTAAAAAGTCACATTATGAAAGACTAAAGATAAACATAGGGAAGGATTTTTTTAGTTTCATGACCAAATTTTGCAGTACATGCCACTATTTTTGAATGGTTTAAGAATTTAAAAAACTAAATAAAAATCATACTTACATGTTTTGTTTTTATTAAATGGAACAGGGTGTTCCAAAAGTCTTGGGCACAGTTTGACATTAAATATCTCCGAAACTATTAAGTATATGAAACAAATCTGGTAAATTAAGAAAGTTTGTAATCTACATTTTTACATGGAATGTTCAAAGATGCACAATGTGAGCACCATTGGTCGCATTACATAAGCCGATAGTCAAATTCTTGCCAAACGGGTCCTTACATTTCATTGCCAATGGTTGCAACAGCTTCTGTTATTTGTGCTTTACTGTATGGTGCAATGTCAAAGAAAGCTGTCTACGTTCATTGAAAGAGCAACAGTTAATGTTGAGAACTTGAGACGTACCCCGACAAGCTGGAAAACTGGTTATGAATAATTTGAGTGAGGAGTCTGGTGATTTTATTTTCCAACAGGATGGGGCACGACCACACTGAAGCCCCAGGTTTAGACAATTTCTAAACACAAAACTGTCAGAAAAATAGATTGGAAAGTCTGGGCAGAATGATCAAGATCTTATGTCCTGGCTACCAAGATCTCACATGATGCGATTTCTTTTTGGTGCAATTTGTGAAATGATTGGTCCATGAGCCTCCTATTCCAAGAGACGTGGAAGAGCTGGAGGCACGAGTAGCAGAGGCTGCAACCAGTGACAATAAAATGCTGGGAAGCGTATGGCAGTGACAGCTTGATGTGTGTTGAATGACCAATGGTGCTCACATTAAGCATCTTGAACATTCCATTTTAAAAATAGAGATTACAAGCTTGCTAAATTTACGAGATTAGTTTCTGAGATATTCATTGTCAAAAAGTGCGCAAGACTTTCGGAACACCGTGTATTTCTGAAATAGCTGTAAATCTTTTGTTTTTGTTGTGAAATGCATTATGAATCATCACCACCACAATTCCCAGTAGTTAACAACAACAACAAAAAACAAATAACCCTATTCCTTGATTACCTGAACTGATTTTTGGAGATATGCAAAAAAGAATAAGGGCTGTGGTGAGCAATATCTTGGTAAATATCTCCTCAACCTCTCCTTAATAAGCAATAAAGCCAGAAAAGAGAAAATCAATACTTGCGCAGAAGGGCTTGAAGAGTGTAGCCACTGGTAAATGTAAATCCCCACATACAAGTTGTGTTGGATGCTAGATGACAAGGAGCTAGATTTGATGATGTTAGAGTATTCAAAATATTTCATTCTTACCAGGGTATACATTTTTGACACTCATCAGTGCCCCGAGATTGGTGTATAATTTTACTGGCATATTAAAGGTGTAATTTAGATGGGATTGAAGTAAACAACATAATAATGAATGCTAAAATGGAAGGAACTATGTGATGACTTCCAGGTTGAAAGCGCAAGAAATCGTGTGGACAAGGGTTCTACTGTCGTAAACATCAGAATTGCTCCTTGGAGTTAATGCCTACCATGGTTTTGTATCAGCACAGGTCTCACTGCACGTGCTTGCCAATTTGGCAGAGCAGTCTCCCCACAAGTGGGCATTCCGATGCAGCTTTGTGCATCCTTGGTGATGTGCTGAGGGGATGGCATTTCCATGGCAGATAATTGTTTTTGGTTTACAGGGTTAGAATATTGTTTGGAATAAGGGTTTTGGTTGCAACTAGGGTTGGGGTTCTGGTTGGACTTTGAGTTAGGTTTTAATTGGAGTTAGGGATTTTGCTCAAATTTTATAATAATTGGTAATAGGTTTTTCACAAGACTGTGGAGGAATTTTGGCCCACTGATCTTAGCAAAAATATTACAAATCTGCTGTATTGGGGGGGTGTTCTAGCATAAACTTCCCGTTTATGGTCACACCACCGAATTTCAATTGGATTTGAATCCTGACTTTGACTTGGCTACTCCAGGGCTGAAAGCCTAGCCCCCTAAACATAACTCCAACCAAAACACTAACCCCAACCAAACCCTTACCTCCATAACTGCAAGATTGCACTGGCATGGCTGGGGATTGAATTTAAGACGCTGAGCGCTAATGTCAGTAATCTTACCTGTTGAGCTACTGGTAATAAAAAAAAACATACAATTAATTTAGGAATTAAACCATGGCTATTTACCACTAGCTCCATTAGTCTAACCTAACCTAACTTCCGCTAAAACCCTCAACTTAAATCCAGCCAAACACTAGTTTAAATTAAAACACTAAACTTAGCTTCAACCAAAACCCTACCTGCATAACCAAGTTTGCACTGGCGGGGCTGGGGACCAAAACCCTAACCCTGTGTGTTAGGTAAGAGTCTTACTCGATGGGCTACTGGTGATAACAATTCATACAACTAGTTTAGAGCTGAAACCCTGGCACCCTAGCTCCAACCAAAAAGTATTTATTTTTTCCAGAAAAATTAATGGACCCCATTATCTGCTACAACCGATCTCCTTGATGTAAAATAACAAATCGGCCCATGTGGCCTATCAATTAACCGCTGCCAAAAGAGTGAATTCCTTACGTCCTTCTTACAGTTGGATGTTGAGGAGCTTGTTTCAAAATGGAAGTTAAGTGTGCAGAACTTGATGCATAAACACATATTTAGAAGGAAGAGTGGCATCTTGCCAGCTAAATAAAGCAAGGCTTGCCAAAATCAAGCCACGATTCCTTGCATTCACACGTTGCGCTCACATGCACTCGCATGAAGCCGGAATGTGAGCTTTAAAAGCACCCTGAAACTGCCAACCTCTCACCTCCTTTCCGATTCCTCTCTTCTCTGGGCCAGTGATGTAAAACACATGGCAGGTTTGACAGCAGAGGGAAAACACATTTTACTTCTCATGCTTCTTTCCACTGAGACCCAAGTGGAGGACAGACCGTAAGGCGGATGGATATATCTGTTCTAGAGCCGTCAGTCACTCAAATATTCAACCGTGTCGAAACTTGCCTAAATGATGACAATTACCACAGCAATTCAGTTTTACGCTGAAAAGAAAAGTTATTCTTGATGCTGCTAAAATTTTAAACAAGCTACGGAACTGAGGTGAATGAGAGTGACCACTGCGAAAAACTACCACTCTCTATATTCCAAACACACATGTGCATAAAATATACTATGTTATATAGTTTCAAAACATAAAAATTGAAAGCCACCTTAGAACTATACCAAAGGTTGTACCTGGTAAGTGCCAGCGTACAGTGAGTATAATGTACATCGTTTAGCAGGTCAAATTTTGAATATTTGAACTATTTGAAAAAAATTGTGTTGATTTGTATTTGTTAAATTCAATACAAATGCTGATAAAAGCCTAAAAGTGTGTATAATGATAACAGCATTATATAATACTCCTTATATGTGTGTTATGTTCATGCTGAATAAAATTTGAAAACAATACAAAGGCAACAGGGTCAATTTATATTCATAAAACCTAAATTTAATCTTTAAATATGTCATAATTTTAACTACTATTCTATCCACCTTGGCCATATCCCTAAAAAGGGCTGACCGACAGCAAGACAAACACATACAAAAACAAAAAAAAACAAAAAAAAGGGAAAAAGTTTCAAAAAAACACACACAAAATGCCCAAACACCCAATCAAGTTAGGCAATTCGGCACCCAAGTTGGTCATGCTTTCGTCCCTCGAGATTAAACGGGACACGAGAAAGCTCCATGTCACTCGGGTCAGGGTGACAGAACACACTCTTCTGTTCAACAGCAGGGCCCGACAGCTTTCACTGGTTTACCCCTTACGCATCATATGGGTGCCCTGCCCATCCCTTAGAACACATCTAAACTTCCCACTATCCTTTTACAACACCTCTCCAATTATTCCTATCTCCAACAAGAGCTCTAGCTTCCACTACTTATTGACCTCTTTCCTGCAGTGCACTTATAACACCATCCATCCATCCATCATTTTAACTTACATAGGCAAATAAAACACAAGAAGGGTCTATAGACCAGTGTTTCTCAACTGAGGGGTCGGGGCTCGAATGTGGGTCGCGGACGCGTTTTCAGTGGGTCGCGGGCCTTTGCCCTGGAAAAATAATGCCAAGAAGAAGAAAAAAAATGATCAATTACACAGTAAATGGAAATAATGCCCAGCTGGATCTTTTCTCCCTGTTTAGTCAAATTGGGTGTAAGAGGGACCACATCTCATTTTTGTTGTGATTTTTTGTGTTTTATTTCCTTCTCCACCCGTTGAAATCAGTCCCAAGAGAGATAGTGACAAGAGGAAGAAGTTGAAAACAGTGAGAGCAACGATCAAATTGATGGGGGAAACGATTGCAAAATACAAAAATATCGTACGACTGTCTGCCATTGAAGCACTACTTGAAGGTACAGTTAAAATGTTTTTTAGGTTTTTGACCAGTACATTCATTTTTATTATCTACACAATTGAGTAATTATCGTTTTTTACGCACAGGTTTTTTTATTATTCTGGGTACGAACTTCCTTTAGTATGTGGGTTGTTTAAGCAATTTTAAGGGGTCGCTTAAATGCAACGTGGGTTATATGGTCATGTTGTTTGTTTGTTTTTAAAAGAGGAGATATATTTTACTATCTCTTCTTTAAACACTACAATCCTTTCATTTGTTTAAGCAATTTTAAGGGGTCGCTTAAATTCAACGTGTGTTATATGGTCATGTTGTTTGTTTGTTTTTAAAAGAGGAGATATATTTTACTATCTCTTCTTTAAACAGTACAATCCTTTCATTTGATAAAGGTGAGAGATGGAAATTTTTTCTTGACTTGTCCTTAGGGTGTAATGATGGATCCTAAAGTCAGAGCAGTTGGGAACCACTGCTTTAGACTGCTCAGTATTTTTAACTTGAAAGTAAAACCTGGCAATGATTCAATACCTGTAAAATTGTAGTACCACTGAGTCTTGAGATTCAAGGGCCCTGACAAAATCATTAAATAAAACAAGTGAATATTTAGGATACAAGCATGCGTCAAAATGCTCCACCATTGATTCATTTTAATTTTTTTTTTAGCTTTTCGCAAACTTAATTGTTCTATGCCACTTTTACCTGAAAGTCATCCAAAGGGAACTGCAACATGTCTCGCTGAGCATCACTGATGATCTGCATTCTGCTTTGTACGATCACATTCTCGTAATCCAGAGGCTCAATGGCCTTGGGCTTGACCTAAAAGAGTCAACAATAGCATGATATCAACACGGGATAACTATCTTGTGATCGGTAACTGTAAAACGTATGAAATAACTTGTTGTCAGGAGGAGAGGGGTATTCAAATTGCGGACAAGATGCTATTGTTTGCTCACAAGCGTTCATCAGTTGCAGCAGCTCGGTGAGTGGAGGTGACAATGAGTAATGGGGTTTGTTTGTGTGTGAGTGTTTGACTGTACCAGCCACTGCGTCATTATCTCAAATGCAAACCCCGAATCAAGTGCCAGTAATCTCTTAGTTTTTGGATTTAGAAATAATTAATTAATCTTCGTGTTTAAGAATATTTTTCAGGTATCTGCAAACAATCATTTTGTACACATTTGCAGATTTCTGAAATTCCTACTACACTACTTACATTTTCCAAGTTAGGTATCATTTGCACATTTTTACTCTTGCTGAAAAGCTGTTGAATCACAACTATTACCTTTATCAATATTTTACACAAATATCAGTATTTATATTTGAGCACATCGTGTGGTTATTTTAGCGTCCCCTGAAATGAACCGTATCAGTTCACTGACAGTGTTTGGACTGTAAACGCATTACAATGGAATATATTCCTGGAATGCAATTCCTTTTTCGTCTAAGAAATACTGTAACGTTTTATTCATAAAATTTAGTGACTCAACTGTCGTCTAACCGCGATACTCACTAAATGCAGATAATGATTACTATGTTCTCCGAATGCTGAATCTTTCAGCGTCACTCATATTATCACATGCAACCTGCTATTCGCCACGATCAATCGGTAAGCCTGTTTATATCCTAAAAGTACAGTACAACTGAATACAGCTGCGGTGGCGCCGTCTCAAGCACAGAGTACGACGACGCTGAATCCCTCCACATGCAGATGTTCTGTCTATCATATGTACTCGCATCTAAGCTGAATTAAAAACTCAAAAAACTCAAATCATGGTGTCAGCTTATGCGCATATTTGGTTGTGTGTCACCTGTAGCGAATAGTAGGCAGTGTGTGAGGATGGGGTTTGTGGCTTATACAGAACCAACAAACCAACTCATTCAGTTGGGCACAGAATTTATGCTACAAGTGCACTGAATTGTGGTCTTTTTATTTGTAAAATTATTTTTCCAAGACACCATGCCTGGAGAGAAAAACAATTATTCACTTGGTTTGAAGCCCACAGACAAAATGCATATGGAGTATCTCACCTAAGTGTTTGTTTGCAAACTCTTAAGATTTCACAAGCCAAGAAATATGAAGAGGTCACTGCTTCCACATGTCGGTGTACTATACACGTTTGCTTCTAATACTTCTATTTCAATTCTATTCTTTCTTTTATTATTTGTCTATTTCAGCGCATTTTGGGGATTTGCTTCCAAGGGAGTTTATGCCGTACTTTATAACTAGATAATAGCGCACTACTCTTTGGTGTCCATAATCTGCGGGGTTACTATTTACTGTTTTTCACTTACGCGCCCTTAACTGATCACTCGTGTCCAATCGATCTATTGTTTCCATTTTATATACAGTGCTGAACGTAATGCCCACATCCAGAATACATAGTACAATTAAGAGTCATCAATTACCCTCAACAGTGTTTTTTGGGAATATACAAAGGTTTTCGATCAAATAAATAAATTAAATCAATATATTTTAAAATGTAAATGAGTAGATCTGAATTAATTCCCTCAGAGTGTATATATTATACATTCTTCAGACAAGCTTCAAACACATTTGATGTATATGTTTAATAAAGCTACAAGTGTAACACATTGATTTGGAGGTAAAGTCAGTACTGCATACTAAAATGCTGTTTTTAATGGTTCAACAATTTGGCCTTTGAAATTTGTATACATTTGGCAAAACTGAGCTGGAGTACAGACAAAGCGACTGGTCTGCTTACGTTCCTTGTGTGTAGAAGCAATCATTGTTGTCCCAGATACTGGTGCTGACAATGCCATGCATCTATCTGTTTGGCAGAGTCACAGCATCTGTATGCCAGTGAACTTTAGTGAAGTTGGCGAGTAGACACCACAGCCTCTGTGTTATCAACTTTTTAGGAAAAACATCCTCGATAAAGTTGAAATCCGCCCTGGGATTCGTGAATTATAAGACCAGACTGAACTTTATATCAAAATTGAACTGAAGCTTTTTTTGAACCAATGAACACAATGAGCTATGGAAAGCCACTAATGGGAGGTATTTACCACAATACAACTTTTTTACATAATATCCTGTATATACAGCACGTACTGAAATGAGAAATGGATTTCAGTACAGTTCTTGTCATCGAAGACTTGTAGCTATTAAATGGTCATGAAAGTAATGTTTTTTTTAATGCTGTTGTATTTCCATAGTAGTGGTAAGATCGAGCCTAAAAAATTTGGGCTGACTGAAACCCGGCCCGCGGGTATATAAGCACGAACATGGATGAAACATTCTTGGGATTTAGTGATTTGGAGTCAAACTAATCATTTGGTAGCATGTTCTTTATGATAGAGATATCTGAATAATTTAATTTGGCGTCAGAGTGTGCATTTTGGTGCCAAACTCCATCGCCAAAGTGGCTTACTCAAGTTAAAATAATGTTATTTTAGAAAAATGTAATTAGAGTAGAAGTAAGAAGTAGTCATCTAAATAGTTACTTGAGTAAAAGTAAGTGAACGCTGTGCAGATCATCCACAAAGGGGGTAAAAAAGGCGAGAGAGAAGCCCAGGCCCAAGATCTTTACTCTAGTCCAAATGAATCATAGTTTTTTTTTCATAATCGGTGGCACAGGTTAAGGAATAAATGAAACTCAAGTACCTCAAAATAAATATTAAACATCTGGGGAAGTATACCCTGTAACTGTTAGTGTCCCATTTACATCCAGTTGTGTTTAAAAGACATATTTAAAGCTGCTCTTGTAAACCAATCTGAAAAATCAGGAATGTTTTCAATGATCACATTCTATTGCTTTTGGCTAGAATTATATTATAATGAATAGGCTATGATAGTTCATTAACAATAATACCATATTTCACAGACTATAAGGCGCACCTAATACCCCTATATTGGCCAGAAATTTGAAAGTGCGCCCTTTAAACTTGTGTGCCTTATATACCACAGATTATGGTCGGTAAGATTGAAAATGCATTCAGTATTTACTGCAGGTTTCACGCCATACTTCTGTATTCAAGCAATGATATACTTCCTAGCAAGATACTTTCACTGATCATTGAATAATCATCGCTGGCCCAAATCGCACTACATTGTATGTCATGGGAACCTTGTGAAAAACAGAACACAGACAGTGTTTCAATAAAATACTTTACAAGCTCTTATAAGGGTTCCTGGCACTGTGAGTAAAAATAGTGCAAAAATGAGATAAGCTGAAATGCCTTTTTGTATGTCATCTGTACCACTAGTGGTGTAGGGGAAATAATTGGTGCCTTCGGTATCGGGTTTGTTCGTTTTGCAATTTTAATTTGTCTTACTTAGCGACTGATTCCTCATTAAATTATTATATGCCTAAAGGTTACACACAAATGTAGCTCTTACTGAGGTCTCACTTTCTCTGGCCGTATAGTCCAGTGCGCCTTATGTATGAAAATTATCTGGCAAAAGTTTTTGGGTGCCCCCTTTAATCCGGTGTGTCATGTAGATTAAAAAAATACGGTAACTTACCCATGTCACCTGTGACCCAGCCTCAACCTCTGCTTCTGCTTCAATCTCTGCCAAACACTTGTACTCCTGAGGCGACTCGATCACCATCTCCCGTTTGGGGGGTCTTCCTGCCCGACCCAGCATGGCATTAAGTGCCCAGTACTTCTAGACGGTAATCAGGTATGAGTTTCAATGAGCTGTGCACACTGTCAAGTTATAAGCTGGATTCCCAGAGATCCAATAAACTTTGGCATCTGTACCAAGTTACAACGCCTGCCCTGATCTCTCAACAGAGGGCCCCTCCCACATTTTCAGCTGAGATTTTGTGTGGATGTGTGCGTGATATGTTGTGCGTGTAGGAGGGAGGTACTGAAAAAACCCGCCTTTCCTCCATTAATTCATGGGAATGGGTCAGATCCACATGTGTTGCCTAACATATGTTGAACTTTTACAAAACTGATTCTGGCTATAATATCAGAGGGGACAGACAGATGGTCAACATCATTTTGGACCTCAAAAGTTGTTTATTATGCGCCAAAATGGCCTCTGACTCTGGGGACATTATTCAGGGAGTGGTTTGGTATCCAAGATTCTTTTACTAAAACAACAAGTCTTGATTTTAAGGGGTTATATCGAAGTTCATCCATCCGTTTTCTGACCCGCTTATCCTCAGTATGGTCGTGGGAGGTGCTGGAGCCCATTCCTGGGGTCTTCGGGCAAAAGGCAGGGGACAAATCGATCTGGTAGGTTATATTAAAGTTTGAATTAAAAAAAAAAAAAAACATATTTTCTGTTTAATAAAATGCAGTTTCAGAAAAAGGCAAGGCCCGCAATAGACAAAAACAGAATATTTCCTGATGGGGCTTCGGGCTCAATCTATATTGTAAAACTATTAACTAAATGCACACCGTGGGTTGAAAACTACATTCCTTTGTGCTACAACAATCAAGCCGCTCCAAGTGAGTTGGACGAAAACCAAGTTCATGTATGTCGGTGATGGACCAGATCCACCTCCCATCCAAATTGGTAGCGACATCGTAGAGCCTGTCAAGAGCTTTGTGTATCTGGGGTCCTTGGTGACGGACAATGGGCACCTAAAACCAGAGATTCTCCGCAGAAGAGCCCTGGCAGCATCTGCTCTGCAGTCTCTCTGTAAACCACTCTGGCGGCACCAGACCATCGCACGCAAGAAGAATCTCCGCATTTACAACCTCGCCGTACTCTCTATCCTGCTTTATGGCTCAGAAACATGGCCCCTGAACGACACCCTGGCCACAAGAATAGACGGTTTTGATAGCAGGGCTCTCAGAACCATCGAGAACATCAGGTGGCCCCAGCGAGTCTCCAATAAAGAGTTCAGAACCCGCACATGCCAGCCCCAAGCATCTTCCTTGGTCGCACAACGCCGCACCCGCTGGTTTGGCCATGTCCTTCGTCTATCACCAGACCATCCGACACGAGCCATTCTCCAGTTTGACCGGAAGGCCGCAGGCTGGAGACGACCACGAGGGAAGCCCCGCACTCGATGGCTTGACGTCGTTGCGGGCGACCTCCAACAACACGGAGTTGCTGTAGAGGATGCAGAACAGCTGGCACAAGACCGCCAGCATTGGAAAAACCTGGTCGGCTCAACGCACAGGGACCCCCCGACCTTCGCTGGAGCAATAATCAATAAATCACTTCTTTCTAAAAATTATAACATTGGGCCATGTGCTTTGTCCTTATAGTAAGTGCAGCGTCAATTTGTTTTAGCAAAATTGTAAATGGTGTTTTAGGCTAGTCTTTATGAGCTTTTAGTGAAAGCCTTGCTGGTTTTGTATGATAATAAACTTCTAGTCTTCTAGCCTTTAGATCATTCTTGCTACTGTACATCCATCAACATCTTTGCAACATTCATTATCATAACATACAAATTGCATGAGATACCTTATGACGACGGTGAGTTTCATTGGCTCAGATAATTATAGTCCTCTTAGTAGAAGCAGGAAGTGGAGGATGTCAACGATGCCAATGATGATTTTCTAAATTGATTATCTGCCCAGCTTGAAACCATGAGGAAGCATTTGCTTTCCACACCCTTCCCCAGAGACGGTCATGCTAACTTTCACATGCAATAATCACATTAAGCACTTGAACACAGGAAAACATGTATAATTGGACTAACAAACATCAGCTTTACAGGCAGATTACTGTAATGTCATGGACCAACAGATCACCAGGCACAAGTTCAAGCCTACAAAGTAATCAAATCCCTATTTGGCAACTTTACCTTCATAGTCAGGCATTCTATAACAGCAGGTAGTGTGTAAAAAGCTTGTGCGGCACAGTAAATGAGGAAATTTGAGAGGGGTGTTCCAAGCTTCTCGATGATGTCAGCACTCAAACTGGTGCTAGGGACCCAGCTGGGATTGAGTACCATGAAAAACAATGAAACACTGAAATCCATTCACTGAAATGTTCCAAAAGATTCAGGTCTCTGTCCATAATACCTGAGCAGAAATTATATTTCTTTGCTCACTAAAAGGTTTTTAAGGATGATCCTCAATGCTTTTACAATAATTAGGATTTAAAGGGCCATCATTCAGGACAGGAGAGGCTAAATTGCTATTTCACATGCTCGTGTGTAGTATGATAGTCATTAGGAAAAGGCGTTGTGAATTTCCCTTCGGGGATGAATAAAGTATCTATCTATCTATCTATCTATCTATCTATCTTTATGGTGTATTAAGAAAAGAAGAAATAAATAAAGAGAGAGAGAGAGAGAGAGAGAGAACCGTGTTTTGGGGGTACCCTCAAGCTTTGTGCCCATCTGGGGTTCTTTCTCTAGCTATTTCTCTTTCTTTCCTCTCCTTCCTTCCCTCTTCTTTCTTTCCTCTCCTTCCTTCTCTTTCTGTCTGTCTCTCTTCCTCTTTCTCTCTTTCTTCTTATTCCTTTCTTTCCTCAATCTCTATCTTTCTCTTCCTCTTTCTTTCTTGCCTTCTCTTGTTCTGTGTTTCTCTTTCTTTCTTTCTTTCTGTCTTTCTTTCTTTTTTCTTTCTTTCTTTCTTTCTTTAAAAGATAAACTTTGAATAGGTTGGTTTAGCTTAAGTCATATTCTATGAGAAAGATATTAATCAAAATGCTGTGTTTAGACCTGTAGTAGCTCATACAACACATAATTGGATATAATGAAATGTAGAGCCCTGAGTTTCAGGGAAGGCCACTGTAAAATTTCACCTGCAGATCGACAAAATTCCGAATACAGTACATGCTCTAATCATAATAATAATAATCAGGTTTAACAATGTGAGTGCTTTAGGTTCCTGTTTTTTTTAAGGTCATACCTCGGGGCATTCAAGGGCGCGACCAAATGCTAGACAGGACAGTGGTTGAAGTGGAAAAGCAGTGAGTTTACCTGAGTAGCCGTTATCATTAATAAAGGAAAGTCCCTTTCCATCCTTGATTGAAGCTTACTTCCATTGGATTACATATTATAGCCCCTGCAACATATACAAATTGGTATTGCAGCCTGTAGTGCCACAAAACAGTGGCTGCCACAAAGTATAATAAATATTAGAGATGCTTTGCTCTAGTGGTCCTTAAAACCTCTTCATAGGATGAATGATTTGTCTCAAGGTCAGTGGGTGTTCCTTATCACTCTGAGCCATGGGAGATGTTGAAAGCTCTAGTGATGCCAGGCAGCTGGCTCATATTGATAGTCATACTCCTGTGGGAATGAAGGAGGGTGAAAACTGCCACGTAAACAGGCTCAGTTTTAACGTCCTTCTTTTTCACATCTTCTGGTAGTGGGTGAGAGAATGAAGGTACCTGAATGCTTGTTTTGGGCTTTTGCTTTCAATGCTTTCAGTCTTCACTCATTTCTTATTCCCGGACGTTGTTATTGCACGTCAATGGTGAAAACTTAAATTTGCTCCTGAGAATTATTTGAGATCAAGATCATTACACCCTGTGAACAGTTTCAAAAGGAATGTTTTGTCTTTTTTTCATGACCGATTTTCATGAAAATTTACACCGTTATATTTTCGGTCTTTAGCTTGGTATTATGTTAAGACGCCACCGATAAATACCAACGAAATTGATAAATATCTGCTCTCGTGTGGTCTGCTTTTGTGGGTACTTTTTTTGGTACTGCATATCCCGACCACCAATCACTCCAAGCAGCCAAATCCAATAACACGTCCGCGCCCCAGTTCTGAGGTCATGGTTCAAATCCAGCTACCAGCCTTCCTGTGCGCAGTGTCCATGTTCTCCCCTTACTCGTGTGAGTTTCCTCCGGGCCCTCCGGTTCACGTATAATATAATACACACATATGTTTATAATATATATGAAATATATGCATATATACAGTGAAGAAAGTACGTATTAGAATACCCCGCTATTTTTCTACATGGAGGGGTCTGAAATTTTCATTGTAGGTGCATGTCCACTGTGAGAGAGATAAACTAAAAAGAAAAATCCAATAATCACAATGCATTCTGCTATATTTTTTAAAATATACAATAAAATAAATTTGAAAACCCTATCATAATATTGAGAGATAATTAAGAAAAAAAAATGTCTTTCATTTTTATATCTTGGTTTCTGTATTGTTTAATTTTATTTTGAATTTTTTGAAGGCGTACCATTATTTTTTTCACTTTGTATTTTTGGTGTATTGCTATTTAATTGTCTTGTGTTGGTCTTTGCCATGTTACAAGTTAAAGTTTTTCTGTTTGCATGGGGTGGACACGTATCTTTCTGCAGCAAACGACCACAAACTAGTGCATCTGATTCAGGATGATACATGGAGTGCAGGCGGACTTGTAATGGGCGGACTAACAGGTCTTTCAGGGTCAGAATTCTCGATAATACACAGTTGTTCAAATACTTATTTGCAGCTGTATTATACAAATCAATTGTTAAAAAATCATGCATTGTGATTTCTGGATTTTTCTTTTTAGTTTATCTCTCTGACAGTGGACATGCACCTATAATGAAAATTTCAGACCCCTCCATGATTTTTAAGTGAGAGAAATAGCAAAATAGCAGGGTGTTCAAATACTTATTTCTTCACTGTAATTTATTAATAAACTGTTCTTTTATAAGAAAGGATCTGCACTTCAAAACAACAGCATGGGTATTATAACCACTTAAAAAAGTATTTTAGAAAGTGTGACTGTGGTACAAATTATTCACAGAAAACCCAAGGGACACTAGGTAATATTTCACTACTAAATATTGGCTATTGTGTAGCGCATTCTAAAACTAGTTCTACGAAGCACAAGGGAGATTACAAAACACGGAGCCTCAAAGTAACCAAAACGCACCATTTTTCTCATATTTTTTTTGCACAGTTTTTCATAAGGTTTTTTTGTGTACCCTTTGCAGTAGGATGGCAGAAAATCATGTCAGCTCCCTCTAGGCATGCCTCATGTTATGTAAAATAAAAACAAATATCTTGACCTACAAGTACCCGTATTTTCCATACTAAAAGGGCACCTAAAAGCCTTTATGTTTTTCAAAAGCTGACCATGCGCCTTATGATACAGTGCGCCTTAGACATGGATCAATATTGAGTCGCAAGGTCTCGCAACTAAGGCAAGCAACCGCAGGCTTGATTTTCCCCCGTAGGCGAAGTAGTCCACATGGTGTGCTGGGATATAGATATACACCGGCATTTCATTTCCGAACCAATATGTCAATCATCGTTCCCTATTGGCTAAAGTTATTCTGAGGTAAAGGAGGCGGGTTGTTTTTAGCATTTAAAGGCTGCTATAGGCTAAAATGGCGTAAAACAAAGCCTGCAATTGGTCCAAAAAGATGTGAATCACAAGATGGGTTACTCTACAGCCTGGAGAAAACATTTTTTACTAGTCTGTATATGTAAAAAGGAATTATTGGCCTAAACAGACAACTAGCAACAAGCAACGTCCATCGATGCAGATGCTTCTCGCGGATTTATTCTTTTATTTGTCGGCATTATTGCGTGGTTTGTGGTATGTAAATATTTTACACGGTTTGATTTCCTGCACTCACGGCTGTAAGAGGACCATGGTTGCGTATTATTATTGAATGTGATGGCTGCAAGAGACATTTGGTGAGCTACCCCGGCTTTATGTTTTCCCAGTTTCTTGTTTCAGACTGATCTTGATGTTTCTGTGATGAGTCTATTTTTAAATTCAATTCAATTTAATTAAAAGTGTTTATTGTCATATGCACAGTAAAAAAACATGTTTCCCTGCACAATTAAATTCTTACTTTGCTGTCCAAACAGTTGCCAGCGGAAAAAAAAAAGAAACCAATAAATAGTTGGCATTTCTTGAAACCCATGAGTTTAACCGTCCTAATGATATGTTAAATGATGCATTTGAGTGATTGTTGACATCGCACAGACACCGTGTTCGTATGTGTATGAGACGCGTGTTTGCTTCTTTGCGTGCTGTCGGAATGTTATAGGGTTAATAAGTTTGACCGAACTATATGAATGTTTTGTTGACATTCCCACTGTAGCGTCTAATAGTCCGTTGCGCCGTATATATGGAAAATACATGACAAAAAAATATTTTTGGGGGTGCGCCTTATAACCCGGTGCGCCTTATAGTGCAGAAAATACGGTATTCAAAATGTTTTTTTTCTTTACCTCTAGCAGGCGCTAAATAAGACCCAAGTCGCTTTAAGACAGATTCACGCAACTTTGCATCAGAAGTAAGAATAACTTACATCTTCAAAACAGGTAGAAATTTTCAAGACACGGAAAGCAGCGTTTTCAGAGTTCTTAATATGAGTGTGACATCAGTTATACATGCTGCTGCCTAATGACCCGGATATGCTTCGGGGTGTTAATGAACGCACAAAGTGGAAGATTATTTCATCGTGTTATTTTCTTCTCTGATCAGGTCAAATCCTCTAGAGAGCTGTGTGCTAATACATCAACACACATAACCGGATTTGGGGGGAGCCTGTTGCAAACAGGAATTAAGTTGACAAACTGTGTGAGTGTGTTGAAGGTATAGGATGGTCAAAAAAGGTTATTACAAAGAAAACAAAAAATTGTATCCCTTATTTGTGTGTACGTATGTGTTTTGGTTCATTGCTGCATCATTAAGCAAGCGTCATTGCAAGTGTACTCAATCAACAAGGGTCTCCACATCATGATCTATCTTTAGCCCCCATACATATGCACAATTAAATGAGATCAACTTAGTTTAGCTTTTGGTTGACAATCGACATTGTTCAGGAAATTGGACATTGAGTGACTGAAAATAGCATTGAATGAGATGCGTGATATTGCTGTGCATCAAACTGAAACACGTTTTTATGTACTAAAGCTTAATCCACTAAGAACATCATAATGCTAATGCAGTTGCACTGTTATACACGAGAGCGTGACGATCATATGCCGATTGAAACTATTCATAATTGATGGACCCTTGGGTGCTTATACTGTACAACCCCAAAAATTGTGGGGACACACACGAATGTATGCCTTGTATGTGTCTGTAGTGCAGTGGTTAGCGCATTCCACTATCATGTGAATAGTCCCGGGTTTGAGATCTGGTGGAAACATATGTTCAGGGTTGGGTAGGGTTACTTTAACTGGATTACAGTACTTTCAATTACTTTTGGATTACTCAAATACCAAATATGCTAATAAAAGACAAAAGAGACTAAATATGAATAAAATTATGACTCACAACACGTGGTAAGCTTTCTCTCCTGGCTTTGATCTCTTTGATCTCCGGCAAAACTAACATAAAATGTGACAGAAACAAAATGAAAATAAATCCAAACAGCTTGCCAACATCATTTTTGCCGTTCCATGTATTCCAAGCCTGCACAAAATTTAGTAATTTACATGTATGTTGGCAATGGAGGGGGATGGGAGCCTCAGGCTGTACTTGCCCAAGACACACCACAGGAAATGGTGCCCCCATGACCCTAGTGGTTAAGGGATCCAATCAAATTTGTACAATATGATGCAATTTGGTGTTGGTTATACAACTGTTTTTTTATATTTTATCACTCATGTCATGTAACCAACTTAACGGTAAAACAGTGCAGTTCTGGCATTTTCAGCATAAAAAGGGTAACACCAATAGTGGGCCATCAGAGCCCGCAAAGCCTTCTCTGCTGCTCTTAAAAATATCTGAATCCATCCATCCATTATCTGTACCGCTTATCCTCAGTAGGGTCGCGGTGGTGCTGGAGCCCATCCCAGCTATCTTCGGGCAGTGGGCAGGGGGACACCCCGAACTGGTTGCCAGCCAATTGCAGGGCAGACAGAGACGGACAACTCACTCGCTCATTCACACCTAGGGACATCATGTGATGTAATTATATTTTGTCCATGAGTACTTATTAAATAACTCTGATTGTCTGTCAGCTTTCTTTCATCGTTTCTCTCCTGGCTGCGCTGCTTCCAGATGTGTGCTTCCTTATTTAAACATTTACCAAATCATATTTTAGCCATTAATGTTGCCAGGGTCCGAATTCAGTCCAGAGGCCTTCAGAAGCAGATCTGCAGGCCCCCCTGACACGTAACAAGAGAATGTGAAACTGTTGGTTTAGCCAATCAAATTTTGTGTTGGTGTCATCAGGTGTAAGGAAAAGTCTGCAAGGGGGCAGTAAAGCATCAGATTCTAAAATATTATTCTGCTACATTACAATAGCATTTATTTTTTTCACCCTACAGTTAACTTTTAACTTGTTTAAACTTTGAACTTTTTAAACTTAGCAACTTTGAAATCAGGCAACTCAGAACTGCTGAAAAACAACAAAATTTTAATTGAATATATTGACTTTTCAGTGCAACAACAAATGAAATACAAAAATAAACTTTACATTTGTCATGTAATATGCATTATCCCTGAACACAAACAACAAAAAATTTAATTATTACAGATGTACCAAACTAGATAAAATACAAAGCATTTACGAACGTTTTTTATGCTCAACAAATAAATAAAGTCAGCAACATAGAATCACAAAAAAAGGTGCATATTGAATAAACATAAGAGAAAAGAAGTGCCTTGAAGCGTACCAACTCTTTTTTGGTGGGGTGCCGGCTCTTGTCATTCAGTTACAAGGGCCGTCTTAAAGAGCCAGTTTATTCCCGGACGACACATCGCTAAAGGCCATTACTGAAGGCCTAGGTGTGAAATACACGCCCCACCACTGGGTAACACAAACACTTAAAATGCTCAGATGAATAGATGGATGTCCAGACTTTTTAGTGGTTGAGCCAACGTCTGATATTGCAAAGTATAGTACGTGTGGTACAATGTTCAATGTCAGGACCACCAACTAAATCATTGTATCTGTGTGTTGTGTCCTGGTCCTTTGTGAATGTGCTATATTTTCAGTTACCTGGCAACTTCCGCACCTCAAGTGCAAGTGGAGCTGAAGCCTTTGCAACTGACATCCTCTCGTTGAATTTTCAGACGACTGCACATGCGTTAAGAGATGGGAGCTTTCTCGAAAGTTAAAAAAAAAACGTTTGGATTACAATCCATGGTGTGAATTCTTTTCTCAGAAGTTATTTATAGAGTACACAAGTATTACAGTTAAACAATGAGAGATTACTGCTTCTTTCCTGTATTACAATCCTACATTGCCCCCTGCTGGAATATTTAGAAGACCGTAAAATACAAATCATAAATACCCCATTGTTTGTACCATTGCATGAACACTATTCGGTCGTTAAAATATTTTTTTACAGAACGTTGGGTATTGATGTAAATTGCTTTTAAATGACACCAATGAATATTAGAAAAAAAACTGCAATTATATAAATCATGATTGTATTTAGGCAAAATGTCCTGAGCACACCTTCAAACTGAAATTATTTATCCTTCCCCTAATCAAATAAACTAAATACAACAACTGTTCTTATCAATCTTTACATTTTCAAAGCATAATTCAAAGCCTTTCTTTAAAATGGTTTGTTTTAGTATAGACGAAGCTGTGAGAGTGTGTCTATCATATTCAGAAGGTCAAGTCAATTCATGTTTATTTGTATAGCCCTTAATCACAAAGAGTTTCAAAGGGCTGCACAGACCACAGATTATTGCAAACCACAGATTATTATTACACCATCCCCTGATTTAAATCCTACATGAGAGCAAAGAAAAACTCAAAAACCTCAGCATGGGGAAAATGAAGAAACCTTGAGGTGGGACCGCACATGAGGTTGTCCCCCTTCCTGAAGTTAATGACTTATCAATAATTCGTTGTTAATATTTCCTGACCTATTTTTTTTCAACCTGATATTTTCACTCATTTAACATTGTGTATAGACACCCCTTTATCGCTAACTTTTAGAAAAATCCAATAACACACAAAATAATTTGTAAACACAACACCCTCGTGCGTGGAATGACCAATATTGAAGATAGGTTAAAAAAAACATGTAATTTACCAGCGTTTGACCAACGCATTGTAGAATCGATTAATGGTTTTTATCTCAATTTTACACAAAATAATTAACCTTTTCTCATAAAAGACATGAAGTGAATATTTATTGTTGAGAAACTGAAACCTGGAAAGACTTTCTAATTTATAATCCAAAAGACATCTAAGAGATGAGTCAATTACAACATTATTTCGATTATAATCGATTAGTTGTCAGTTCATAAGGTATTTATTGCTCCAAGATAAGCGCACATTTCTTGACGTGATTTGGAAAGCCACTCACTAATGCAAGGGAATACCATGCTCTGCGTGTTCCCTCTTATTTGTCCAAAAATTGAGTTTGGGACAGTGCGAAGACTGTTAAAACTAACCCTTTTAGTAGAGTGGCCAATCATTTTGGAAAATGAAGAAGTACTGTATTCCCAAAGTGATAGAAAAGAATGCATTACCACAAGGCTTTCATCCAGTATGCCGTGAAACATTTTCTAGTATGCCGCAGGAAATTTTCCAAGACTTTTGTTCAGTATACAGTATTTCTTTTCTTCCAAAAATCAGCTGAGTAACCGTAACATTCATCATGTTCAGTAGGTGGCAGCAGATATATATATATATAGATAGATAGATAGATACTTTATTCATCCCCGAAGGGAAATTAACTATATATATATATATATATATATATATATATATATATATATATGTATATATATATATATATATATATATATATATATATATATATATATATATATATATATATACAAAACTCAATTCCAATGAAGTTAGGAAAGTGTGTTAATTGCAAATAAAAATTGATCCAAGTAAATTGCAAATTCTTTTCAACCCATATTTAAATGAATGCACAGCAAAGACAACATATTTATTGTCTTCACTCATAAACTTTATTGTTTTGGGAGAAAATCATCAACTCTGTAATTTGATGACAGCAACACGTGCCAAAATAGTTGGGACAGGTGTCAATAACTACTCAGAAAGTGGATGAATGGAAATCAACCAACTATTTGCAGGTGAACAGATGAATTAGCAACAGGTGAGAGTTGTTACTGGGTATAAAAAAGGGAGACCCGAACAAGCTAAGTCATTCACATGCAAGGATGGGGCGAGGTTCACCTCTTTGTGAACAACTGCGTGAGCAAATTGTTGAACAGTTTAAAAACAACATTCCTCAAAGTACAATTGCAAGGAATTTAGGGATATCATCATCTACAGTCCATAATATTGTGAAAAGGTTCAGGGAATCTGGAGAAATCACTGTGCGTAAACGGCATGGCCGTAAACCATTATTGAATGCCCGTGACCTCCGAGCCCTCAAGCGGTACTGCATTAAGAACCGACATCAATGTGTAAAGGACATCACCACATGGGCTCAGGAACACTTTGGAAAACCACTGTCAGTCAATACAGTTCGACGCTATATCCGTAAGTGTGGGTTAAAACTTTATGTTGCAAAGCGTAAGCCATTCATCAACAACATCCAGAAACGCCGCAGGGTTCTCTGGGCCCGAGCCCATCTAAAATGGACTGATACAAAGTGGAAAAGTGTTCTGTGGTCTGATGAGTCAGTTTTCCAAATTGTGTTTGGAAATTGTGGACGTCGTGTCCTCCGGTCCAAAGAAGAACAGAACCACCCAGACTGTTATGCACGCAAAGTGCAAAAGCCAGCATCTGTGATGGTATGGGGGTGCATGAGTGGCCAAGGAATGGGTAACCTGCACATCTGTGAAGGCACCATTAATGCAGAAAAGTACATTCAGGTTTTGGAACAAAGTATGTTGCCATCCAAACAGAATCTTTACCATGGGCGCCCTTGCTTCTTCCAGCAGGATAATGCCAAGCCACACACTGCACGTCTCACGACAGCGTGGCTTCGTAGTAAGAGGGTGCGGGTGCTTGACTGGCCTGCCTGCAGTCCTGACCTGTCTCCCATTGAAAATGTGTGGCACATTATAAAGCGCAGAATAAGACAAAGGAGACCCCGGACTGTTGAACAGCTGAAGCTGTACATAAAGCAAGAATGGGAAAGGATTCCACTATCAACGATTCAACAACTAGTCTCCTCACTTCCTAAACGTTTATTGAGTGTTATTAAAAGGAAAGGTGATGTAACACAATGGTGAAGAAGCCCCTTTCCCAACTACTTTGGCACTTGTTGCAATTATAAAATTCTAAGTTTATCATTATTTGCTTATGGAAATAAAGTTTATGAGTTTGAACATGGATAATCTTGTCTTTGTGGTGTATTCATTTAAATATGGGTTAGAAAAGGTTTGCAAGTCATTCTATTCTAATTTTACTGACATTTTAAACTTTTTCCCAACTTCAATGGAATTGACTTTTGTATATATATATATATATATATATATATATATATATATATATATATAATCTCTTTTTTTCTTGTTTTTTATTCTTTTTTTCTGATGAGTGTGAGATCCCTGTATTGAATGGTTATACATGTTCTTTATCATTTAACGCCACAATTCTGGGATTTACTTTTTGAAAATGGCTAAATCTTTAACATTTAATTATGAATATTAATACAATTAGTATGTAACATATTACCATAGTGGAGGCATGGAATTATCTTCACTTATGTCAAGGCAATAATGAGATCAAGAATTTTGGTTTGGCACACACCTCAGCCCCAAACAATTGAATCAAGGATAATATCTGTGGCGGATGAGTGGTTAGCACGCGAGCCCCACAGTGCAGAGATCCAGGGTTCAATTCCAGCTACCAGCCTCCCCGTGTGTGGTTTGCATGTTCTCCCCATTGGCTTTCTTCCAGGCCTTTGGTTTACTCACACATTCCAAAGACATGCATGGCTGGTTAATTGGGTCTAATTTCACCCTAGAATGGTTGTCTGTCTCTGATCCCTGCAACTGGCTGGCAATCAGTTCAGGTGTCCCCTGCCCATTGATAGCTGGGTTGGACTCCAGCAAGTGATAAGCAAGTGAAGCCTTCAGTATTTTTTCCCATTACAAGGACTTTGCTCATAATGAAGGATTACCTATTTATTGATGTTTTTATTCAAAAAGAGCAGCGTATAGACTTCATTTATTTATAAATGAAGGTAAGACAACGGCACATGTGTGTGATGGGCTATCGACCCATAAGGTCAATATCGAAAAATAACTAAGGAGAGGTCATCAATGTTTCTTGGACCAAATCAATGTAAGAGGATTTCCTAAATGTTTTTTCTGACAAAAAAACAATAATGGCCGAGAGGATGCAGGTTTGATTCCAGGCTCCTCTGAGTTAAATGTCAAAGTGTCTTCGGGCAAGACACTGAACCTCAATTGCCTTCATTTTGCAGGTAGTGCCTTACACGGCTGACTCTGTATCTGTGTATGAGTGTGTGTGATTGGGTAAGTGTGAAGTACATTGTAAAGCGCTTTGGGAGGTCTTCTGTGACTTACATAATTGTAGTCCATCTACCACTTACCATGAACATCTTTGGTAGAGTTCACATATTGCTTTTTTGCTTTGTCAATTATTGATGAATAGATATGAGTTGGTTTACCTGAATGGCCTCACCAGACACGGGCCTCACTCCACATCATTGCTGCCAGCTATTGACCACTATCCAGCCAGCTGTTGTGTGTACAGGTACACAGATCGCAATCTTAAGAAACACAATTTATTTCTGCAATACTCAAAAGAAAAAGGCCATTTCAAAAGCACTGTAGAACCCTGAAGCTGCAAGCCATTAAAGTAACTGACTGGAAAAGAACTGAATGCGTTTGCGGTGCCTATTTCATATATGGTAAGTTATCGTTGTGATCTGGTTTAGATTTACTTGAATACTGAATTCTTTACTATGTGTAAGTAGGATAGGTTTTGGGGAATCGTAAGTATTTTCTTCCCTGCATATTGTAGACTGTAAGTTTGCTACTCCTAGTAGTTAATTTATAATAAGAATTATAACAGCAATAACAACATTATTAACATTGTCATTACTGTACATTTATTATTGTATTGTTGATAATAATTGATCAATTGTCATTATTATTATTATCGATCCCGCAAACACGAACCATAAAGGGGCCTATTGAAGGTGCAATCCAAGTAAAGTCAATTATTCTAAATTTTAATTTGAGTGTAAACTAGGTTACTGTAAATATGAACAGGTCATCTGAGCCACTGTTTTAATCCAACCATCAATCCAACTTGCTGGCGTAAAAGGGTACATTAGTATCTGATTTAGACACTAATAGTAGCTATACGAGGCGAAAATACACAAAAGCTCCACAGAGTGGTTCAGACAATCTATGTGTAACACCAATCTAAAGAAAGCTTTTTTAAAATCGATTACGTTGTGCTTATTTGAGACGCTACTATTTACAAACCATGATCTTTTTCTGTCAATTGGCAGGTCAAACCTTATTTTGTATTTCTTTTTTATAGCTCCTACTTGAGTTGGTTTGCTGTGGTGAGTTGGTCACGGTGTCAAACTGCATTTTCTGAACTGTTACAATAAACCAGTTAACACATTGAATACCAACATGGCCCAGCTCCCCCGAGCTCCGCTTGTTTGTGAATAAATGTGCAGTGTTAGGAAAAGATCCCTTGTCATCGGTGATTACATTATGTAGGGTACGTAACTAATGTTGGTTGGGTTGGGTTGGTTGGTTGGTTGGTTGGTTGGTTGGTTGGTTGGTTGGTTGGTTGGTTGGTTGGTTGGTTGGTTGGTTGGTTGGTTGGTTGGTTGGTTGGTTGGTTGGTTGGTTGGTTGGTTGGTTGGTTGGTTGGTTGGTTGGTTGGTTGGAGCGTTCTCCATTCGGGCCCTGGTGCTGTGGAATGCTCTGTCCACTGAGATTCGATCTGCAACCTCAGTGGAACTGTTTTAATCTAGCCTTAAAACACACTTCAATTATATAGCTTATGAATGACCAATATTTCAGGATGACAATTTATGTGTATTATTTGTTATTTCAACATTTGTTGCAGCCTGGTCGTTCTGGAAGGGGGATTACCTCATGGTTTCTCCATTTACCTAATTTTGAGGTTTTGAAATTTTCCTTGTCTTCATGTAGGTTTTAGATCAGGGGATGGTGTAATAATAGTGTGTAGTTTGCAATATTCTGTGGTCTGTTGCAGCCCTTTGAGACTCCGAGTGATAAAGGGCTATACAAATAAAGATGACTTGACGTGACTTGACACATGCGCGCTCAGCTATGCTACGTCACATTTGTTTACAAACAGGAATGTATTGATGCTTTTGTTCAATGGGGGTAGCGCAAGTTAAAGTAAAATAAAACGTTTTTTCTTTTTTCCTGTGATGTCGTTTATATATTGTTTTCTTGCTCTGCATATCAATGCTGATTCATTAGTAAATCTGACTGCTTAGGTCACCAAACACGAACCTCACTACATGTCTGTCGCCTTTGCCTTTCCAGGGTGTCGTGCGAACGGTCTGCGGCACAGCGGCGCTGTGGCACCCTTATTCGCCTTAGTTCTACTGTAAAGCCCTTCTCCGCCCTCCCGACGCCAGCCCACAGCAACACGATACCGGAGACGAGCGGTCCAAACAAGCCTGCAAATAAATGAGGCGTTCCCATCCGCCCAGACTGTCTGTCTGTTTCCAGAACGGAGCTCCAACGCGCCTCGGAACAAGCGCAATCGACTGCCCCGGGGAAGATTAGCTCCACAGATAAAGACCCCCCTTGCCGCCACCTCTCCGGGGCATTTTTTTTTCTTTCGAAAAGCGTCTGCGCTATGAAACATTACGTTTTTTTAAAAGACCGAGAAATAAGCTAAACAGGAGGCGAAACTCGCTAGCAGTTGGCTAACGTCGATAGCATTTAGCCGTATGTGCTACTTGGCTAACGCGTAGTTACGCTCGAACATCCTGTTTGCACAGAAGACGGCGAGCGATATAAAAAGAAGTGCACCCGAAGATGCTGCCTGTGTAACCAAGTGACATATGTGTCTTTTCAAGCGACATTTGTTTTTCGTCTTTAATTAAGTTGTTTTATTGCAGGACACTAGCGTCCAACGGCTAGCATGGCTGCTTGTGGGGGCGGCTTGTCTTTTACATCCATTTTTTTATACGCCAAACAACTCGGCCGCATAGAATGAATACAGGAATCAATCACGGGACGACGCTAACTTGTTTACAACATAGTGAGCATCAAATGCATTTGCAAGAAGGAGCATCTCGACGACTCAGCTGAAGGAATAAATATTTTTGTGGTAACTGCTTAAAGAGCACACTCAAGAAAGTTTAACATCGTTTATGAGGACCAAACGCCTATTACAAGACCAAAGCCGATCATGTTTTTGGACCGAACTACAACTATGCAGTGTGTCGTCAAATTCGGCTTTTGCCTGGCTCTTCTCCTTACACCGGTTGCGGGTAAGTAGGCGATATAAATTACTGTCTTGTAAATATTTAATGCATTTACTGTACACTAAACACGTCACTCGATAACGTCGTTCCGGCTTTAACTCTCCGCTTTGCTTCTTCGTTTAAATTGCCTCCATATTCTGTATTCCCGTTCTGCCTGCATGCCCTATCCATAGTAGGTTTTTTTTTTTTGCAGTTGCTCTCCCTGAGCTTCCCTTAGTGTTGCCTTCACGTATCATTCATCTTGAGTGCTGAAGCAAATACCCATACGGGCTCCCTTGTAATCGTTCTGTGTACAAAGGCCTGGAAAAACACTGCCAAACATACTGCAGGCCTTGTCTGCCAAGTTGTGCCCCAGCCTCCCCCCCTTTCCAGACTGGGTTGAGGCCAGGCTTCTGTGAGACCTTGAGCATGATAAGATACTCGCATGGGCTGCACTGTGGTGAAGGAACAATGTATGCAGGGAATGTGTCGTGACGATGGGATAGATTCTGTTTGTGCTATACTGTATGAAAGGGTGATTTAATGGCTTGCGTTTGAGTAGGGTACTTGAATCAGTGAAATCACCATCAAAATGTATGAACTAGAATGCATTCTTAATTTGACATACAGTAGATTAACGCATTTGATACGGGACTGAGAGCGCAATCTCATAATTATAAACTAGTCATGGTATGTTTCCTTAAATATTACGCTTCTTCGACACATCCTATTGTTGGTTCTTACTCTGCAGTTGTGTTTAAAACTTTAAAGACAAAAAACTGAAATTGACTCAAACGCAGTGTGTTAACCTTCATCACATTCATAGTTATGATTCGCATGTTTTTAGGGGCGTAGTGTAAGTTGTAATGATATCCAAACGCCGCAATATGATGGCATAGAAATATAGGCCGCGAGATAAAATCATTTTCAAAATGCTTGTGTGGATGTTGTTGCAAAGAAATAATGCTTACAACCTTTCCTATTATATTGAAGCACTTTCTTGCAATTGATCAAATCTCAACAAAATGACTTAATTAACAAGTATATTATGGTACCCCTTTGATTTAGCACAGATTTTGTTTGTAAAAACATGATAGAACATGCCTCATTAAGATTAAAATTGGACTAGTATACTAAAAATCAGAGGGTGTTGGAATGGTACAAATGGAAATAATCACAGCCTCTTTAACCATGTTATTGCGTTTAGTATTGTGACATGATAATTATGATTTATTTGGGGTCCTTTTTAAATGGCACTGTCTCAATTTTGGTTTTATTGTAACATCTCTATGATTTGCTTCAATTTAGTTCAGGTAAAAGAATGTTTGCCTCTCCAAAATATCCCTTTGAATGTGAAACAGATCAAAGTTTGAGCTCATAAAAATTAACAAAACGTCTTAAAATGTATATTTGCGATGTCCTGAACGGTATATAAACACATTTCATCATGACACAGAAGATACGCTGGAAGCATCTACCTCCATAGCGAGCCATTGTGTTCTTCAGTCATTTAAAGTAAGTTTTATATCAGGTACATTATTGGTTTCAGTGTGGGTGCATCTCAACCAGTATTATGCAGTAAATTACGTGATCAATGTGGATAAACGCTGTAAACACTCACAGTTAAGTTACTTAACGAAAAACGTTTGAGTTTATAGATGGTAATGAATTTGTCTGGTTGAATCAAGCCTTGTTTAAGCCTTCTATAGAAAATCATTGACTATGTGCACAATGGAAAGGTTGGCTTCATGTCAATAATGTTCCAGTTTAATGATGAAATGTGCTCTGACATTTAATGTGTAATTTTGCCAATACCTAACTGATAGATGGTTCATACTTTCAGGATCCGGTAGGTAAATGTGTAGGTCAAAAACTGTTGAGGAAATGTTGAAGCACTTACTTGGAAACAATACCAATTTATACTGCGTTTCACGTTTTTTGAATTAAACGTAATATCTGTGAAAGCTTCATCAAAATTAGTTTGGGAAAGATGGGACATCCTGTACCATATTCAAGGCTGATTGGACAACAAATGTACCACCAATTTTGTTTGGACCAATCTCGGCAATGAATAAAAGTTACGATGGCGATATGCAATTGGATAATGGTAGATAGAAATAAAAAGCCTGTTTTAATAGTCATCTCAGCACATCAAAACATTAACCGACTTTACTCAGATAAATGAGGAGTGAGATTATTATTGGTGGAGTCGGTCAATTTATGATACAAAGGATTGGCCAGTCACCAAACAGGCAGTATGGGAAACTCTCTTTGGGATTTGGAGTGTCAGCAAAGGCCCCATCCCCCAAAATTAGGTGTTAGTTGGCAAGTCTCTACAATAGTCGCACTTTCGCTTAAAGCCCCAATGTGTAATAGCTCGCCACTAGATGGCACTGTGTACGAGCGAGGGCCAGTTATACACCGCACAGTGTGGCACCATCCTGCCGGACAAACATGGCGGGGACCTAAGTGGGGATTCCTCAGCGTGAAATAGGTTGCAATTTCTCGGCCTATTTTTTTATTTTATTTTTAACTAAAATGTAACATTGGTGTGATGGTTCATGTATTTTTGCCTTGTATTCATATCACTGTTGGTTTGTTTTTCTGGATGAAATTTTTTTTTTGGACCACTTGGAGGCACTAAATATTACACACGGTCCCTTCGGGGCACCCATGCCCAAAATAGGAGTATCCTGTTTTATGTCCTTGTGAATGAGTGTTCTGCTTCTTTTTGTGTTTGTATCTTTAAAAAACAGTTTAAAAGAAAGTAACTTATGGTAAATTTTTCTATTGTTATGGAAAATTAAGGTGGCGATCCACTAGCCTAAACCTTTTTACCATTATAATAAATGTGTTAATTATAATTTTACTGTAAGCATCGGTATTTCTATTATAATGTGTCAAAATTTTGTTGTTTGGATATTCAATATTAGGATGTATTACACAACTCGTTTTGACTTGGCTTCAAGCAGAGAAAATCATTGAGAGGATGTGGGTTAAGTAAGTAGCTGATAATTTAAATACTAAATACCTATTCCAATATGATCAAGTATCTCATCATCAACATCATTGTCTGTATGCATTACTGCAAAATGCAAATGTGACAAGTTTCTGTATGCATTGCATTGTTTACTGTTTGTGAATAAATTAAATTAATACGGGCAACATTTTCATTGGCAATTAATAAACAATGGCAAAATGATTATATTTTTCAATTTAATAACAACGCATGATTGGAAAGTGTGTAGTATTGTGTATCCTGTGCTGAAGGTTTTTAATTTTAATTAAAATATACCTAATGCTGATAAAGATAACAACAGTAAATATAATTATTACAATTCTTCACAAAATGCCATCTCATTCCTAATACCAGGGGTTGTAAATACTTTTCTTTTCTGCCACTGAAATTGCAAAAAAAAGGAGCTTTATGTTTGAATGTTTTCTATCTTCAGTTGGCGATTGGAGACGTACATAAGTCGTAATGAACTGTTTTTACACTTAATTTGATTTTCTGGTTTTATAAAATAGAAAATTGATTATTTGTCTCGGACTGTATCCAACTGGAATTTTGTACTCCCATGATTTGCAACTTTACATTGTTGGTTCTCATTAGATTTTCAGATAGTTTGGTGTTATGAAACCACGTGTTGACCAAATCAGTGTCACTTATTTCAAGTAACATCTGACTTATGACTGGGATCAATTCTGACCAACCGGTTTTACGTCGGATTGGACATAGGTCCAAATCTATTACAATGGCCCAATATGCCGCTGAGATGTTATCTAGTAAAATAATATATTGGTAGATTGCTGTGTGAGAGTGAAATTCCGGGATGCCAGCCGGCTGCCAACATTTTGGCACACATTGCCGAACTGCTACACTTTAAAGTGCCAGAGTTTGAACTAGAAAAAAAAATAGCATTGACTGTGAAAAAAGAGCATCTGCTGGCTATAGTATAGTTAGGGATATGAGTGGACGAAATTCAAGCAAGTTATAAGATGGATGTTTTTCATATAACTATTGAATTGCAACATCTGATTTTGAATAATTTGTCACACTCCTTTTAACCACCATGCTAAACAAAGACATTTAGGACAGGGATGTCAAACTCAATTGCGCAAGGGGCCAAAATTTAAAACACACTTAAGGTCGCGGGCCAACCAGGATAAATCGTAGTGAAAACGTGCCCTATATATTTTGAAAGGTACTTCTTTCCAAGTCAGCGTTGGTTTGGCTTTGCGTGTATCTGAACAGGATTAATGGCTCAAGTTTTTCAACGAGATGAAGAAAATTTGCATGCAATTAAATTTGTCTCTAAGCCATAGGTACTCCCGACCCCTGGTATATAGTATAGTATACGTCATGTATGAAGGAATAGTTACAGTGACTAAAATGTCAGAATATGATGTCCAGGCATGAGAAAGCGTTGTTCATATTGACGGGCCATTAATATCAATAATGTAAAATGGTCTTGCTGGCCGTATATGATTACACGGCGGGCCGGGAGTTTGACACATGTGCATTAGGAAGTAGTGTTCATAATGATAAAATGTCCTACCGGCTATAAACTTGTTCTCAGATAACACCATCCCTGTTGGAAGTCTATGGCCAGCATAATAATTTAATTTACATCTTATTCACTTGATTTTGGTTGAATCTAGTTAAAATAAAATGCATTGATGGTATCTTATATGATCTGGGTCTTCAGAGGGCCCTGCATCATACATTGTATTATTAGAAAGGTGGTAGGAAAAAATGTTACAGCAGCTTTATACCTATACTTGGTAATACTAGTCATGTTCTCTCCTCGTCTATGCTTGGCTTTGTGTACTTGAATGAGATTTAGCAGTGAATGTCCATAATTTCACTCACTCCACTCAGATGACCGCTTCCTGAAAAACTGTTGCATGACACGCTAAGGGAGGAGGCATGCTAAGGAATTGGTCCTTGACCCAAGGTAACATTGTTACTTAATGAACTAAAAAAAAACATTCTATATTTGATAGTGAGTCTGTATTTGAGGCATGCACTTTTAAGTTACTAGCGCTATTTTGGGCATTTACAATTTTGTCTAAAGTGCCAACATTTCTAGTTTATAGTTGGAATATTCAGAATCTTTCACCGTCGATGTACATGCCAAGTATGAATACTTTTTCTACTTTAGATGCACAAAATCTTGATTCCGCCCAAAAAACAACTAAAATGAGTTTAAAATATCAATACAAATTTTAATATTTCTTGTCATTGCATATTTTTTTGTTTTCAAACTGTCTGTTATAAGCCAGGCTTGTTTCTGATGTTAATTGGGTTTTGTCATTAAAACAAAATAGAAATGTCATCATGGTTCTATATAAAAAAAATATAAAGACTAAATTTTGAGTAATTAAGTATTCACAAATGAGAAAAAAAAAACATTGAGTATCTCTTTGCTGTTTCTGACTGAATGGAATGAAGGACACCGCTTAAGTGCAGTCAAGGAAAACAATTTAGAAAGAACAGAGCCACATCCGGAGTGTCACATTTTACCTAGTGCTCGTTGGTAGCCTCTCATATTGCATTTTGTATGTACCTATATTTTCACATTATTTACCTTCACAAGTTAAGTTTTGTCTTTTTATATGGGTCAATCTCACTCTAAATGTATGCAAGTTTTACAATTTTTACCTCAAATTCACTTATCTTGTTCTAAAAAAAAAGCTTTCTTGATCTATGCAGTTACTGAAACTTTGTTAAAATCTAAAGATCAGCATTCAAATAATTGAAATAAATTTAATGTTGGTATTTTAATTAAGTCATGTAATCATTGGGGAACAATGCCTACTGTGGTAATCCAAAACTGTTCAATTCCTATACAGAAATGTATGAAAGTATCATAGTCTTTACCAATCTTTTTGACAATAGATAGTTGTGAAAAGGTGCAATCTGCATTGTTGACATAACTGGACATTTTTGTCAATTGATAAACGGAACACCGTCAAATTGAATGAGGCACTAAAACTGTAAACAACTTTAGATCAGCCAACCCTATTTGGAGAGGACCCCTGGTGAACACAATGTGCTCAATAAATCATCAGATGTTACCCCTATGTCTGTCTGTAATGACGGAACACCACCCCAATCAGCTGTGTTTTAATCACATATTTGGGAAAGTTCGAGTATAAATGGTGAAGGAGGTGTGGGTGCTTGGTTGTGACACAGAAGCACTGTGGTCAGTGATTGTGGCCCTACGATTCAAGGGCAGAGTAAACTGTGGGATTAACATAACTGTACCAGACTCAGACACAGACTGAGTAGGGGTGGCGCTTTTAGAGGGTGGCAGTCGTTACGCAACAGATGGCACGGATTAAGAGTGTACTTGCCCCCACCTCCTCGCTTCAATCATTAAACAGGCTTGGAATATTGGGGGTGTCAGCAAAGGCCCCATCCCACTTTAGCAATGAGAGCGCATCCAAAACAGCCTTGGCAGGTAGATTAGGACTAATAAATAGATTGACTTTCTGCAGGGATGGAATTTTCAGTCTCAACAGGGAAGAAATATTTGATTATTTAAAATATTTGATTTCACTTTGATTGGGATTTCTTTCAGGCGGATACAGTGAGGAAGAAATGTGTTAGGTATGGCAGCAAAACCCCAAAATTGGCCAGAAATTTAAATGTGCGCCTTACAATCTGGTGCGCCTTGTGTACAGGGAAAAAATTGTAAATTCATACCAGTGTATTATCATATTTTTGCAATTACTGATGAATCGATATGAAATTGTGGTCAGCAATACATAACAATGGTGGCAAGGGGAATCCAACACAGATAACGACAGTAAGTGTGCCGAATCCTAAACAAAAAGCTACTAGGGAGATAGGTGACAAAGGAAAAGGCAGTCGGTCTTATCTCATTATCACAATATTATTTGTCACGTTATTAAATGCAAATGTTAGAGAATTGAGAAAAATAAGTGATTAAAAATCGGTATAACATTTTTCTCAACTCAATCTGAGCATTGTGAGTTGCAAACATTGTTGAATACGTGCGGCAATGCGTTTAAATATTTTAGGGCAACCAAATTACTTCCCACAATGCCTTTCCCTTAATTCAGTTCAGAATACTGTGCACTTTAGTAAGACTTAGCGAGTGGGCGATGCAATACTGTATTTCAGTGGTCGCCAACCTTCTCCCTCCTAAATGTATGTAAATCAGATGGTCACATAATATCTGTCCAGGTATCCATTCTTAACTTTGAGATGTATAAAGAATTGCCATATAAACAATGATTACAAGTTCACTCATATGTAAATCATCAACTTTGACTTCATCCTATCCTCTAAACTAGTGGTCCCCAACCTTTAATGTCTGATAATACCCTCGCGACCCGGCCCAATAGTAGCAACATGGTACAGTCACAACAAATAGTGTAACAATGATATAAAACCTAATTTAGTGTCGTCTGTATCCCTAGAAGTCTAGTGCCTAGGATCCGGCTTGCTTCCTGCTGCAATCCAGGTTTGATTCTAGTTGCATCCGGTTTTTGCAGTTGTGGTCAGCAATCAAAGCAAAAATTTGGTACTTTATTTTTAGTGCAACCCTTCCTCTTACTATAGTTTTAAATCCATGCACTTCATACACTGATACAGTATATATTTGAAAAAAAAATATCACAGAAGACAAATTTTTGGGGGTGTGCCTGATAGTGCGGAAAATCCGGTACATATCTTAACAATCCTCAAATGTCATTAATTCTCTATCAGTATAGAGTAATAATGGCTAAACATAATCTATAAACGTATTTAATTAGATGGGAAAACATTTTCAATATGATTAACAACATTTGTGATTCCAAGTGGAAGGCATTCTTAAAGATTCGTGTGAATTCAAATCAGGAATTCTCTAAAGACACCCTGGAGTATCGTAACTGCAGTATCTTGCATGTCTCCCTACGGGCCTTGGCAATAGGGTCAGATTAGATTTGTTGTTTTTCTGCTGTAAGGCTGAGCGGAAGGGGTTGTCTGAGGGGGTAGAGAGGGGGCACTAAAAAGCCAGTTCTGGGGAGGAGTTTACTGGGCTAAAGTGGGGGCTAACTGGTGGAGGGGGTGAGTATTAACAAATATCTGGGCCATGGGTAACCACTAAGTGCCCGCCATCGTCTAATGAGGAAGCTTGCAAAGAGAGCTGCACTCGACCTTTTTCGATATCCCTTTCTCTCTCTGTCATGTGTCACGCTTCACTGGGTTTGCTTGCATGCGCTAACCAGCTATGCAGGGAAGCAGTGGAGGCTAAACTAAAACCGCTGCAAAGAAACTAGCAACTCTGCCATGGGCCAATCAGACAAAAAAATGTGATTGGGATCCAACCTGAAATGTTCCTAAAGAATTGAAAGAATTTGTGTGAAAAAACTGACCTCAGTCAAAAGTAGCTTTAGAAAAAACAATGACAATTGGAGAGGCAGAAGCGTTCTGTTTTTTTTAAATAGTGAATAGCCATGGTTTCAACTCAAGTTCATGGCAACACAGGATATTCCCTCATCATAATTTTTTTGTCTTATAACATGTAAAGGACTGTACATCAAACCTGGGTCGCAGCGGTGAGAGTGCGACACTTATCATTAGACCACAGATAACACACAAAGCATCGAATTGTATCCCTTGATCACGCTATTTTTACTCATTGTACCAGAAACACCAATTTCCATATTGCAGTTTGATAGGTTCACCCCGTAACGTTCCTCTAAAATTCGCCAAAAATCCCATCCCAAGACGTACCCAATGTAAATTGAATGCTGTTCTCGAACCATTTGGATAACCTGGGCGGTTTTGTTCTCTTTAGAGCGGTAAGACTCTGATGTTCGGTCCCAAACTGAACTAATGACTGTAAGTGCTATTAACATTGAGTAATCTGTGTTGGAACACGCAAAAATTGAAGCTTTCTATTTTCACCTAAAAAAGTTGCAATAAAATATCTGCAAATGAGTGTAGCATGGGCATCTTAGCTGGAAAACAGATGGGACATTAGCGAGAAGACCTACCGGGTACCTTGACAAATCCGACCACAATCTGAAAAACGAAACCTTGTATTTTACACATTTCTCTAAGGGTATGTAAAAGTGTTTCCAAAAGTGGCCACTTGGAGACAACCAGTTCACAACACTAAAACTTTAGAAATTTTGAATTTCACTTGGGACAATTTTTTAGACATTGTGAAAGAGTTGTATTTTTTGACTTCTCCTTCGAACGAAGCAGACATGCTTTTAGGCGGATTTTTGTTTTTTAATATGTTTGCATTATCATGTATTTTGGAGTAAATTATTTACACAGTTAGATTATTTCGCCATCCCCTGATGTAGTGAAGCCATTTTGCATACTTTCAATGTTCAATGACGGTCAGGGGCTGTAATTGGCGAGTTACATCGACTTTATAGTTTTCAGGTATAGTATTTCAGACTGATAGTGATGTTTCTGTGATGAGTATATCTTGAAATGGTCATCATATCTTGAATTCCAAGAGTTTGTTTTCCAATGATATGTGGCATGCCTTATTTCAGTGACTGGTGAAATCGTACGGACACATTCTGGTGGCCCCAAGTTAAGGGGTTAAACAGTCTACTGAATCGCCTGTGCAATAATAACGTTGGGGTTAAATATGCAGATGTACATAAAATAACTTGTACAGTATTTTGTTTAAAGACTTTTAGTTTTCTCCACTCTAACATTCATTGTTGAAGAAGTATAGAGACCTTTTTAACCTGTCATTCAGAATGCACAACAAAATTCCCTATGCATATCAGTGTTTCTGGCACCGTAGAAATAGTATGATAATGAGGTAAGTTCTAATTTATTTCCGTATGTCACTTAATACAGGTGGAAAAGTGTCTGTACCACGACCTGGATTCAAATCTTTTTTCATACAATGTTTTGTTATTTTGATCAGCGTTGCTTGTTGACTAATTAATCATTGCACAAATACAACTTTATACCCTTCAACTTTGTTTAGTAACGCACACCTGTTATTGATGTATGCATTTCCAATCTTATCGATCTTATTCGGCGGTATATAATGTGCATCATGTTATTAGGCGCACCTACAAATTTTTTGCCAATTTGGGTTTTTTTAGTTGCGCCTTATAGTCTGGAAAACACGGTTCATGTGTAGTATTGGTTAACTTGCAATCGTGCTTGTCCTCTGCATTTATATTGTTTGTTTACTGTATACTTCCCATACTTGCCGTAATGTGTTACATTATTGTTACCTAGTGGGTTGATTGTTTATTTTTTTGACAAAGTCATAGTCTAGCTGCAAAGAATTCATGCTGCAAGGCGATTTGTTTTAAAATGTACATTCAAGAATAGATGTTCTGTATTGTTTACTGTACTACATTTTGCATCCGGTCAGACCATCAGTAGCCCACAGTTCCAGTCTGTTTTTTTTACTGTCTCGACTTTTGACACTGGCTCTGCACTTCCTTCTATTGTTGCAATGTATTTCCTTCATTGCAGCTTGTATAAAAATGTCTGCCACCCCTCCCATAAGCAGGGCAATTCCAGTAATTTTGAAGCGCAGTCCAGGAAATGGATTCATGGAAGAAAGGCTTTTTCTCTAAGACGGTCAGCCTTATAAGCAAGTTTGTAAACGTAGTAATTTGGTTGTTGGGTACCATTTTCCTCATTAGAGCACTTCTTGGATCTGATGAGTAATAATGGCAAATATAAATGGGCAGCGATGAAGGTAAAAATATTACTTGACATTAAATGTTAATATTAAAACTAGTCAACAAACCTCTAAAAATGTGGATTCTGACATTATTTTGCACTCTATATCAGATAAAGAATGTTTTTATTTTAGGTACAGTAATCTATTTTCATGTTGTGTTTTCTTGGTCAGGAAAATGCTTGAATTATGGGTGAAGTGCTTGAAAATGTTAAGGGATCCAACTTAAACAAACCTAGTTCACACATGAGTGACTTTCCTTGGCTTTCACACACTTTAAATATATTGTTTGTGTTGGTGGGATCAATGATAATAATAATGATAACCCCAAATAATCAATAATAATTATAAACACTGTTATAATGTCTTGTCATTAGATATATATTATATAAAATATACATTAAAAATAATTCTATTATTGTTACAATACTTATTAATAAAAATATCTACTAACTAGTAGCAAACTTACAGTCTATATAAAATAACATCAATGGAGAGCAACGCAGAAAAAGCTAAAGCTCAAAGCAAACTCTCGTTTCTACAACAAAGTGACTTAGAGGAGCAGCAAAAGCAGATAAAGGAACTGAATGATGCACATTAAATTCCTAAACAATTTGCCCTTTGGTCTTACCTTGATGTTTGTTTGAATTCAGTTTATGTACTTTCTGTTAATATGGAACTGTTTGGATGATAATTGGTGAGAGTGTGTGAATTGATAACTCATTATGCATTTACAAGGAGAAATCTGGCATGAACCAATCAATAATAGCTCTACAGTTTGCAGATGTGCTGTCCGTAATAAAAATAACAAGAAAATTGGATACAACATGAACCTGAGACGGCAGCAAACACTAATGAAATGGGGCACAGAAACTCCGTTTCATATTCTATGCCCCTTTATGAGAGCTTGTTAAATATTTGGCTTAGTATTTATCGAACTATTTAGTTCCTTTTCTACAGGCAACACTTAGTGATCTCAAACAATAGGGCTGTGGATTTATTCACACCAGATTTCCTCTTTTATTGGTACTGGATGAATTGGAAAATTGGCGTTGTGAGTGCTTAAAAAGTGCTTGAATTTGACCATGAAAACGGTGTCCCTGATTACTTGTTTTCAACACCAATATAGGGTCATCCAAACATCTCATCTCATTAGCTACACCGCTTATCCTCAGTAGGGTCGCGGGGGTGCTGGAGCCCATCCCAGTAATCATCGGGCAGTGGGCAGGGGACACCCTGAACTGGTTGCCAGCCAATCGCAGGGCACACGGGGACAGACGACTCACTCGCTCATTCACACCTAGGTACAATTTGGACCGGCCAATTCACCTGAAATGCATGTTTTTGGAATGTGGGAGGTAACCCACGCAAGCACAGGGAGAACATACAAACTCCGCACAGGAAGTCTGGAGCTGGATTTGAACCCACGCAGGAGGTTCCCAAGACATGAACTGTGCCGCACATGCGCTACAACTGCGCCGCCGTGCTTCATCCAAACATATATTAGGAAATCACCTCTGAAGTACCACTTGGTTTGTGTTTATTTGTGCCTTATTAGCAAAACATATATATCGATCAAAAGTCTACTCATATTGCCACCTGGAGATAACTTGAAAATAATAATTTGGCAGTGGTTTTCACAATATTTTATGTATCTGACAACAAATGTGAAAGTCTACTATGTACAGTAAAAGGCACACAAGACAGTGGAAATACTCAAAGCTTAGAGGTTAACAAAAAGGCAAAACGCTGGAAAGGCAGCAGAAGGTGCTTTTGGAGAGAAGAAAAACAGTACTTTATAAGCGTAACGAATGACACTGATGTTTTCATTGATCGCTCAAAAGGTATAAACTGAAATAACATCCCCTGGGGTGAAGAAGACTGAGCTTGTCTTGCCCATTTTGGCTTCGATCGTCTCAGTCACTAGTATGTAGGGCTGTCACGATTTACTATTTCTGGTGATGATTGTCACACAAACAAATCATTATTGACTGATACATTGTCAATTTTCCCCCTGCACTATGATGATATGACCTTAATATTACATAGTGTATACTGTACACTTTAATACAGAAAAGCAATTAAATGGTCAATTAATCATTATAAGCTGACTCAATATTCTGTTCCTTTTATCAAAACAACTGCCACAGTGCAGGATTTATGCCTGTTGCGGTTAAAACCATTTGGGAAAAATGCACACGCGAGGTAACAGGTCGTCAAGTCAGGTCCCTGAGATCCGATCTGCAACCTCAGTGGAAATGTTTAAATCTAAACTTAAAACTCACTTTTACTCCATAGCATATGAATAACCTACTCTTCTCGTCGGCTGAAAAATAGTCTGTGTAATATAGTGTAATAATCTGTGAAGCCCTTTGAGACTCTTTGTGATTTAGGGCTATCCAAATAAAAATGACTTGACTTGACTTGTAACAGGTCGTAAGGTCTTTGACTCAACTTTTCAGTAATAAAGTGCTAAAATGAGGTGTACAGACGAGAAAAAAACTCAAATTTCAACAACTAACAGCAGACAAATGTCTCTTTGCCTGCATGTTGAAGTGTAATAATTTCAGTCAAAAGTGGTCACAAAGGGCGGTGGAGGGAGAAAAATAGTGATAGCCTATGTGGAATAAAGTTAGCGATTCGACAAATGTCACATTCGCTCAACCCATACTAGTAGCAGACGACAATGTTATCATAGGTTGCTAATATTGTCATGATATTCTAAATGGTTCGTCTTGCTGTGAGTAAATAGGTGGCGCGTTGTGTTTGTAAGGTTCATTATTATTAAATAAGGGCAATTGCAGCCATTAATACTGGAAGTAATTGGTTGAGGTTGACCGGTATCCAACCACTAATGCATCATCTCAATTAATTATCAAATTTGCTAGTTAATCGGAGCAACCAATTCAAAACTGGGGATCCAGTTTCAGACCCTGTACGTAGGGCCACTTAAGTGTTTTTAGGGGGCTACGTTGTGCCCTTAGGCATCACGTTGGATACTCCTGCCCTAATGTTAGACGTAAATATTCCTACCAAACAGGAATTGCTTTGTGTTGTTTGATAATGTCCCCACTCTCTTGATGATTTAGTATTGGTTTCAACCGTTAAAGTCAGAACTTAATTGACATTCCTATAGTTTGCTAGCGGAAAATGTATGTGTACTCACTGTTTGTCAGTTAAAACATGTGTAAAATGTCTGATGTTTGATCTGGTGTAAGAATGACATAATACAAGATAATCATTTTAAAGGAATTATTTGAAATGTGTTGAATGTTTTGTGGCACCCACTGTCTCGTTTATTTTTATCAACTAAACCGGTCGCTTGGTTGGAAGGGTAAAAGTTATGCGCTGATTAGTTGATCCGAAAAAGTACTGCACTTTTGATTCCTAATTTCGCTTTTCGCTGTCTCCTTGTAGCGGCACAGAGTGAAGAGCGAGAGTGTGCCTTCACAGACCAGCAGCACCAGTCGGAGGTGGCGCGAGTTGCGGGTGGCGAGGGTCAGGTCTCGCCAGAAAATACCACCATCCAATGCGCTACGGGAAAACACTGCTTCGGCTTGTGGGCGAAAAATCCAACAGGCGAAGTGCGACTTGTTAAACAAGGTAAGACAAGTGTACCAAACAACACATTTGTGGTTCATCAAACCTAAATTCAACATTCTGAGAGTGTTAACTATTATTGTATGTCTGTGTTTGCTCTATTTATCAGCCTTTTGAGCATCATGGCTCTGGGAACTAGATGGCATGTCTAAAGTCAGTACGTTTTCATGGATAAATAGTCAAATTGAGAGCAAAATATTGCCTACATTGAGATTTTCTTAGACCGCACAGAAAATTTGTGCATTTTCTTATTCAGATGACTGATATTTAAGTCATGAAGGTTGGGTTACTCTTTCCATAAACTGAATTCTCATTCTTGTAAACCAATACCGTTCATCCATTACCTTATTCGTGCGTTGGATTTCTTCTTCAGCTATTTTTTTTCCATTTTTGTTGAACGCACATCCCTTACAATCAAGTTATTACCATATGTGATTATCACCACTCAAGTAAACTGATATTTCTGATTGTTCCAGAAACCTGAATTCTGATTACTCTATGATTATTCCTAATATCTTAACATATCCCCATCAATGTTGTGTAGTAAAAATTAGCACCTTGTGCTTATGTTATGGTCCGACGTTCAAAAATATTAAGCCATATACTTGCATCCCTACTGGCAATTATTCGTCCTTTTTTGCTTTAAGAGATGTTAAAGAAAAGAAAGTGAAGCCTCAATGTTAATCGCTGAATGACGTAAACTAAAATTCTTTGTAGCACCTGTAACTGATGCAAAAGTACACTTTTCCCAGAACAGGATTCCCCCGAGGTTTTAAAAACTTGAAAAGGTCTTGAATTTAATAACCACAAATTAAGGCATAGAAAAGGTCTTAAATAAGGTCTTCAAGTCCTAAATTTAACTCCCAAATGTCTTAATGTTTCCATCTTATCTGCATTATGGAGCTAATAATTATAATGGGTAACCAAAAGTCTGGAACGCTGTGTTGTAAAATTATTTTCCATTTTGTCGACTTTATCGATCTCTGACTGATCATGCAATGTGTCAGTAGAAGAATACAGATATCTGTGTTTTTGAAAATGCAGTAGTACGTTGGTGCTTTAGTACAGTCAGTCTCTAACCTGTTGTTGTATTTGAAGTACCTTTGGGATGGGAAATTGAAGGTTTAACGTTGATGTAGAGCATAACATCCAACTTAGAACTGCAAAATGTGCCTACATTTACCCTTTAACGACGTTTGATAAGCAAATACGTGTGTTTACGATGTCACCAGTCACTGAAATAGCGAGGCCACCGACTCCTCTCCGGACGCCTGGCTTTACTAAGGCTATGATTTATCATGGCCAAACACCTCCAAACGACTCTCAGTTGGTCCGCCGAGGGGAGATAAAAGCGGTGGGGATTCTTTTAGAGAATGGGAAACGTGTTAGGTGGAAAGAGTCGACCCACGCATGTGACAGAACAAGACATAGCTATCCTGCAATTGAAGCAGCAGAGAGATTAACTAAAGCAATACCAAAAACAAATCACCCTTCATCTAGACAAAGAGAGACTTCTGGCCAAGCAACTACTAAAATATGGCAGAAAACCAAAGGCTCTTCAGCAACTAGAGAAAAAGCACTATCAGGGTCAGCTTCTGATGGGGTTCCGCCCTGGTTTATTCCTCGACCCTGGCTATTTCAGCTGAAAATGAAAATCTCCATCCTGATCCCTGAATATTGGCTCTTATTATAGTTTAAATTCCATGCGCCTTATTGTCCAGTGCACCTCATTATGAAAAAAAAACACTTTTTTGGGGTGGTGCGTCTAATCTGGTAATCTCGTAATCTGGTGCTCCTTATTGTGCGAAAATACGATAAATTCTATTGAAATGATTAAATGTGCTTCAATCGTCCTTTGAAAACAATGTAAACCCCAACCAGGTTGTTGGTCCCACCTGAGCGACTACCAAGTATGCCGTGATGACCGCTGCGTCGTCGACAAGCTGTTGTCCCAAAATCAGAATGGGACGTACCTCTTCTGCTGTTGCGGCAGTGACATGTGCAACGTCAACTTCACAGAAGAAGTCTCACCCCCCAGCCCTACCACTGCACAACCAATTTGTATGTGTACACACGCAAATGCACTTTTACAGTACTTGTAATCCCTTGTAGTTCACACTATATCCTGGGACATCTTAGAAAAAGCTGTTATGATGGTCTTAACTACCTTCTGAGCTTTCCACCTACACTTTTAATTTTAATTTTCCATTTTGTATGATAAATTGTGTCACATTTTCTTTCAGCAGTTAACACTCGGCTATAAACAGGCGTAGTACATCAACACACATGTAGAAATGGTTTCATTAGTGTGCCTTTTTCAGACAAGCACAATCTTTCAAGAACAACATTGATGGTTCAATACTTATTTTGGCCAAACTTTAAGCGTAGCAAGGACTTGCACTTTCAATTGTTCCATGCTCAAGATTTGGCCGCGGACTAGATGCAGTGTTGCGTGCGTGGTGTGTTCCATGTGTAGAAGCAGGTAGCGAAACATGCACGCATGCGACCGTTCATGTTGCCACTCAGCATTCCTCGGAATGCAAGGCGTCTGTGTTATCAGTCTGTCTGTTGCCGGGTTGGTGAGTGTTCTGCTTTGTACACAGGTGACAAACACAGGAGGGAGTCTGAAAGTATGCTGTCATGAAATCATTATTTCTTTCTGTCTTTTTTTCATCGTACAGTTATTACATATTTTATTATTATTATTATTAATTTAATTATTTAGGGCCCCAAAATATTTATAACATCAATTTGATAATTTAAATAATTCAATATAGCAAATCTAGTGTAGGTCAATTCGGTTGGGAAACGACAACAGAAAAAGTATTCATCTAAAGTGGAACATAAGGAAAATAAATTTACATCATACAAGCAAATGTGCCAGCGTTGTTGGACCTATAACACACACACACACACAAATCGCAATTAGATATCCATCTAAAATAAATTAAATTTAAATGTAGAAGGTTATTTGAACAGTTACCAAATTTGTCAATAGATGGTGTCAGCGATTGACCATACTGTTTAGTTGTATCAGTCACATAATCTGAAGACAAATTTTGCAGAATGAGTAATAACCGACATTGGCTCAGGAGGTAGTGCGCTTGTTTTGGGATCAAGAGGTCGCAGGTTCAATTCCCGGCTCTTCCGTGTTATATGTCGAAGTAACATGCTAACATTATTTTTGTTATTGAGTCATTGTTTTTGTCCTGTTTTTATTTTATAATGTTAGGAATAAAGTTTTCATTCATTCCTTGGGCAAGACACTTGAATCCCTAATGCCCCTATAGCAGGTAGTTGCCTTGCATGGCTGATGCTGCTATCGATTAGTTAGTGTGTAAAAGGGAAAAGTGTCAATGGTAAAGCGCTCTGGGAGGTCTTCATCGGCTTGAAAAGTGCTATATAAATGCAGAACATTTACTTAAATGAAAAATTGAAGACACACTTTTGTCAAAATCGAACATAGAAAGAAGCGACCGTGTGGAGGGGTTGAATTTATGGCGAGTGGGAGGGAATCAGAAAAGTTAATTTTATCTAAAAGGAACAGCTTTTCTATTTTGATAGGATTAATTTAGGATATTCATTCGTGCAGGATAGTCCTCTCAAGTTACCCAGCCCACAGATCCAGGGAGTTTGAAATTGAACAGTCACCTTGGGGAGAAGGTTCACGTCTCGGCCAGGACAGAGCAAGGATGACAGTAGAGTTCGGGCAGACTTCCAGTGCGAGACAAAGCGCTGTTAAAACGTTAATTTGTTTTTGTTTTTTTGTTTGTATGGCTTTTTGACAACCGCCAGGCGAGAAGAACGAACTAATCATGTTTGCTGGTCCCTTTTTAAAGGACCAGTGACCTTCAGAAAACTGACACTTTCCTGGTGGGTTTCAGGGCTGAACCGGTTTTTAGATTAGGGGGGTGGTGAAAACCTTACCCCCAAAGTGTTTTTAAGTCTATAGGAGGTGGACGATTAAAAAAGAATAGCTGGCATGTATGATATCCCAACCCGACAGACATTATAAACAAGTTGAATGAAGTAGTTGCTGTTGTGCTGGGCTTATTTGCCCTACAATTAGATTGATTTAGATTCCCATTAGTTAATCTGTATCGCTATCTATGTTTTAAAGTTTTTATTAAAAATAATAGCTTCTTCTCTTATGCATTTCAAATTTTTGCATCACCAAATTGTATCGATGTAAAAATCTACTGGTACTTATTCGTTGCTAAATTACACGGAATTTTCTATCCTACCGGCATTGTATTTTTATTATTGTAATCATCTGTATTTAGTAGTCCAGAAACAATTGTAATTTATGTATTCCCATAAAAAATATAAGTGATGTTTTTGTTTGAGAAATGTTGTGCACCTATCTGTCATAACTTACTGTTTATTAATTGTTTGGGAAAGAAAAAGGAAGTCAGTACCAAAACGCTCATATCGTGACAACCGCAATCCAAGGTCTCATTGACCTTCAAATTATAGACAGCTTTGATAATGTTCTGGAGAAGCTTGGTTGCATACGGTACAGGATGTCTCGATTGCAGAGTGGAATTAAATCTCAAGTCAGTTAATGTATTCTGGATCAGCGTGTACTTCTTTATGTTAAAGCCATAGTTCATGAATACTGCCACAGAATAGTGGCAAACTAAAACAAACTGAAGAAAATGCATCAACAGCTAAAGAAAGAACCGAAACATTTGGGATATTAAAATATCTTTGTGTCATTCAAACCTTAGACAGTTGAAACAGTAGACTCTGATTCATAATGTATGATTGAAAGGGAATTGAAACTGTTTAATTGCATCAAAAATAATAAAATGCAATAGCAATAGTCTGCGATTCTTTTGTTGGCCAGTTTTGAGTAATTTAGAGGGGGAAAGCATCATTGTACATTAACAATCCAACCGAAACATCAGAGGATATACTTCACTTGTCCAAACAGGGTTCAAACGTAACATTTGTAGTCTTCTTAAACTATAGTGGTCAACCAGGTATATTTTCGATAAAGTAGAATTCAAATTTTCTGTACATGCTTATTGTTTTCAAATTTTCTATATGTACATGCTTATTGTTCTCCCTTCAAATGTTTCATTCTTGCAGACACTCACACACTTCGCTACGAAAAGACAATAATCATTGCCCTGGCAACTGTCTCTGTGCTGGCTGTCGCCGCAGTAGCTGCTTTCTTTGGTTACCGAATGATGCGTGGTGAGTTTCCATGGCTGTAAAGCTAGGACCTTATCTTTACCGTTCGGTTGCTAGGACCTTATCTTTACCGTTTACTGGCCTTATGATGTCACAAAGCTATGATCTTTGATTTTTGCAACTCGGAGATGGCATAGGAGCTTGCTCTGTCCACTCCACGCAACGGCCCGGTATTGCAGTACCTCCGGGAACGGTGCATTCGCAATGATCGCAGCAAGGCTTCAGGGCTAGGTCCTTAGCTTGGCCTTTTGGCTGAGAGTAAGTGTCCCGGCTCCTAGGCTTTGTAGCGTATTATGAACTGACCGATAACGGATAATGGATAAAGATTTATGAACAAGCTAAATAACCCTTAAAACCCCTAAAACCCCTAAACCACACTTAGAGCAGTGTTTTTCAACCTTTTTGGAGCCAAGGCACACTTTTTTTAATTAAAAAATCTCAAGGCACACAGTCCTTGTTTAAAAAATGAAACCTGGAACTAGTTTCATGTTGTTGTTTTTTTTTGTTTGTTTTCGTTCAAATGATGATATCGCTTAAAATGACAGTATATCTTTTGTTTATCTTCTGCGGATATCGTGGCTCAGGTGGTAATACATGTTTTTATTTGTTTTGGTGTATAATTTGCTGTCATGTTGAAATTTTTGTTTTTTAAAACCATAACAAAAATACTAGATTTTTTTACTACCATATTTGTTTTATAAAATAAGAAAATAATCATAAAAATATATTTGCAAAATCAGATTTGCAATTTTTTTTACATTATTTGATGTATCATTGATCGTATCTGTGCAGAACTAAAACTATTTTTATTTTTAATCATATAAGTTATCAAATATATTTCCCTGCTATACCCCACAAGCATAGTATTTGTATATATAAAAGGAAAAAATGAAATTAATGAAAAAAATGGTAATCTACTGCCACCTACTGATATGGATGTATGTTAGTTACTCGGCTGATGACCTGACGAAATCAAAGATACTGAACCAGTGGCATGCTTTTTTCACAAAGATAAAATTGGTCAGTTCCTTGCGGCAAACTAGACAAGGTCTCACGGCACGCTAGTGTGCCCTGGCACACTGGTTTAAAAACACTGACTTAGAGCATTAAAAAAGGAGTTGCTTACATTTTTCAAATGTTTTGCAGGAGTCATAATCTATGTAACAAAGTAGATAACCAAAGACCTTTTTTTAAAATACTTTTTCCTCTTGTCTGTCTTTTTCTTTTTCACCAGGAGACGGTAAACAAGGTCTTCACAATCTGAACATGATGGAGGCTGCTGGCTCCGAGAGCTCTTTGGATCTGGATAATCTCAAACTGCTCGAGGTCTGTTCTGAATTATGATTTTTTTGTATTGCCATTGCTAAAAGCTGTGCCAGTTATTGTGTACGAGGAAATAGGTATTGTTACACACACACATATATATATAATCATTATTATTTTCAATTTATCTTTGTCGAGTTGGTCTTAAGAGAAGTCAATTTAGATTATTTCGAAATGATTTACAGTAAAAAAGGTTTCAACTCATTTATGTGCAAGGCTGTAAGCATACCTACTGTATATCTAGTATTTTTCTCTAACCTTTCCTCCCATTGCTGCCTACCTTCAGCTGATTGGCCGGGGTCGATACGGCACCGTCTACTGCGGCTCGCTCGACGAGCGACCTGTTGCCGTCAAGGTTTTTTCCTCCACCAATCGGCAAAACTTTCTCAACGAATGCTCCATCTATCGGCTGCCGCTACTGGAGCATGACAACCTAGCCTGCTTCGTCGCCGCCGATGAGCGCACAGGCTCGGACGGGCGCACAGAATACTTGCTGGTCATGGATTACTATCCACACGTGAGTCAAGTTTCCATTCAATTAATAGAAGTGTATTTATTTTCATTGATATCAACGTGGTGAAACATTGTATGCGACGAGATTCAACATGGCACTCTAGGGTAAACTTGTAATAAAGACTTTAAAGAGATTAAAAGATATAAGAAAAAAATATTTACAACGTAGGTGCTTATATACTGGCCCAAGTTGTAGTAATGGTGCAATGACCGAATAGTGCGGTGAAAAATAGAGCAATAAGATAAGCAGCACAAGAGTAAACTTGTTTGAATGTAGGTATGTTTGTATATATGTATAGAGTTAAAGAAAAAACTTGATGTGTTTAAAATGTTTTTTTTGGGTTTACAGTAAAACCAGTGTAAAGTTAACTCAAATAATTGAATAATTGCTCTGATAAGTACTACGTCATCACCTGATTGTATTGCACAGTGAAGTTGAAACGTTACTCGCCTTTTATCAAATCTTGTTTTGAAGTAAAAAAGACTCGACATTTTGCCTGCCTGCACACACGTCACATCTTATTTCGTCAGACCCCCGAGATAGAGGCCGACAAATGAATCGCTTTTGCCGCCTCATCAACTTTGCGTCTCTCGACAGCGCCTCTTTTGTGTTTTTCTTGGCACTACCTCTCTCTTCCCTACCCCAGGGCTCACTGAGTCGGTACCTGAGCCTCCAGACCAACGACTGGGTCAACAGCTGCCGGCTCGCTCACTCCGTCACTCGGGGATTGGCGTACCTGCACACAGAACTCTTCAAAGGAGGTGAGGTGGATGAAAGTGAGCCATGCAGGTTTTAGGTGTATTAGCTTAAAAGAGAAATGTGGTACCTCTACATATAATATGATTTGTTCCAGGATTGAGCTCGTCGCCCAGCTAATAAATAATTCCAAACTAATTGGCCTGTTCCTGACCTCCCAAAAAGATCAAGGTGAACCCTAAACAGTTATAAAAAACATCTTCAAATGTGCCTGTGGAAACCATTCATATCAGTAGTGATGTGGAAGAAGTTGAAAATCCAGAATGAATGGATTAAGGGAACTATTAAAACATGGTCAACAATAGAAAGAAAAAAAATTAAAAATATCAAGGTCTGTGAATAGGGCCACAAAAATTGCGAAAAACCCAGACTTTAAACCTGGGGTTATGGATGTAGGATTTGAAAAATGGGCCCAAAAAGGGTTGATGTTGATCACTCGAATGTTTGAAGGACAGGCATTGAAATCGTTCGAACAACTCCAACAAGAATTTGACCTACCTAGAAATGATTTTTACAAATATTTGCAACTAAGGCATTACCTCAAGAAACATGATGAATGGGGGAAAATATCTAAGGAGCCAACTAAAATTGAGGAATTTTTAATATCATACTCAAAAGGACAATTGATAAAGGGGGGTTATCTCTAAATTGTGTAAACCTCTGCGAATGGATCTCAGTAATGATGAGATGGTGGTTAAGCAAAAATTGGAACAAGAAGTTAATGTAGTGATAAAAGACGACGAATGGAAAAAAACTTTGAAAGATGGACACAAAATAACCAGCAGCCCAACATGGAGGGAGTTTGAATGCAAAGTAAAAATGTGATTCTTCTATACACCCTCCATCACTTCAAAATATAAAAATACCTCCAGTCTATGTTTGCCTAACTGTGGGAGGGTCGGAGATTTCACACATATTTTCTGGAATTGCCCTGTAATATTACATTTCTGGAGAAGTATTCAGACAGAAATAAAATTAATTATTGGTTGGGAGTTGCGGTTGGACCCAGTGACTTATGTATTAGGAATTTTGTCAGAAGATTATTGACTGTTCAACATAAATATGTACTAAGGGTTATGCTTCTGGAAGCAAAGAAAATGATCTCATCTTCCTGGCTGAAACCACAACCTCCTGACATAAAACAATGGAGAGAAAAATTCAAGCAAATGTACATTATGGAAAAAAATAACTGCAAGACTTCAACTGAAACTAGATCAATTCAAGAAAAGATGGAAGCTTATCACACAAATTTTAGTTATCTAAACACCTCATCTTTTATTTTATTTCTTTCATCAATATTTTTTGTTGTTGTTTCTTTTGTTATTTATGGGTATGTCAATCGTATATATTTTTGTTTGTGTTGCTGAATGATGGATGAATCAACCCTCTGTGAAAGTGTGTGAGAAATAAAAAGTTATAAAAAAAAACATCTTCCTGATCACACATTGAAATACTAATTAAACAAAAAATGCAGTCATGAGATAAATGAGATATTAACAAATAAAATGCGAGTTTATTATTAGCACTTACCAAGGAAGAACTCGAGTCACTGTAACGAAACTGCGTGCGTGGTGAGAAAGTGCTGAAGTAGGGCGGTATAAGTGACAACTTTTGACGTTATGTAAGCACTTACTGTACTCTTAACATTAAAGTCATTCAAATGAACAAGAACACGTAAGCACATTTTTTTTTTTTGCTTTTTTTTCAGGTTTCATTCATCACTTTTACCCTTTTAGTTGGACATGCAACACTATCACTTTCTAAAGGTGTTTTAAAAAGATACCTATCCAAGGAGATTTGTCTCTGCCTCCCCTTCAAAACGTTAGGGAAACACATTAGGCATGTTTCGTGAGAGAGCTGTGGGCCGACCACTTGCCACTTTTTCAGGATGTTTTTTTTTTTTTTTTTTTTTTTTTTTTTTTTTTAATCAAAATTCTTCTGGAATTCTGGAAGGCTTACAAGTAAGAAGTAAGGAAAAGTGAATTCAATGAGCAAGTGACAAGGGAGGAGAGTTGTACACAGTGTTGTGAACAAGTCCGTTTCTCATGGTCTGGTGACCCTGGTCAGTAAGATTGCATAGACTGAGGATATTAAGCAATGTGGTCATAGTTTTTTTTTAAGTAGTAGACACGGTGTAGGAGCCTTTAATTAGTGCATATGGTTCTGGTATAATGTCTTGAGGGGAACACAAAGAAATTTGAGGGAATTTGTTTGATTCTGTATGATTCGGTAGTTATACATCAAGGGTCTCCAATTTGGTGCCCTCTGAGAACAGCTAACGTGCTTGCGGATCTCTTCTTTTTAGCCCTACTTCCAATAATTACCCTAAAAAATATCATATATAATGTCAGGATAAGTTGTTATTTTAGAAATGAACATCAAATTTGGTGTCTTTTTATTGCATCGGCTCGCTACAGTTTAACTGTACTGGTCAGGTGTATCGACATTTCGTTCTGTGTGCATTGTTACAAAGAATGACAATAAAAGTAAATTATATTCTATTCTATTCTTTTTCGCTAAATAGTATCAATAAGTTGCTCTCGGTTTAAAAGGTTGGAGAAATTGGTTTCATGACCAAGGGAATCTGTAATTTCCATTCTGATTACGTGGAAATATTCAAAAACAGAGATTGCCTCCTCACAAATGAGTGTTTAGTGTATAAATAACAAGATTCATACACATGTCCACATAATAATAATTGGTATCGACAAAACAATGAAATGAACAATTGGCTTGATAAAAGTTTGTGTCAAAAATCAACGAATTCACTACTTGGGTAATGTGACCTGACAATGACCCAAAATAGGTGTTTTGTCTAGAAACAATCTCAAAAAGGGAAAAAAAACAGGCCCCTCTTCTGTCTCCTCGGTAAAAGTCTTGTTGGGAAAGCATCAATCAATTTTATAGTGGCAGTAGCTCAGGAGGTAGAGCGCTCGTCTTGGGATCAAGAGATCGCAGTTCGAATTCCGGCTCCTCCGTGTTGCATGTCGAAGTGTCCTTGGGTAAGACAGTGAACCCCTAATGCCTCAATAACCAGGTTGGCGTGCATGGCTGCACGGCCGCTATTGGTGTGTGAGTGTGGGTGAATGGGTAAATTTGAAGCACATTGTAAAGCGCTTTGATAGTGAATTTTGGAGCTCTATCTTTGAACTGAATGACTTCCAATCATTGTCAGGATGTGTATTCTTGATATAACTCATATCATTATCTCTTCTTTTCTAGACATGTACAAGCCTGCAGTCTCCCACAGGGACCTGAACAGTCGGAACATTCTTGTCAAGGCCGATGGCACTTGCGTTATTATCGATTTCGGCCTGTCCATGAAGCTAACGGGTAATAGGCCAGCACGCCATGGGGAGGAAGAAAACGCAGCCATCAGTGAGGTAAGGATTAACCATTGCAATGAAAGCAGAATGTAATTGAAGGAATGCAGCCGGGCGCGATTGTATGTATTCGTACAGTCATTTTCTTCCCCCTGCTACCTGTTTGTAGGTGGGAACCATTCGCTACATGGCACCAGAAGTGCTGGAGGGGGCAGTCAATCTCAGAGACTGTGAGTCTGCGTTGAAACAGGTGGACATGTACGCTCTGGGTCTAGTCTATTGGGAGACTTTCATGAGATGTACAGACCTTTTCCCTGGTAAGACTTTGCTCATACATATACCAGAGATTTAACGCTATCCAAGCCACACAATATTTTCAATATCGCTACAATACTCTCACCCTATAGGCATTATCAAGATAATTGTTTGTACGAATGCATAAAGATAGTCAAAGATATAATATTGTGGTTTTGCTGTTATTGTATTTACCATCGCTGTTCCTCACTCCCCACCTTTAGGCGAATCTGTTCCAGAGTACCAGATGGCCTTCCAGGCGGAAGCCGGCAACCACCCGACGTTCGAGGACATGCAAGTGCTTGTGTCGAGGGAGAAACAGCGACCCAAATTCCCGGAAGCCTGGAAAGAGAACAGCTTGGTAAGTGTGTGTATGGAGTCCAAGTCTGAAGCGGAGCAACAGATTTAGCGATAGTTGGACAACAACTTTTTAGTTCAAATATTTCTTGTGAAGAATGCTTACCAAAATGTGGTGTTCAGTTTTTTTTATAAACCTGATTTAAAACAATAAGAACCTTTCAATTCAGAGTTGGGCAAACATTTGGAGTCTCGGGCAATGGTGGGTTAAAGAATTTGGAACAGGGGCTGGACAAGGAAGTAAGAAATGGTTGATTCTTTTTTTTTTTTACTTCCGATAGTCTGGAATCCAATACCTCATTGATACATGAGGAAAAAAAGATAGTGTAGACCTATCCAATTTTTGTCATATGCATTTATGAATAAATATACCTGCAAGCATCTATATGTCCATGTTAAATTACATTTTGCATTTGGTTAAAACTACATACAATCAATTTTGAAACCATCGGAATGAAAGAAAAGTAAAATCTGCAAAAAGCAAAAGGGCTGAATCATAAGTGTTTTTTATGACCTTGGAAAAATATCTTAATAAATACACAAAAATCAAGAAGTACAGAAAAACGCAGACTATTTGAATGTAAGCCTTAAGCGCAGTACACATTCTTTAAAAATATTTTTTTTATGGATAGAAAGGAAAACTGGAGCAGGACTGCCACAACAACAACATCAAATATATTGTCATTATATTTTTCCTTTTTTTTTTTTTTTGTTCAGTGGGCCGGATTAAAAGCTTGTCAGGCCATATGTTGCTCTCTCCTGTCTTAGATTGTGCTGCATATCAGTTTAAAGATGTCTGGAAATGACGCCAATATATACTTTTACAGCACATGAATCTTTTTCAAAGGGTTAATAACAAACACGCTTACTTAATCACATCAAGAAATCTAAGATTGGATTTTGGATCATAGTTTGTATCATTTTGGTGGCTTTGAAATATTCATAAGACCACATGGATAACATGTATATTATCCATGTATAATAAAATCACCAATGAAAAGCTTGCATTCCATATTGATTTGGATTATTGACTACATGTCTTGTGTCTCTTATCTGACAGGCGGTTCGTTCTCTAAAAGAGACAATGGAGGATTGCTGGGATCAAGATGCCGAGGCCCGCCTCACAGCCCAGTGTGCCGAGGAACGGCTGACAGAGCTGCTCCTCATTTGGGACCGCTCCAAATCTGTCAGCCCCACCCTCAACCCCATGTCGACCACCCTGCACAATGAGAGGTAACCATGAAGGAGGCTTCTTCCTTTATCTATCAGTCTGCTTGCTATTTAAAACACGATATTTTCCCCACTTTTTCAGAAACCGCGTCACCCCCAAATCTGGTTTATATGCTGACCATTCTTCCACTTATATTGAGGAGCATGAGAGTGTGGCCAAAAATACACATGGCGATACCACAAGCTCTGTAGGTGGTCGGGTTGGTAGCGGGCCCGGGGAACGGAACAGAAACTCCATCAACCAAGAACGCCAGCAGCAAGCTAACGCTCGGATGCCCAGCCCAGAGGGAAGCAGCACCAGCGGGGCTTGTTCGGGTCTTAGAGGAAGCCCCTCTGTCTCCACCACAACTACTACTATCATTTCTGAGTCCGAGGGGCCAACCAGCTGTGCCTCAATGCCCGTCTGCCTCCACCTTACTCAGGAGGACCTGGAGACCACCAAACTTGACCCCAAAGAGGTAGACAAGAACCTGAAAGAGAGCTCAGATGAGAACTTGATGGAACACTCGCAAAAGCAGTTCTGCTCGCCAGACCCGCTCAGCCCGGGGAGTTCCAGCTTGCTTTACCCACTCATCAAGATGGCCAGCGAAGCTTCGGGGGCGTCCGAATCCGCAGCTTCCATGCCGGTATCCGTCTTTCCCCTGCCTAAGCAACAGAACCTTCCTAAAAGGCCGTCGAGCTTGTCCCTGCGAAACAAACCAGCAAAGAAGGAGTCATCTTCCTCCTCGCTCAGGTTCAAGTTCGGGCGGTCGGGGAAGTCCAATTTACGGCAGGTCGAGGGATCCAAGATCAACAGTGGCACAAACCTAGATTCGGAAGCTCATCGAGGGGCCGGCATCAACAATATACCCTCTGAGCGAGCCGTGCACGGCAACGGCAGTATAAACGGCGCCGGTAACGGTCACAACAGACCAATCGTCTCTCCCGCGGTTATCAGCAGAGAAGCTGAATTCGGAGGATCTGGCGTCGTTCCCAACGGAAACGGAGCCCTGCATTCTGACGACAGTCGCCTCAGCCTGGGCGTGATCACGGCCAGCCCCGACGAGCACGAGCCGCTCCTGAGTCGCGAGCCGCCTGATCTCAGGGACGCGTCCATGGGCGTGGCCGCGCTGCGCTCGGCCCGTCCGAACACAAACAACAACAACAGCAACACGGGCCTTGGCCAGGGCGACGGCGAGAGCGGAGGTGAGAGTGAAGTAGGTGGAGACGGGGACACTGGGACGGAGGGAGTGTGCGGGGCTCCCACGGGGTTCCCGGCTGAAAGCGGCGAGACTGGCTCCGGCCCCTCGGTCGTCACCATGAGAGACGAGTCCCTGCTCAGGCAGCCCAGAATCCGCCGACCAGAGAGACCGAACTCCTTGGACTTGTCCTTCACCACACAGGACCTGGCCTTGTCAGGTGAGACACTGGGCTCTGCTTTACTGTAAACATCATTTGCCTCTGGTAAACAATGCATGAGCTTTAGTTATTTTGCTAGCATTAGGTATATCTTCAGTGTCGGTTTTAAAACGAGCATTCTCTGAATATTTAGGGGGGTTTTTTGATAACTGTAAATTCTAGGCTACAAGCTGCTACTTTTTGCAACATTTTAAACATTGGTTTGGAGAGTTACTTTATGCTCCAAGTAAGAAAAGGCGTGTCTCAAGTACAACCCAAATGCTAACCCAAAAAGACGAAAAAAGGAGTTTATTCCAGCGCGTTTAATAAATATATGTACTTGCCCACGTAACATAAAGAGCTTGACAGAGGCGGCCATTATAACACCAGCCATGAGATTGCGTCAGCAGTAACAAGTACCACATTCCATACAGCATGTTTAAATACGGTGCAGCACCAAATAAAACGTCGAGCTGAACTGTGTAAATACAAAATGAAAAATTATGACACCCCTTTGTGAAAATGATTCCATATTTTTCAAATATTATTCATATAATACATAGCAGGAGCAAAACTGGAGATTTGAGAGTACAGTACTTATTTCAGTATTTACCTGAATATTTAACTTATTTACCCACAAATCAAATCATCAATGTATGTATCTGAAATAAACAGCAGTGAATGTTATACATCAAAAAAGCAACACTTCTATTCCCCTATAATTGGTATCATTGTCAGATCGCTGGAGTTTCTTTTAATTCTCGGGGAGATAGGACAAGCGAATAAAACATGGTCTGTCACTGAGGCAACCACAAATGACAACAGCACAAAATAACACTTCATGCCAGTGTCAGTAGAATCTGACACTATTCTCCACTGTATGGTTTTTCTAATCAGGTGCGCTCTGTAGTCCTGAATTTACGGTACCTAACTTCCACACAGAAATATGCTTCCGTCTGCAACGAGCCAAGAAACCGGCATTGAGTAAAGTTTGCTTTGACCGTGTTATTGTATACCTAAATAAAAAGCGACCCTTTTAAAAAAAAAGGGATTTTAAAATAACAAGATGCCTTGATTAAAGCGCAGAATTATAATCACTGGACTAACAGTGATATAGGTGTCACATGCAAAGACATTGGATTTAATGGAATTATCACACCGTCTTTAGCCACCTTTTCAGAGACGAATCTTAATTTTCATGTGCATTTCATATATTACAATGAAAAAGAATTGTATTCTATTCTTGTAAATTCTAAGACAGGGGTTTTCAAGCCTTTTTGAACCAAGGTACACTTTTATTTATAAAAAAAAAAGTTCCGGGGCACACCGTCCATCAAAAATGTTTGAAAATGAAGTAATGTCAAATATTTAACTGTACTACCTCATAAGTAGGTCATTAGTATATAAAAAGAAAATAATACTTAAAAAAAGAATGTGTTTTATTTGTTTTTATTCTTTACAGTGCAATCTTAAACCGCTTTGTTAAACAAATTAAGTTATTAAATGTACTCTGCTACCTCATGAGCAGATGATTAGTATATAAAAAGTATATAAAAATCTACTGCCACATACTGATATGGATGACTATTCCAGTTCCTCTTCTGAAGATAGCAAAAATACTGAATAAGGGCCTGATTTTTTGGGAAAGATGAAATTGGGCAAATTCCAGCAGCACACTAGACAAGGTCTCATGGCACATTGGTTGAAAAACACTGTTCGAAGCATACTACCTGCACATTTTATTATAATTGTATCATCAAACCCACCGCCTTTTTGCATGTCCTCTCTATCAACGTGAGCCCAGTGGTTAGAGCACGGCGCTCTCGATGTAGCAGAGTTTGTGATCAGTGTTAGTACCAGTCGTTGTATCCTGCAACAACCAAACCCATGTGTTTAACGTGCACTCTGACTTTAGGGTTTTTTTGTTCTTAAGGAAGAAAAGGTACGTTATACACAAAAAACAGTAATTGAGTTAACATATACCCCCAAAAAATTTTGCTTCACTGTTTATTTGAGGCCAGTCATGGATGACCATTTCTGATTGCAGGCGACAGCTTCGGGCACCCCGACAACGCCTCAGGCACCGGCGATAAGATCAAAAAGCGCGTCAAAACGCCGTATTCCCTAAAGAAATGGCGGCCGACCACATGGGTCATCTCTTCAGACGCCAGGGGTATTGAAGTCAACAACAACGGGCCCGGACGGGGCAATAGCCACAACCGGCCCAAGTCCGCTTCTGCCATTTACCTGCGAGGCGGAGATTTGGTCAGCGAACGCAGCGACACGCATGTGTGAGCTTTACGGTCAGCCTAGTGAAGACTGAACAAACCCGAAGGTTTTTTATTTCACGAAGTGGAGGGAGGGGCAATCAGCAGCTTGGAATAAATAAGAGGAAGCTACGAGGAATCGTGGTCCAAGAGTCACGTCCCGTGTACAGTTCATTGAATAAGGTCTCTCTGCAGTGTGTCCCTTTCAATGGCGTCATTTATCTTTCAAGCCAATTCAAGCTACGCATCATTCCCTCCCCCGCCGTCGCCGACCGTTTTCGCTTCCTGTCGGCTCCTCAAATGCATCCGAGTGTTTTCTCCCCTCGTGCACTTCGAGCCGATGAGATCGGCCTTCGCTTCTGCCCCAACTCCCCGCCCCGTCCTGACCGCCACGCCGCACGAAATTTAATCATGCCCTCTTGTTTGTTTCCATTCAAACCTAAGGCCCTGTTGTTGAAAAGAAGTCTACGGTTTTAAAAGACGGAACATTTTTTTATTGGTGTGTTTGGATTTGATTCTGTATGTCGTTTTGCATCATCCAGTTTAACTGTGCAATAGGATGTAGCTTTTAGATGTTTGTCATGTTTTATTTTTTCTACTTCTTTTTTTTTTATTTTTTTTTGTTTCTAACCCACAATCACATTTTTAACATGTCAATCCCTTTTGCACTTATGATTATCACAATCATCGACATTGTCTCCCTTGCCCCCAACTGAAGACAATCCTTCAATTTCTGTCACCAACAACAATCAAGCTCATGAAAATATTTCCTTTCCCTTTTTTTCCACACAATCACATCATCAACCCTTTTCTGTATTGTTTGCCCTCAATCAAAGGCTCTTGTCGCAGTGCCCCCTGACCTTATGTACATGACTGAAATTTAACCAGTACGCTTAAGAAGTAAAGTCCAGTTTGGGCTGGAATTAAAAAAAAAATAATGGATAAAGATACCAAACCCCTTTCCAAAGCACGCTAAATATTTTTGTGCTGCTGATCACCTTGCTTAATGTTCGAACGGTTCCACAGTATGTTTGTGCGTAAAGCCAAGTCATGTTTTGCTTGAACGCAGCGCTGTACAGTTCTATGTATGTTGTACTCATCCTGTATTCCCGACACCACTTCAGGATCTGATGAACGAGATCGCATTTACGTTTTTGTAATCTATCATTTTTATGCAAGAAAAAAAACACTATTATTGCATTTATTTGCATATTTGAATGGGATTCGGTGTTGCTTTCAATGGACATGGATGATGTTTGATTCCATTGCTTCTTGTTTGCTATAAATGATTTCCCTAAATCTTTGCAAGACACTATGGAAGAAAAACAACTTAATAAACGTATGGATACCTTTGTCTAGTTGTGTCAGTATGAGTCAAGGATTTCAAATGTGCACAAGTAAGAATGCAAACTACGGAGACTATAAGTGGCCAAACCGCGCCATTTTTCTTGTCTGGCCTTTCAAAAGGTTTATGGTGTATATGGGTAGCCGCAAGAGGGTGGACATTTTTTCAGCTCGAGCTCTTTCTCGATGAGGCTCATGATATGTAAAACAAATCCAATCCTCTCAATCGAGTATCATAAAGAATAGATGATTATAAGATAATTCATGTATTTTTGCCTAATATTTATATTGGTGTTTTTTTTTTCCTTCAATTGATTGCATTTTTTTACCATTAGAGGCGCTCAATAATACACACTGTCCCTTTAATATCAAATTTAATGATAGTTTGGCTTACGTGAGTTTGATATGGTTGCTACCCCTTTGCTAGTCAGTGAGTCATGGCTTGAAATTAGGTCCATTGACTCAAATGTGAACACATTACAGAGTGCCCGAGAAAGTGTTGATTGAAACTTGAGTTTTGTGTACGTTTCCTGTGCCATGTATGGAGGACCAAAACTGACAAAATTAGCCAAAGAGAGTTAAAAAATAGATGTCAAGAATAAAATTCTGAAATAAATACAAAGGAACAAAAAATGTACTAAAGGATATAGAAATATTAGCTAAAATATAAATAATTTGGAAAGAAATGCGTAAATATCCACCCATCTATCCTCTTCTGCTTATCCGGGGATGGGTCCTGGTGGCAGCAGTCTCATCAGGGAAGTCTAGACCTCTCTATCCCCAGCCACTTAGTCCCGCTCATTAAATGGAATCCCAAAGTTTTTCCAGGACAGCTTAGAGACTAGTGCCTCCAACTTGTCCTAGGTCGTTCTGGGACCTCTTGTGGAGTGGGACATGTCCAAAACACCTTTCGGGGTCCAGGAGGGATCCTTAACCAGATGCCCAAACCACCTCAACTTGTTCTTTTCAACATGGAGGAGCAGCTGCTCTAAACTTCCCGGATGACCAAGCAACTTTCCCTATCTGCTAAAACTCATTTCAGATGCATCTATCTGTGATCATGAGCACAGTACGAATTGTTAACCGGAGCTGTGACGTGCGGTGATGTTTGTGTCTGGGATGGCGCAGTCAAATTTACCAATGAATAAACCTACATCTCAATTATCCTTTCATTGGAAAAGCAAGAAAGGAGTTTATAAACTATAGCACAGAAAAAGAAGTATTGTCATACTTGTAACTTATGCATTACTCCTTTTGAATAAAAGCATTGCTAGATAATCATCCATTATGGATAAAATTCCCCCCAAAAAACTGCATAGTTCGGCTTGTTAGCTTGCTAATACTGTTACTTATTTAATTGTTTGGGCTGAGCTGTGCGACAAATCAAAATCCTTGGTCTCACTATTGCTTTTTGCCATGAGGCAAAAGAATCCCATGCCTCACTCTGCATCTGCTGACACTCAGCTCATGAATACGTTAAATGCTAAGTGTACAAATAATATTCAAAATATAAGAAAATGCAGCAATTTTAAAATAGAAAATCAGAAAATTGTGAAGTTAAATTAAAAGGATCGTTACCACTGAATAAAAAAAAAACATTTAGTAGTTTTTTGATATTCCCTAAAAACTTCTTGAACCTCCTTAAGGGCCTTGATTAAACGTTCCCTGACCTCCCGAATGTCATTGTAAAGAGTTTACTGGACCCCCTGAAGGTCCTTGCCAAACGTTCTTGGACCTCGTGAAGGTCCTTGCCTAAACGTTCCTGGTCCTCCTGAAAGTCCTTGTTTATAGGTCCCTTAACTTCCTGAAGATCCTTGCTTGAAAATTATTGGACCTCATTAAAGTCCTAGCTTAAAAGGTAATGGACATCCGCAATGTCCTTGTTTATGGGTTCCTGGATTCCCTAAAGGTCGCTGATTTTAAAAGTTCTTGGACCTTCTATAAAGGTCTTTGCTTAAAAGTTCTTGGACCTCCGGAAAGTCCTTGTTGAAATGTTCCTGGACTATCTTAAGTTTCTTGTCCAAAGGTTATTGTACTTCCTGAAAGTTCCTAGACCTCCCAAATATCCTTGTTTATAAGTTCAATGACCCCCTGAAGGTCCTCGTTTAAGGGTTCATGGACCTTCTGAATGTCCTTGATTATAGGTTCCAGGATCCCCTGAAGGTATTTCCTTAAACGTTCTTGGACTGCCTGAATGAAGGTCTTTGCTAAATAGAAAAAATGTGTACCACCTGGGAGTCCTTGTGTCACCGAATAAATATTAGAGCGTGGTGTCAAATGACTAATTATTGGATATTTTTTCTCTATCTGGCTGATAACTGACATCATATTTTTTTGTTAATGCAACATCCATTCAGCCTGGTCATCCTGGAATGGGGATTACCTCAGGTTTCTTCATTTTTCTCATGCTGTGGTCCGTGCAGCCCTTTGATACTCCTCGTGATTAAGGGCTAGGTTTGGTCTTAGAATGGGCGGGGACATGGAGCAGCACATATTTTTGAGTGATCACATAATATTGGTGGGGAAAAATTAAGGATTTCTTGGTATTGGTGAGGACATGTTCCCTCCGTCCATGCCAAAAGAACACTCTTGGACGAATGGGATGATCAGGAAGTAATAGCAAGGGGGAGGGGATCTTCTGAATTGCCATTAATCCTTTTTTTATCCCTTCTCATTCAGATTAAAATGTGTTCTGTTGTGCATTTGTATAGTAGTTGTTCTTAATTCATTGCTCTTAATTCAAATCGAGTAAATGGGTTTACTTTGCAGTTTTGAAACGCGTTTCAATTAAAATGAATATCTGTCCGCCTGTTTTTGTAGCAAACGATTGGCAGAATGCCTCACATCTGGCCGCAAGAGGGCGACATTTCCACACCCCACCGGATAAAAGAGGAGAAAAAAATTGTTTACGTCTTTACTCTCTGCTTCTGCGCCCTAGCAACTGCAGCATCAGCACGAGTAGCCAGCGTCGGCGAGCTACGTCAGCGCTCCATTGTCGGCATCAAAGTTACACAAGCTCTGTAAAGACAACCGGAAATACGTGTTTGCCCTTCGAAGTAAAAACCAGCAAGCCAAATGAGGTTGCTAAACGTCCGTGGTCACTTATGATGATTCTTTGAACTGGTATGTGAACCAGTCTATGATATAATGAAATTGTGTGATTAACTGCTGTTAAAAATGTCGGAAAAAATTGTTAAAACGTCATATTGTCAGATATAACGAAAATGTGAATATGCTTGATTGCTGTTAAAATTGTCAAGAAAAATAGTTCAAACCTCACATTGTTTATTTGCTGTTAATAGTGTCAATAAAATGGTTCAAACCACTTCGACTGAAGCAACAAGATTATAATAGTAATAATAATAATAATAATCTTAACACATTGTATTTCGAAGCGCCTTTCTGGACAGTCACTCTACATATAAGTAGGACACAACAATAAAGGAAGAGGAAAACAAGAGGAAAACAAGCAAGTAATAAATAGCAAATGTAATACCTCATCTCTCATCTCATTAGCTGCACCGCTTATCCTCAGTAGGGTCGCGGGGGTGCTGGAGCCCATCCCAGCAATCATCGGGCAGTGGGCAGGGGACACCCTGAACTGGTTGCCAGCCAATCACAGGGCACATGGGGACAGACAACTCACTCGCTCATTCACACCTAGGGACAATTTGGACTGGCCAATTCACCTGAAATGCATGTCTTTGGAATGTGGGAGGAAACAGGAGTGCCCAGAAGAAACCCACGCAAGCACGGGGAGAACATACAAACTCCGCACAGGAAGTCTGGAGCTGGATTTGAACCCACGCAGGAGGTTCCCATGACGTGCGCTAACCACTGCGCCGCCGTGCAGCAAATCGAATGCATTAGACTTAAAAGGGGAGGTATGTGAGGCAGATGGTCAAGAAGTCTGAAGACGTGAGTTTTGATTCCGGATTTAAAGGTGGACAGGGTCGCAGAATTTCAGAGCTCAGGCGGCAATGAGTTCCACAGCTCTGGGGCAGAGCGGCTGAAAGCTCTGCTCCCGGTGGATCTGAGGCGGGCATGGGGTATAGCGAGATGGATGGAGCAAGATGATCTGAGGGTGCGGGATGGCGTGGCAGTGTGAACTGCCATGTAGGTGTAACATATCCTAAAATTTAAAATGATCAAGTTATTAAAAGAATAGCCCAGTTCCAGTTTCTATACCGTTCGCAGTCACGTAGTATCTCCTTTTTTCGCAGTAACCATGTTCAACTCTAAATACTGATTTCGAAACGAGGGATTTCAAGTAAGAGTAAGACGCAATAATATGTTTTAAGAATAAATCTCTGTCACCCGCCTCTTTTCGCAGGTTCGATTCCCAGCTTCTCCGGGTTAAATGTCAAAGTATCCTTGGGCAAGACACTGAAGCCCTAATGCCCCCAATAAGCTATCGGTGTGGGAGTGCGTGTATGTGAACGGGTAAGTGTAGACATATAGTAAAGCACTTTGGGAGATCTTCAATGGGTTGAAAAGCGCTATAGAAATGTAGACCTTTTACCATCTGTCAACTTATGTTTCCTCGTATTGTATACGTTATTCGATCATTACAAATTTTAGACGCTGTACACTATTTTTTTTGTACAAGATTTTTTTTTTTTAGTCAATTTAACAAAAGTTTGTTGTTTTTTATAGACCAAGATCGTGTTGCCCACGTAGACTTTAATCCAGATCGTCTCGGTCACTGGTCGCAGACGACAACATCATTGTAGATTGCTAAAAATTGTCACAGTACACTAGTAAATGTTTTCCTTGATCAAGAATTGGCTCTTGGCTCTTGGGATCACTAGTAGAGCAGCGTTTTCAGAGCGAAGGCTTCGGACCGGAACATAGAGGGAAATTAAATCTGAACGATATGAGAGAGCAAGTCCAGAACCTTAAAATCACATCTTAAGCTAACAGGGAACCAATGCAGGTTAGCTGAAATCGGGGTAATGTGATCAAATTTCTTACTTAAAAGTCTCGCTGCAGCTTTCTGTACCAGCTGAAGGCTATTGATTTTGGACTTTGGGAGACAGGAGAGTAGTGCATTACAGTAATCCAGACAGGAGGTAACAAACGCATGAATTGTAATCTCCGCATTCGACTGAGACAGCATAGGGCGAATTTTAGCAATGTTGCGAAGAAGAAAGAAAGCTGTTCTCGTACAATTCTTCAAGTGTGTTTGAAAGGACAGATCGGGGTCAAATACGACACCTACATTTTTGACCGAGTCACTCTGGGTGATATCATATTTGTCAATGTTCAGAGCAGTTTTTGAGAACAAGTCACGGCATTTAGATGGAGCAATAACTAACTTTTCGGTCTTTTCAGAGTTAAGGCGCAAGAAGTTGAGTGACATCCATTCTTTTATCTCAGTGAGGCAGGCCTCCTCTTTTCCATAGTTTAGTGTGGCAGATTCCTCCATCGGAAGATATAGATGAGCGCCATCTGCGTAGCAATGGAAACTGACATTAGACTTGCGAATAAGATCACCTAATGGAAGCATGTAAATGCTGAAAAGAAGGGGGTGAAGTACTGAACCCTGCGAAACACCACAGGTAACACTAAAAGGCTCAGATGTCATTTCACCAGATTTAACACAGCGCGTCCTATATGAGAGGTAGGATCTGAACCACAGGTGTCAAACAGGCGGCCCACGGGCCAGATCAGGCCCGCTAAGGGATTGAATCCGGCCCGCGAGACAACACTCAGAGAAGTGCAAGAGAAAAACAAGCTGCAGGTTGAAATATGTCAACTTGATGTTGCCAAAGAAAGGTGCCTCAAACAAAGACACTGTACTTGTATTTCTTTTTCTCTCTATCCCTCTCTCTATCTCTCTCCCTCTTTTCCACCCCTTTGCTCCCACTCTCTGTCTCTTTCACTCTCTGTGTCTCTCTTTTTCTCTTCCTTTGTTGCTCTTTGTTTCTTTCTCTCTCTGTCTTTTTAACTTCTTTTGCTCTAACTTTCTTTTTTTCCTTTTCTCTCTTTTCTCTTTCTCTCTTCCTACCCTTCACGCTCTCTTTTCTCTTTTCCCTCCTTCTCTTTCTTTTTCTCTTTGGATTTCTTTCTTCCGCTCCCTTTCTTTCCCCCTCTCTCACGACTTCTCTTTTTATCTCTTTTGTTTCTCACTCACTCTCTCTCCCTCTCTTTCTTTCTTTGTCCCACCCTCTCTCCTTTTCCCTCCCTCTTTCTCTTATTTCTTTTTCTTTCTCTTTAATCTACTAGTCCGGCCCCCGACAGAATATTTGTTCTATCGTGTGGCCCCTTGAGTTAAAATGAGTTCGACACCCCTGATCTAAACCATAAGAGGTTGGTTCCTGAGAGACCAATCCATTTTTCCAACTGTTTTAGTAAGATATTATGGTGCACAGTGTCAAAGGCAGCACTAAGCGCTAGCAGCAGCAAGAGTGATGAAGCGTCAGAGTCCATTGCTAGTAGATGATCATTGGTTACCTTAATCAGGGCTGTCTCAGTAGAGTGGTTAGCTCTGAATCCTGATCGCATCGATTCAAAAAGATTGTTCTCGGATATAAAATCATTCAGCTGCTGTGCCACAACTTTTTCAAGTATTTTAGAAAGAAACGGTAGGTTTGACACAGGTCTATAATAACATATGCTTTCTGGATCAACATCTGATTTTGTTTACCTTTGACACACAATACACCACAAGTCAAATAGCAAGAGTTGGAGTGAATACAAACGTAATCACATTAACTTCTAATGGAAATTTCTGGGAGATCCCCTCAAAATAATTTTGTTGCGTTAAGTAATCCTAACAACTATAAGGTGTTTTATTTTGAAAGCCCAAACCGGAGGTTGTGTGGATTTCCTCTACCTTACCACTGGTCCTCCTCCCGTCGTGGCAATCGAAGCTAGTCGAGCATCACCGCCCTCTTTCTGTCTTCTTTCTATTCCGTCTGTCATTTCTCTCCTTCTGTTTCATCCCCCACTTTTTTTGTTAAAATTCCAAAATCGACCAGAGGCACGTTGCCCTTTTTGCCGCGTCCCACATTTTCCCCCTGGAGCTCAAAGCTGTTTCCCCCCGTTTTTGGTCTTTGCTAGGCACCCCTACAGCGGCCCAAATAACCTTCGGCGTCGCGAATTTCGACACTGATAACATCCTCGTTTTCTTTTTAACTGCATATTATTCATCAAATGTCCTCCTCGTTTTGTTTCTACCGCCATTAGCGTTTTAAGAGTCAGCGAGCATCATTTGGGTGACGACAAGCTCCCATGCTGCTTTGCGACCCGCTGCACAACATCTCACCTTCGCAGGTAAGCAAACATGCACTCATTCATTCTTTGACAAAAGGTTCAAATCTGTGTACCTCTACATATTATTTGTCGTATTAAAAGAATAATAACTGGTTTTGTAACATTTTAATAGCACAGAGCAGTGACGTGTGATGAGGTTCGTGTCTGGTCATATTTACAAATAAATGAACCTACATCTTATTCATTAAATGTTTGGCAGAGCAAGAAAGCCACATATTAACCCTAGCATTGCAAAACCCTTCGTAGTCTCACCTTAACTTATACATTAAGTCTATGTGCTGCTCCTATTTAATAAAAGCATCAACACATTCATGCAACATTCAATGTACGTCTATGTTACAAGCAATAACTGAAATGCTTGAGTTGCTGTTGGCTTGCTAATACTATCTCAAATTTTATTGTTTGGAGCCGTGTGTGCCGAATCAGAATCGTTGGTGTCACTATTGCCCTCCGCCATGAGGCAAGATAATTGCGTGCCTCACTCTGCACCTTCAGCCGCTCAACACAGTAAAATCATACATAGTGCTGCTTTTGAATATAAGCGTCAATAGCTATGTAATCCTCCGAAGTCAATGAAACAAGATGAAAAAAACTGGATGGTTTGACTTGCTGTTAGCTAGCTTTTACTGTCACAAAAGCTATTGTTTGCGCCAAATCTCAATTAATCGTCTCTCTACCTCCCCCTGCCATTATTTAAGAGAATCGCGTGTCTCACTCAGCACACCAATACATTACGAATAAATTATATTTATAATATTCTTAAAGAGGCAGCACGGCAGAGCAGTGGTTAGAGGTCATGAGATCAAACCTTCCTGTTTGGAGTTTGCATGTTTTCCCCGTGCTTGCGTTGGTTTCCTCTGGGCACTCCGGTTTTCTCCCACATTCCATAAACATGTATGTCAGGTTAATTGGCCGTTTCAAATTGTGCCTAGGTGTGAATGGGCGAGTGAGTTGTCTGTCTCTCTGTGCCCTGCGACTGGCTGGCAACAAGTTCAGGGCGTCCCCTGCCCACTGTCTGAAAACAGCTGGGATGCACTCCAGCTCCCCCGTGACCCTACTGAGGATAAGCGGTGCAGATAATGGATGGATGGATGATAGTTCATGTATTTTTCCTAGTATTCAGTCAATGTTTTTTTTACTGAATAAAAGTCTTAAATAAAATAAACTAATGAAATATTACACACTGTCCCTTCAATATAATGTGAAAATCTAATCATTTTGAAGTTCAATGAGAAAGAACTTTTAACACGAAAGAAAACGACCTATTGATATATTTTAATTTGATATTTTCATTATGACAAGTGAGACACAGCATCACCTGCCTCCCATGACTGCACGTCACTGCACTAGTTAACTTTTGATATTTGTGTCAAATCGTACATATTTAATGCCTCACTAGTAACATCGTATCCCACTAGAAGTGCACAAATCTCCATTGTGATGATATGCATTTCTTCTTGCTACAAATAATCATTTGTAGCCCTCTTGATGGGCGCAAAGCGGTGCAGAAAATGGATGGATGAACTTGTAATTATTGTCAATGTGGCATTTTTTTATGCATATCTCCAAATTAGAAATGGATACTTGTATAGGGACTCAGATATATTCCATAGTCAAGTCATGTGTATTTGTATCGCCCTTAATCACAAAGAGTCTCAAAGGGCTGCACGGATCCAAGACTATTGCAAACTACAGACTATTGTGACACCATTCCCTCATCTAAAACCTACATGAGGTCAAATAATACACATATGATCAACATAGAATATAGGCTATTCATATGCTATAGAGTACAAGTGTGTTTTAAGCTTAGATTTAAACATATCCACTGAGGTTGCAGATCGAATCTCAGGGGGAAGAGCATTCCACATCAAAATTTGTTACACTCACAAAGAAATATTCTAGTTCATACTGATATTGTTATGTGTTTTGTGTGTGTGTGCCCATGACAATTCAAAGGATAATAGTGTTATTGGCAGAATTTGTGTTTGGGCTTGTTTCCTAGCAACAGCTGCACCGGTTAAAGACCCCAACTAAAATTAGTTTCACAATAGCAACATGTGCTCTGTGAATTTCAATTTTCATTTAAAATGTCAATGCTAGCATCGGGTAGAAAATCCTGACATTGCCCCCAGTGTGCCCCCCTAGTAGCTACTGTTCAAGCGTGTTAATGCCAGTAGGGATTAACATCAATCCAGCCCGGCGACTCCCTAAGCGGGCTCATCCTGTCTTTTACTGTGTTGACGACCGACATGTTTACATTCCCAGGACGACCATCCGCCTACCCCTCCCCAGAAATCTTCGGCGGCCTTAATCTAAATCGGCCATCCTGTCCCGGGGCCGTCCCGCGCAGGCTCCCTCATTCTCCTGTCGGGCCCCAACCCTCTCGCCCAGCTGTGGCCCTTGCAGGGTGCGACCGCTGGCGCTCACCTGGAAGGTCCCTGGCCTCAGGACGACTGCCAGCACCACCACCTTTCCTACATGAGGGACAAGGCCACACAGGTAAGACCTATTCAAGCTCTCCTGGTCCCTCAAAGTCCCTCTAGACTTGAAGCGCATATTTTTGGACTTTAATTTTGATGGTGTTTGTGTGTATCAGACCCCCAGGGCCTGGGCAGATGAGAGGAGGCGAGGCTCTCACAAGCGATCGGCCTCCTGCGGGAGCACCGACCAGCTCAAGGAGGTTCTTGCACCCCTTTTTTTTGTAGTCGATTAGAGAGATAAAATCTTCAGTGTTTTAAGCCCCTATCATTATCTTTCCGTCTATTTTTCATTGACAGCCATTGAGAATGATTACTTGATTTGATTTTGATTCTACAACAATAACAAAAGGGAAAACATAAAAGCTCACCTAAAGTAACATTGTGTATTATTTAGCGTCTACTAGTGTTTAAAAAACTGTATTGATTTGCTTAATAAGCATACATCAACTATCATATAAAAATGGATTGTTTTCAAGAATTTTGTTTTCATTTTACTTAACATAGGGATCACTGAGAGGGAGCTGACATGATTGTCCGCCATCTTGCTGCAAAATGTACCCCCAAAAATCGTGTGAGAGGCAGGGGAAAAAAATGAGAAGCAAAATGTTGGGATTTGATCACTTTGCCTTTGTAGTTTGTGATCTTCCTTGTACTTTGTAGCGCACGTTTTCAGTGGCACTACACAATATATTAACATATAGCCGTCAAATAATACACATGGTGTCTGTTTAAAATGACTGATTATTTTATTTGACTTTGATTTTATCACCAAAATAAATTCGAAATTTGTCACAGTTTTAAAATGTATTCATGTACTACAAAAAGGCCACTGGGTTGAGTTTAATTTAGGGGTGTGGTAATACTGCCATCTGAATTGTGCAAGAATCGAATATCTAGATTTGACTTGGGAAAAATTATCTTCAAAAATGATACCAGCTTGACATAGCTTCTCCGGGTATTGATATTAATATATTATTACATTAATATAATATGAATATTAATATAATTTGGATGAAAAAACTTGATCCAAGTGCAAATGTATGGTCTTCAAAACCGATCGTAAACACTTATTTAGATTTGATAAATGTAAGCAAAAATAGGATTAAGACCGTAACATCAGTTTTAAAAAGTAAATACTTGACTAAAATTAAGAAAAACCTGCATTTTCACATTGAACAAAATACATGCATTTTGATAGTTTTTAAAAAGCATTACAGAAAAAAAGATTGATTCTTCTTTATTCTTTTATAGTTTTTTACTTCAAATACTTTTGTTGCAGGCAGTATCAACTAAGTTCACATAATCAAATTTATTCAAGGAATAAATCTGTTTTTAAACAAACCAAAAATTAAATTTTCGTGTGAGTAACATAATAATGATAATAATAATAATAATAATAATCCATCGTACTTTGAAGCGCCTTTTCGGACACCCAAGGTCGCTGTACATATTGGTAACAAACAAGAATAAAATAAGCAAGTAATAAATAGCAAATAAAGACAGAGTATAATTAAAAGAGTCTGGATTTGATGGTGGACAAGGTGGCAGAATTCCGGAGGTCAGGCAGCAATGAGTTCCAGAGCTGCGGGGCAGAGCGGCTGAAAGTGTACATTAAACTGCTCAAGGGTACGGTTAAAAAAATTAAATCGGGGTGAAATTTTAACATCATGTAAAATATGCTATATTTCTTATCAATGTGTGGTAGGTTTATAGTTTAGTAGACACTCAAAATATGGAAATACGACGTCAATGAATTTTGAACTTGCAAAGAGGACAGGAAATAACTACAAAAAAACCCTCACTGTGACAACGCCCTAAAGGGTGTGAAAATCAAAGAACAGCAACATCATCGGCTGTAAAAGTGACTATGTTAACAGTACATAATAGTCATAGTAAAGAGCTGGCTTCCTATGTAATCTCCTTTACAGGTGTTCAGTATTTAAAAACTGAATAAACCTATCTGTAAGTCACATTGTTTCGTCACTGTTTAGCATTTTTTTAAACTATTCACGTGAAGCTGATATTAAAGATGATATTGTCTTTCGCCTTCCTTTTTATTATCAGGAGTCAGTTAAGTGACTTCAAACTTATAATGATGCTAATATTGGGGGGTACTAAAACCTTGACATTTTAAAATGACATCTTTCATTCACTCCTTGCACCCCAGCATGGTGCGATGGCCAATTGTAAACAAAATCATCAGCAATTGTAAACACGCTCGTGTCCAATATCTCGCAGATCGCCAAGCTGCGTCAGCAACTCCAACGCAGCAAGCGAAGCAGCCGTCATCGGAGGGACAAAGAGCGCAAATCGCCCTTTAATGGAAGCCACAGCATCATGCAGTCGCAGGTGAGAAAAAGTACCCTGGCGTGAGACCCCAAACTGAGGACATTGCGTCCGTTTTTGAAGTACAGACGCTGCCTTACTAACGAACGAGATACGTTCCGGACGATTGTTCGTAAGTTGATTTTGTTCGTAAATTGCTTCAGTTTAAGGCCTATATAAGTATGTTTAAGGCTTGGATAACTAACCTGTAATATTTTGTACTAAAAAATAAACTTCTCATAAAATAGTATGCTCTATAAAGATAAATAAAGTCAAGTTTAACTTACTTTTAGAAGATGTGCTTCAAGAGGTCCTCCTCCGTGTTAGAGAGTGGCCGAAAAAAAGCGATCGAACCATTTTCTCAACCGCATCAAGCTTTCTTATTCCACTTTAATTTCAAAAGAAACAACTCTTACAACATTGGTCCCTGTTGCCTCCCTTCTTGGCGCTCGGCATTGGGGGGTAACCCTAACCCAGAAAGAGTCAAGAATGTGAGTGTGTTCTTGACTCCAGCCACCTCTCACTAGAGGGAAATGGCTCCGGTATAAACATTCACCCATCCATTATCTGCACAGCTTATTCTCAGTTGGGTCACAGGGGTGCCGGAGCCCATCCCAGCTATCTTCGGGCAGTGGGCAGGGGACACCCTGAACTTGTTGCCAGCCAGTCGCAGGGCACGCAGGAACGGACGACTCACTCGCTCATTCACACCTAGGGACAATTTGGACCAGCCAATTAACCTGACATGCATATTTTTGAAATGTGGGAGGAAACCGAAGCGCCTGGAGGAAACCTGCACAAGGAGAACATGAAAACTCCGCACAGGAGGCTTGGAGCTGGATTTGAACTCATGACCTTATAACTGCCGCGGATGGGCTAACCACTCATCCACCATGTCGCCCCTCCGTGATATACATAGATTATTAAAAATCACGTATATAAATAGCAGATAAATCTGTAGCCCTGCAAAATACACGATTCACACTGTGTTGTTTTTTTTTCTTTTATTAGTACTGAAGAAATTGGAAAGTTGGCTTTGAAAGTCCTTAAAACGTGCTTAAAATTGGCCATAAAAAAGGTGTATCAGCCCTGTCTAAATAAGAAGACTACAATTCAAAGCACATTTATTGTAAATTTTGTTTGCTCTATTGATTTACCATTGGTTTGTTGTTATGTATAAGCCACTACCCCTCCCCACCCATTGCCTACCGTTGCTACTAGTGACACACAACCAAACTTGTGCATTTAAGCTTGACCCCCTTATTTCTGTATTTTATTTTACAGTTGTAAAAACAGCTTAGATGTGACTATATATGGTCGGTGAGAACATCATTTGAGAGAAATTATTTTACTCTGTGCTTGACACTGTGCCAGCAAAGCTGGTTGTTCTTTGTTGGGCCATATGGACATGCAAACTCCACTTTGACTGCGTTATTAGCGGTGTGATGCTGATTAACTAGGAGTTCATTTTTCTATCCTGGACAAAGTGTTTACAGGTGCCAGTTAGATTGGGTTGAAATTTTTTAACGAATGAGAAGCGAAGTAAGTTTAAGTTAAAAAAATGTCGATATTATTAACGCATTGTAGTACTTGTTACCAAAAGAAGCAATTGCGTTCCAGGAACTCCCGACATTGCAGGTGACGCGTGTTTTGGGGGGCTTCAGATTAACATCGAGGAAAAAAGTTTCCCTTCTCTGCAATAAGTGAATTTTTCAAGGGTCTTGTATATATGTGTGTGTTTATTCCAGACGGCCATTCCCAAGACTATTCTGATCCCCATCCCCATATCCAAGTCATCGGCCCCTCGTTTCCGCAACAGCGTGGAGGGTCTCAACCAGGAGATTGAACGTATCATCATCCGAGACACCCCCGAGAAGGATGAGACGATTGTGGTGTGTGACATCCCTTTATGTCCTGCCTTCGACTGGATTTGCAAAAACGTTTTTTGTTTTTTTTTCCCTGGCAGCCTCAAGAGGTTCCCGACGGGCACCGGGCCCCGCCGCCCGTCCCCCCGCAGCGCAGCAGCAGCACCCGCAGCATCGACACGCAAACGCCCTCAGGCGGCGGCCTGAGCGGCGGCCATAGCAACAGCAGCAGCCGCCCTGACTCCATCTCGCCGTCCTACCTCACCGTTCTCAACGATGCCGTCTCCGGGGTCAGCCCTTTTGAGGAAAAAGGTGACAAAAATACACTTTGTGCATCTGACATTGTGCCTCGAACATTAAAAAGCCGCCTGGCTATTTCCTATTTGTAATATTTATTAACGTCCTCAGAATTGGTCCCCTGTTCCCCGTTGCCAAAATATGCCGCCTCTCCTCGCCCCAACAACAGTTACACATTCAAGAGGGAACCTCCGGAGGGCTGCGAGAAAGTCAAAGTGTCTGAGGAGTCACTGTATGTATAAAACCTGTTTCTCTATGCATGTTTTATAATAGTTGTATTATTTCCATTCCTGAAATGTCTCTATATGATTACAATATAGACCCCTTTTAGTGTTTGTTATCAAGTGTAACGTAGCCAAGCTGTGTGGAATGGCGGAATTTATGACAGTTTACAGCAACCAATCGACAGAGAAAGATTGTGAGAATTATTCAAATATACTAAGTTTGGAAGATGCCAACCGACCCCTGATCTGGAAGGTCTGCCTGTTACAGTAGAATTCTTGTTAGCAAAAATCTCAGGTTCTCCCAGTTCCCTATAACACATTCAACATGTATCCTGACACGCGAGTTGTTTTTGTCAATTGCAACTCTAAAAACACTACTCAACATCTAAATCTTTCCTTGCTCATTTCAAACTCGTACTGCCTACTCCTGCTGTTTTGGTTCAATAATGCACATGCATCCTGTGGTGATCCAGTGAGGACGTAAACTGGAAAAGGGGTCCTACCAAGTATTGGTGTAGAGATAGATAGATAGATAGATAGATACTCTATTCATCCCCGTAGGGAATTTCACACTTCCAGCAGTATCCTTGTGTGGAAAAATAAAATAATAAAATAAAAGATATACAAAAATACCCAATATAATGTGTTGATATAGAGTATTTAAATAGTGCTACAGAATTGTAGTGGAACTGTGAGTAAAAATGGGATAAGCTCTAATGCCTTTTCATAAGTCAAGTGTGCTCTCGTGTTAAAATGTTGGCTCTCTCACCGCCGCTGCTTCGGTTGATTCCCATTGCATACAATGTTTTCCGATGATGGCCAGCAACACTTATGGACAGATCAATCATTGCATTAATAGATACCGTAAGTGGTTATACACAAATACACATGTTAGTTCTTACTGTAGTCTCAATTTCATGCGCTTCTGGAGCACCTTATGAATGAAAAAATATGATATATTTTTGAGGGGTGCACTTTATAATCCGGTGCGCCATATATTGCAGAAAATACGGTATAGTTCTCACAAGTAACGATTACATATTTACACTTTACTATTCTTTATAATTATTATCACTATATATACAGAGGTACCTCTACTTACAAACTCAATTGGTTCCAGCAGTATATTGAACCGGTTGTAAATTTAAACCTGTGCTAATTTCATGCAATGCAACCAAGCGCTCATTAAATCAACTGTAGTTGCCTTGGAGTTACACTAATGTTCAATGTTCATCAATATACCACATAATACAAATAAAACGAGAAATAAGGCTAAAGAAATACCGAAGGTTAAAAAACTGAAGAATACAAAGCTTTATTAACCAAGACAGTTCAAAAAACAACAAGAACCAAATGAAAATGTAAAAAGTCAGAATAAATGTAATCCACTTGGCATGCTTTTCCACTCACTGAGCCTGCCTGGAACACACAATGTTTTCAAAATGTTTCAAACCGTTTTCATCAAACATTTCAATTGCCTGTCCGCTTCTGGCAGGCAAATGCTTCCTTCGTTTCTGCTGTGATAACGTGAACGTGTACCCGGGAAGCTCTCTTTCTCTTATCAAAATCATGAAAAGTTCATTTATTGCCATCTCCGGCTTGATAAAATGGTGATGCCAGTCGCTACTGCTGCAAGTTTTAGCTTCTCTATTTGTTTTAATACAGTGGAGATCACCCATATTCCCTGGCCAAATCAGAAAATCTACTCCCACTTTCATATTTGGTGATATTTTTTTTCTTTAAGGCAGTTCTTCTGCAAGGGATAGATGTGACTGGCAAAGGAGAGTTAAGAATGATGCGGAGGGGGTAAACCAGTGAATGCTGTTAGGCCTCTCTGCTAATAAAAGTTTGCATGGCACAGCAACTGACCCCTTGTTGTTCTGTGGTCTTAATGTTCGGTGTCAGGTTGGGAAGAGTGTCAGGGGAATGAATGTTTGGTGAACGTGAGCGTGTTCTTGACTCTACCGACCTCCCACTAGAGGGATATGGCTTTGGTATATAGATAGATATTGTTTCTTTTCAATTGTGAGGGACGCCCTCGCTCTCTTATAGTAGGACCCATGGCTGAAGATTAAAAATCCCTGTATACTGTAAAGTGTGCAATAGCGGAAATAGAGGCTACAGCCATTGAATTATTGGACTAAACCTTTTGGCAATTTAATGAAGGGGCATAAGGGTCTCCCCGAGCTGATAAACCGTGCATGCGGTGTAAGCGCGTACCTGCGCGATGTTTAGTTGTGGCGACACTGATTTCTAATACGGGAGAACTGATCGTTTAACGAGGAAGATTTTAGTCGGACGCGAACTCCGGAAATTGAAACGTTCGTAAGCCGAGTCGATGGTAAAATGAGGTGCCGCTGACCCTTTTTTCATGCCGTTGCAGCCCTACCGCCCAGCCAGCAGTTGCCCCGTTCCTGTGTCCGGACCGCAACAAGGTGAACTTCATCCCCAACAGCGGTTCGGCCTTCTGTCTAGTCAGCATCCTCAAGCCGCTCCTGCCGGCACCGGAGCTTACCTTTCGTCCCGGGGTGGCCCTTCGCAGTTTGTCCCCGTCGTTGGTGCCTCTGTCCACTCAGCCCTGCCTCCTGGAGGAGCCCGAGAACTTTTGACCAGCACCTTAAAGTTTCAGTAAGGAGGAGAAAGGGAAAAAGAAAACAGCCTTCGGCGTGCTAGATTATCTCATTCGGCCTCTGCGCTACCCATCTTGTTATTTTTTTTTTAAAAGGGCATCATTTTTTTCACCCTAAGACACCATGGCGCCTTTCCACAGACATATCATTTTTTGGATCTTTATCTCTTTCTACATAATATGCCTTCCACTAAAAAAGGCTGTGGTGCTGCCAGATTGTAGCAAAACCTGAAGGTGAGACGGATTAAAAAAAAGGGGGGAAAAAACCGTGCCTGAAATTTTTGAGGACAGTACTCAATTTTAAGAAATTGCAGGAGCAGCATTAGGGGCGGTGTCGACCCAATTCATATGTTTGGGTTTTAAAGATGACAAAAACTCAGAACTGCAACATTTGACGTTTGGTAGAAAACAGCTACAGACTTTGGAACGAACCTCGGTGTGAAATTTCACGGCAAAATCCGGTATGAAAAATCGAGTAAAATAAGTATGATTTCCTTCAAATGTTCTTGTAATATCGACAGAAATCCATGCTCATCCTAAAGAGACAGTGTGTATTATTTAGCGGCTCCTAGTGGTCATAAAACCCATAATTGATTTAAAAAAACAGCATTGGTTAAAAATAATAAGCAATATCGTACAAACATGCATTTTTAAAATTGTGCTTTTTTTAAAAATGTTTGATAATGGAAAACTATATGATTTCTGTAGGAGGAAAAACACAACACAAACAATCTTAACATTTTCCAATGAATACAGATACATACAATGTATGTACACAGTATGTGTTGCCTTCCTTATATGGTTAATATAAAGCTTTTGATTTTTTTGCAGCTTCAAACATGTATCGTTTTTTTTTTTTTGTTTTTCAGTCCGATAAAGACTGTCAACAATTTGAGTTGCCAACCCATGATCTAAAGGGAGCTGAGATAATTGTCCGCCATCTTGCTGCTTTGGGTACTCAAAACACTCAAAAAGTAAAATGTTGCATTTTGGTCAGCGGTAGTCTATGTTGTTTACATTCTTCCCTGTGCTTTGCAGCGCTGGTTTTCTGTTGCATTACAAGGCCAGTGACATCCAGTGGTCAAATAATACACACTGTCCCTCTAAATATATACTTTTTCAACTTTTATTTTTGTAAAACCACGCCCCCTATACTTTAATTTCTCCACTCAGTAATCAGGGTTCGTACATGTGCTTGAAGTCCTTAAAAATGCTTGACATTTAATTTTGTGTTTTCAACATTTGAAATATGCTTGAATTTTGAGTGAACTGCTTGGTTTCCTGGAAGTCTGACTTGTTAGACACTGCATTCAATGACTAAGAATATAAATCAAGTCTGCTTAAAAATGATGCCAACGCGCCTGCTCTGTTGGCTTTGCTATGCAATTAAATTTTTCCCCTCATGATTAATAGCAGGTGGCATTAGTTGTACAGCGTATTGGCTTTGAATGTGCTTTAAAAGTGCTTGAATTTGGCCATGAAAAGATGTACGAACCCCGATTACTAAGAATAATGTTACCATTTTATATATATATATATATATATATATATATATATATATATATATATGTACTGTTCTTTTTGAACCCTCGTGGCATACAGGTACATATTAAGTACAATTTCGTGCTTTTTATATTTTCAACAAGGCTGCGTTATCACAGCTTAAGTTCGCGTTCAAATAATGTACAGTGGCATTTATTGTGTCAGCAGAAAAGAAATGCATACCACGAGGGTAAAAAAAAAATCCTCTTTTTCAACACAAGCCGATTTCTTTTTCAATAAGCCTGCGTGAATATAATGTGTCTTTCTCTGTGATTTTCACATCCGATAGCCAAGACAAATCGTTACCATGGCAGCGAACAAACTCCTTGAACTGTTATCGACATGATCTATCTTGGGAAAAATGGCAGATCATCAGCAAATAAATCCGGCATGGGGGTGAAAAAAGACAGAAAACCCCATTCGTGAAATTCCAAGAGCGCATTGAAATGTACTGGGATGTAAATATATGCTGTATTGTATAAACCGACAAAGAATCTGACTCGAGTGACCAATTGTATACCCCCACTCACGTCAGATGAAATTGGACCCCGCCTCTATCATTGAATTATTCCATTGAGTAATGTGAATTCATGTTACCATTATTGTATAGTAATGTATTTATTTATTTATCAGGTTGGAGTGAAGGTATGAATAGATCATCAGTTTCAACATGTGGAGACTCCAGAGCTGTCAAGTAGTACACAGAGATGTTTGACAACCTGATTTGGATTTTTTAAAGGACTTTTTTTTAAATCAATCAAAAAATAAACTGTCTTGTTCCAAAACAAATCAGGTGCGTTATTTTCTCGCATTCACAATGTTTTATTTTTGTTTTGTTTTTTTCAAAAGAAAAATAACTGATACACTTAAAGTCAAGTCATGTTCATTTTGTATAGCCCTTAATCACAAGGACTGCACAGACCACGGATTATTACACCTTCCCCTGATTTAAACCTACATGAGGTCAAGGAAAAACTCAAAAACCTCAACATGAGAAAAATGAAGAAACCTTGAGAAGGTACCACAGAGCATTTGAGTTGTGGAAAAATGTCTTGTCAGTGTAGTTTGCACAGTATGAAGAAATACTCTACCCAAGATCAGGAGTGAGCAAACTACGGCCTGCGGGCCCCATGCAGCCCAACAGACTCTTTAATTTGACCTGCCAAACCAAAATGGTCAAAATATAGTGACAATATATATATATAGTAGCACAGTGCTTCTAATAAAAATGTTTTTTAGATGTCTCCATTGACCCTACTACAAAAAATGCAAAACTAAATACCAAATTTAGTGCTTAAAACGGACATAATGTATTACTTTGCTTATATTATGAAAAGAAAAAAATACTATAAAAATAATACAAAAATATTAGTACAGGGATACTATAATACAAAAATACAACAGAATTATTACACCAGACTACCACAATGGGAAAAACTACAAATATAAAACAAATATTACCAAAATACTACTTTAGGAATACTTGAAAAATACTTCTACAGAGAAACAACAGAAAATCCTAAACGTAATACCATAATGCTTTGATTGTGAGTGCTTCAAACAAATTTGATGAAACCAAACTTTTCAAAAACTGATAGAAATATAACATGCTAGATGTCTTTATATGAAAATATTTGATAGGACCCCCGGATAGTTGCCCACCCCTGGCCAAGATAGCCATTTAAGACTACATAAAGGGGTATCCAAACTTTTTAGAAAGTGGGCCAGATTTGGTAAGCCGAAAATATGCGGAGGCCAACTATTCAGCCTAGCATTCTTTGATCAGTTTTTATCGTTGCGATCTTGTAGCCCTTTTTTGTGGCATTTTAATTTGACTAGCAGGGTCTCGCAAAAAAATAGCTGCTGTGCTGTTAAAACAGCTTCCAGAGGCTCCAACTTTTCTCAGGGTTCGTTTCCAGTTAGCTTTCAGTAGTCAGCATATTTCGCCCAACACCGCCTTTTGATATTATATTCTTTGAAAACAGCTACGGCTTCTTGGAAAGTTTTGGATTTTGGAGAAAAAAATACTCCAATTTCCACTTAGCTTTTTTTTTTTAAGTCGGAAATGAGGCAGGCTAAAACTCTTACGGATAGCCATGCCCAAGGTGGCCAAAGGGCTTCTGCCATCATCTGGTGAAAATGCTTTTTTTTTTGTTTTACACTGCAGCCAACATTACTGGCAGGCCACACATTATTATTATTATTATTTTTATTATTAATACGACAGATGGCCCGGGTCAATAAAAATTTGATAAGGGTCCGTGACTGGCCCCCGGGCCGGACTTTGGACATGACTGAAATAATATAATGCCAACATACGAATGCATCACTACAAAAATGCTTTTTTTTTTTTTTTTTTTTTTTTTAATGACTCCTTGAAGTATGACCGCGAGCACCAGGTAGCCCATGGACCAGTTCTGAAAATAGCTCACTAGTGATGGGTCATTGTGATTTTCTAAGATTTGTAACTGGTGTGAGAAACCATTGACGTGATTAGTGTCTTTAAATACTGTACTTGATCAGTTATTCAAAGATTCTTTTTTATAACCAGCCAATGATTCCCATATGTAAAAATCCCTCAGTGCCCTCCCATATACCAGGACGATGTTTAAGCAGTTGACAAAGCCCATTTTAAACCGACATCTATTACCACCTGATAATAACACAATAATAACATAGTAACAGCATGAGTCTAATAATAAATCAAAATAGTTGCTCTTAATCAGTGAATAAGGTAGCCCTCAGCTTCAATAAGGTTGGTGACCCATGCCTTAGAGCACAGGTGTTAACCAGGCGGCCCGCGGGCCAGATCAGGCCCGCTAAGGGATTGAATCCGGCCCGCAAGACAACACTCAGAGAAGCGCAAGAGAAAAACAAGCTGCAGGTTGAAATATGTCAACTTGATGTTGCCAAAGCCAGGTGCCTCTCACAAAGACACTGTACTTGTATTTATTTCTCTCTCTCTCCTTCTCTTTTCCATCCCCTTTCTCCCACTCTGTCTCTTTCAGTCTCTGTGTCTCTATTTTTCTCTTCCATTGTTGTTCTTTGTCTCTTTCTGTGTCTTTTTAACTTCATTTGCTCTAACTTCCTTTTTTCCTTTTCTCTCTTTTCTTTCTCTCTTCCTACCCTTCGCGCTTTCTTTTCTTTTCTCTCCTCCTGTCTTTCTATTTCTTTTTGGATTTCTTTCTTCCTCTCCCTTTCTTTCCCCCTCTCTCATGACTTCGCTTTTTATCTCTTTTGTTTCTCACACTCTCTCTCTCCTTTTCTTTGTCCCACCCTCTTTCGTTTTCCCTCCCTCTTTCTCTTATTTCTTTATCTCTCTTTTTCTTTCTCTTTAATCTACTAGTCCGGCCCCCGACAGAATGTTTGTTCTATCGTGTGGCCCCCCGAGTTAAAATGATTTTGACACCCCTGCCTTAGAGGGACAGTGTGTATAATTTGACCAGTAGATGTCACTGTATGGTATAGTGGAACCTAAAATGGGTGCTAAAATATACAAAGAAGAATACCACCTACAAAGACGTAAAGTGACTAAAACACTCAATTTTAAGTCTTTTTTTGCCTTCTTGAGGTTTTTTCGGTACCCATAGTGACAAAATGGCAATTACGTGAGCTCCGTTTAAGTAATGCCTGGGCAATTACTTTCTGTTGCAGGCCACATTGGATTGATAAATTTGGCAGAGGGGCCGCGCTGGGAGGAAAAAGAATATTGATTTGATTTCTGTCTCTGCCGACAGTCTCGAATCCGTTACCTCAGCAGTACATGAGAAAAAATGATATAGTAGAACTATCCAATTTATCACAGGAGAGGGAAACTGGGGACAAGAGTGGCACCAAACCCACGTCTTTCTATCAGTAGTATTTTATTTCTCATTACATATAATATAAATGTATATTTTCCGGTGGTGGGCCAGATTAAAATGCCTAGTGGGGCGCGGGCCGTAGTTTGCCCACCCCTACTCTAGGTAAACCTCGTGTTATGTTAAATACATGCTTATTTTTCAACCTACAAGTATTTTGTAAAATGCACGTTTATGTATTTCTGCTTATTGAAACATGAATATTTTGTTTGTTTGTACATGATTCAAATTGAATCTTTTCTTCCGGCGCCGTCACGAATGGCAGCCACTCCAGCAGCTGCCGTGTTATTTTCGATTGTTCTCGATTGTTCTCAGCTCAGGGATGCTGCTGGAAATGTGAATTTCCCTTCGGGGATGAACAAAGTATCTATCTATCTATCTATTACTAAAACCATTCTTTCAAAATAATTGTTTTTTAAACGACAAGGAGGCACTAAATAATGCAAGGTCCCGTTATCAAATTATTCATCCAACTAACACTGCCCAGGTTTCCACAATCTTGTCAACAAACAGCAAGTCATTATTCATTCGTCGATTGGTCAGTACCTAATAAGAGACCCGATTGGTCACAAAGCCAACGCACGTCGAAATTGCTGCCATGTGTCATGTGGCACAATAAACGAAGATAAACAAACACAACTGGCAATGGCTAAAATAATTCACTTTTGCTTCAGTTTATTTTTAAGCATATTCCCCGTATAAATTCTGAATAGTAAATAAAATACACCGATCAAAGCTTTTGTGAATAAATATACATTCTCGAAGAATTGCAATTAATAGACAGCAGGTGAGAGTAAATGCTACCGTCAGGATAGAACACCTTTAAAGCTCACAATATGACAGAAAGTAGTGTCTTTGTATCACATAAGTATTCTTCGTAATACAGCAGTAGTAACAATAAACTACACTTCTCCAGGTCCTTGCGTAACCACCTTTCAGACAATGTAATTCTATGATGTCGAAAATTTCAAAGTTCAGAGACGAAGTACAGTTTTTACATTCAAATGTGCATAAAAACAAGCTTTTAATCGAAACAGAAGCAGATTCTGGTCTTACTATTATGGCACGTTGCTCATAGAAGAAAAAGGGTATGATAAAAAATACAGCAACAATATACAAAAAGCTTTACAGAACAAAGTATTGATGATTGGCAGTCCTGATTTCCATGCCAACACGGTTACAAACTCTGGGGCCAAAAGTCCTTTATATTTATGCGAATCACAGATTTTGCACTTCGCTGGGAGATTAATTAACAGAGATTTTGTGGCGAGTACGACATTTTCAGAACTTTTGTTTGTAAACACACTATGCCAAAGATGCAGATTCTTGACATTACTCTGTAAAGTTGAGACAGAGCTTTGATTGGCCGTGGGGAAAGTTGCCACAGAATCATGTGAAATGTGCACTTAGAACAGAACAGCGCGCACAATATTGTACTCAAATGTCAAATCATTCATTGGAAAAAACATAAACCCTTGTAAGCACAAGAACCAGAACAAAGAGTGGAAAAGGTGCAACATTTTCATAAGAAATAATAAGGGAATTCATAAGTGTTAACAAACTTAAAGGTTGGCTCTCCAAAAGGAAGTTAGCTCGTTTCCATTTCTTTCAACTGGAAACAATTGACACCAGCTATTTGAGACTTAAACGCTACTAGAGTTCAAAAACTCTCCGCCTTAGCTTCTTACTAATTTACCAAAACCTCTTAGAACATATTTGGGTGTTTTTTACACATTAGCAACTGATGTTTAGCATTAACAATAAGCGGTGTGTGTAGACATCTTCTTTAGGCGTTCAGTAATTCATCTGCAGAGCGTCCAATAGCGTCAGGATTGGCGAGTGGATCCAAGTCCGCAAACAGGTTGAACCAAGCAGACATATCTTTGGATCCACCTGCAGTAGCTACACCCATGTTGACATTTGATTAGTAACCCGGGATTTTTATCGTAAAAATGATCATAAGGATGACATAATTTGCAGTTTACCATTGGCTACAGAGGCTGGAGCCAGTGTAGCGGGCTGGTTCTGTGTAAGAGGTGGCTGAAGGGGCGGTGCTTGGAACATGGGAGGTGTAGACCAGCCTAATGGACATACACATGTCAAAAAGTGTTCTGCTTTCACAGTAGAGGTAAGATCAGGACTAAAAAAATCCAGCCCGACGTGACCCAACACGCTCGATTAACAACTGAACCTAAACTAAAGCTAAAATTGCATTTAATTTGTGAAAACTCAGGAGGAAGAGAGGTGATTTCCTAACTAGTTAAAGCCCGTCTTTTGCAACTACATCAGAGTTAAACAAGAAAGCGTAAAAGTTTACGTCTCTTATTTCTGTATCTGCAGAGGTTAGATTATCTGACAATTTTCCATCATTGACTGCATTTTGTTTTTTTAAGAGTTGAAAGAAATTGGTAATAAAACACAGCTGCAGTACGTCCTTAAGAATCTAGCACAGCCCTTTAAGAGAGAGACAGACTAAAACAATATTGGGTGAAAAAAATGATAATGATAAAAAATAAAATTCAGCAAGAGAGAAACCCAACCGACCTGAACGTAATGAGATATTGTGCCTGACCCGGGCCAAAATTCAAGTGAGAGTCAGGCTTGAGATCTTACCTCTGTTTCACAAGACTCACCTGCGGAACTCAGACTGTGGTCCAGTAACTGGGAAGGCAGGAAGCCAGAAGGGCTGGTAGAGGTGACCTGCTGTGGAACGGCAGTAAGGCCTGCCGGTAAATGTGGCTTGGTTGCGACGGGATCATCAAAGAGCCCAAAGGCGTCCTGCCACTCTTTGCTGAAATCATCAGAGGCCCCCGGGCTGGGGCTGAGCAAGTCTTTGAGGAAAGCCATGTCGCCCTGTTCACCATCTTCATCTTCAGGTCGCGACTCGATGCGAGGGGGGTCTGGCAAGATGCCTTTGGGTGGAATTAAAGGTTAAGAATGCCGCAACTAACATCTCCATCCAGAAAGAAGCTTCATGACTTTGTGAATACACCACTTTCATGTTTTTGTTTTAATATAAGGAACACTCAATTGAAAATATGAACTTTAAAAATGAAACACTTTAAATGTCTTATTGAAGAGTTTTATCATCAATTCGATGTGAATCCATTTGTTCTGTTGTGGTTATAAAAAGTTCATTCGGGCAGATTATGGATCCCTTAACCGCCTGGGTCTTTGGGGTACCACTCCTTGAGGTACGTCTCAGGCAGATACTCGTCCCTCTTCAGGCAGTTTTTGGGGAGGCGGTTTGCTTCCCCAGAACTGAGAGTTAAACCAAAGAGGTTTTCCCCGAATAACTTGCTAAAAGCCTTGCGGTCAGGGTTGGGACTATGATGGGCAAATTGACCCGCAGTTTTAAAACTTGTGTCGGGTCAAAGTGGGCGTGCAAAATGAAGCCCTGTTTTCAAGTGTGTGTCTGTGAGCCTTGTTACGTGACTGGTAAAAACGAGGCTTCATTTTGTGGAAATGGTCAGGTGATCAGGCTCAACCCATGACTAAAGGTAGTAACGGGTTGAACCAAGTCCAAAATCTGGACCGGATTGAGTCGTTCAGAGAGGGGTGTGGGGGGCTGGGAGAGTGAGAAAGCAAGAGAAGAAGAGAAAAATTTCCTTTTCAGAGATTGCATGTATTTTTATGGTCAAACTGATTGAGCCACACGGCACTCGAAGACAATAGTTGTCTTAAACAAGAATTTCTAAAAAGGAAGGTTTGTGAGAGAAAAACAAGTTATTAACAATGAATATTGATTTCTGAGGTCGTCAGACTATAAACGCTGTCTGCTGAATCCAATTTGCCACTCAGTGGGACTGTTATTAAATCTATTTAAGGTGTACAAGGGGGCTGGAGTTGTGAATTGAACGGAGGAGTTTGTATGTCAATACGACATTACTTTAATTAATTGCGTCATGGCCCAGCAGGCTCGGGTAAACCCTGCAGGGAGTGAAAATTGGATTTGCAAGTCCTTTTAATTCTTACCTGTGTTAGCTGCACTTCCTGGTGCCTCGTCATCAAAGCACACCAAACTAGGGGGGGGGGAAATCTTGATTAATAATGAAGTACTGTATGTTGTAACTGACAAAGGATAAACACTTATCAGCAACTGTGAAATATTCCAAATAAAATGTTTGTCATGTTAGAGTTTGCAAATACTCAAAAAATTTGACAAGTACGATCAACATCAAAGATATAAGAGCTTAAAATGTTGACATGCACAGAATATAAAAAAACTTGGACACTACAAACTACAATTACAATTTTAAAACCTTGCAACAGCAACAAGATGTACAATAATGGCAGTATTTGTGTTTCACACATCTTGGAACTTTTGGGGGTAAACTGCCTCACTGAAAACCAGAGTTGAAAAACTAGAAAATACAATAATCATTTGATAGAGGTCATTGAATGGATCTGACGTTATCCTGTAATTCTAATAAAAAGGGGAATAACTAGTTTGGCTTAACACACCTGTCAGTGTTTTCGTTGAGAACCATCTCATCTGGATCTGTTTTCTGTGTTGCGGTTATTTGCTCCAACGGGTCCCGCAGGTCCTGCTAGGGATGGGTTGGGTCATAAAAACAAAGGCTAAAAAGGAATGGATTTCCAGCAGCTACCCACCTTGAGTTGGGTGAATTGATAAGGCACGTGTCCCTGGAAAGCATCATGGATACTTGACAAGACTTGGGCTGTCTTTTCCCAGAACTGAAGCAAGGTGGTCTGCAAAGACAGGAATGATAAAATACAAGATAGGTAATTGCCATCTTCATTTCCAACCAGCTTACACTTAATGTCATTGTGGTAATACACTGCATTATCTACTGCTGCAACCAGTTTATTTGAGTCTTTCCAACAACTTTTCCCTTTCTACCCTGTTTAATCTCTCAGTCAATTCCTATAATCTTACTGTCATCCTAAATGAAGCAGATAGTCCCACCGCAGGGCGGCTTCTTTCTGAGCTGGGCCAATGCTAATCACCATGGCTTGTCTAGCAAAACATATACTTGTTGCTGTGTTACATCCATTTGAGTAAAAACTATTTCAACTTTATTAATTAAAACCATTATCTGCACCGCTTATCTTCAGTAGGGTCGCGGGGGTGCTGGAGCCCATCCCAGCTATCTTCGGGCAGTGGGCAGGGGACACCCTGAACTTGTTGCCAGCCAATCGCAGGGACAGACAACTCACTCGCTCATGCGCACCTAGGGACAACTTGGACTGGCCAAAAAACCTGACATGCATGTTTTTGGAATGTGGGAGGGAACCAGTGTACCTGTAGGGAAACCCCAAAGGCACGGGGAGAACATGCTAATTCTGCATAGGAAGGCTGGTACCTGGATGTGATCCCATGACCTCAGAATTGTGCCGCGGATGAGCTAACCACTCATATGCCGTGCTGCCTAGACAGTTGACTAAAATACAAGTACAGCTTTTCCATGGATTTTAACATTGTCGTTTATCTTAAAGTGACAGTGTGAAATAATTGACCACTTGAGGTCACTGTCTCATAGATCATGTGCATGTGAAAAAGTGTCATTCTTGCAAAGCCTAAAAGAAAACCCCTTTGTGAAATTAATTTTGGAAAAACATGGAAAGCGGAGTAAATTGACAACAAAGACCCAGCGAGCTGCATTTTCCTGTAGCCGCTAAAAGTCAGTCAGCGCTGGAGTAGGCCAGCGAAAAGAGGCTAACTTAAGCTAGCGGAATAAACTAATAAAAATGGCGACTAAAAGCTTGCCAAGAGCAAAACTAGCTGTGGAAATCGAGTGACATTGAAAGACTCCAATTTTTTTTTTTTAACCTAATGCAGCTAAAAATAATGGCGGCTAAGGATGAGTAACAGGGGCACAGCCAAGTGGCTAACAGGCGTTTCTGGTGAGGGAAATGAGTTGAAAAAAAAGCTCAAAAGGTGAAATGGAAGATGTCAAGCAGCAGATGCCTGAATAGTGCAACTCGTTTAAAATCACCCAGCTGTGGAAGGTTTCAGTTTGTGTAAGAAGAACTTCAGATTTTTTTGTTCCGGCATCCATAGTAGGAACAAGTCAGCCTCTTGAATAGGTTATTCAAGCCAAGTAATATATTTGAAAATTTCTCGAAAATGAAATGATCTGCATTTATATAGCGCTTTTCAAGTCAATGAAGACTTCCCAAAGCGCTTTACAATGTGCTTCACATTTACCCATTCATACACACACTCACACACCAATAGCGGCCGTGCAGCCATGCAAGGCGCCAACCTGCTTATTGGGGGCATTAGTGGTTCAGTGTCTTACCCAAGGACACTTCGACATGTAACACGGAGGAGCCGGGATTCGAGATCTCTTGATCCCCAGACGCGCGCTCTACCTCCTGAGCTACTGCCGACCTTTGAGCATTTTTATTAAATCGATATTTACTGGTTCCTACAACTTAAGGAAAGTTAAATTCAAGACATTTAAAATGTCATTTGAAATCAAATTTAAGACCAAGTTGATAAATAAATGAATTAAAACAAACAAAAAAGACACCACATGTATTAGGGGAAGTTTTAAACATTTTTTTTAATTAGTTTTTATTAATCCATTTTGGTTTAGTTGAAAACTTCCCCTCTAAAACATAGCCCTCTCCAAGGTTTTGGGCATGGAAAACAATAAATAAAATGGATGTTTACAGTACATCATGGATCCTCAATCAAATTTGGCGGATAACTACTCTTCTGCTACATGCATGGGCCTTTTTATCACGATGCATGAAAAATGACTTCTTTTTTTTTTTACCAAATCTTTTTAGTTCAAACGAGTATGAATCCAATTAATGTGTTCACATTTTTAAGACTTCCGAAAACTGCATTTAAGACATTTTAATGTCAATTAAGGCCCTATTTTTAGAAGACCAAATTTAAAGCTTTTTAAGACTAAGGATTCGAGGGACCTCTGTGATTGTTCGTGCATATTTGCCTCTTACCTAAGTCAATAAAAAAATATTTAACAGAATTTAGTCAGCATTTGATGACTCTTTAATATCCTTTATCTCAGTAGTTCTCAAATGTTCAAATTTTTAAGGACCCACGATCCCACCCTAATTACAAGCCGCGACCCAAATCAATAAATAAAAATCCACTTCTCAAATGTTTGGAATGAAAGGATTGTGCAGTTTAAAGCAGAGATGGAATATATTCTTGTTTTTGTTTTTTAAACAACTTCAAGTAATCAGATTCCATTGAATACTCAATTAGCTGCATTTTAATGAAATCTAAAGCACTTTACTTCAATAGCTCCAGCCATTTTTACCAGACTAAACATGCACAAACATGAAACGACGGCTTCATGCTTTCATGTTCTGCACAAAACACTCTAAGCTTTTCTTTTCTGTGTGTTTTGCCATGCTCAAAAAGTATAAACACATTTTATCAGTCTTTTTCTGTAGTGTGCAAAGGGCTAGTGTCAACTCCCATTGGTAGGGCATGTTGCCATCTATTGTTAAGTCATAGACCCTCAGTTCTTTGGTTAGCATTATTTCGCGAAAGCAAAGGCCGAAAAATACAAGCCCTTTTGGGTAACGAATCACCAGTTAAGAAACACTGCCCTATCTTACACTGTTCCCGATAGCCAACAGATACGTAATAATGTGTAATTTTACTACCACCAGAATGTATCAGTGTGGTTGTGAACCTTCACAATGTGTTGCGTGCTTTGGATTGTTTTGGTTGAAAATTTGCATTATTCAAACACACCCAGATGAGTAGTTTAGCCAACCTGATAGTTGCAAAGTGAGTGTGACAGCATGTTGCAGCGGCTGGCACCGAGCATGTCCACCTTCTGGCACACATCGTTCTTTAGCTTCTCAAACTGGCTCTTTGTTCCCCTTACTTGGCCTTGAACCTGTTAACAGGTTAAACTGATCAGTGTAACCACATCGACAAACAAGGCCCAGACTGGGAAGGTGACCCAATACCTTCCGGAACTTTTCCAACTGTTTATAGGTGTCCGGGTCAAGTTCCTGAGAGACATCTTTCATCCAGAGCAGAGCGCCTCTGTACTCTGTTCGAGCTTTCTCCATGCGGCCAACGGTGAGGAGCGTGTCTGCGATGGCACGTCGGCGGAAAGTCTCAACTTCCTGGTGCAGGCGCTGGAGAGGTGGACAAAGCGCCATCCTGTGGACAGAAAAGAGTTTACAGTGGAACCTCGGTTTTCGAACGCCTCTCAGTTCGAACAAATCGGTTCTCGACCAAAAATTTTGAGAGATTCTTGCTTTGCTTTTCGTTCAAAAAAATCGGAGTTCGAACGCCGGTACGCTAGGGGCGATGCTGAGCGGCGTACGGGTGTAGATTGCCCCCACCCCTCGTGAAGAACTGTTGTCACGTGAGAGCGCACTTCTTTTTGCTTTCGTATTTAATATCGCTGAACGGAGTGTTTTAACCCCTAATTATGCCTCGAAAGAAGTTCGGTGCAAGCAGCAAAGTTGCTACAGGTTAAAAAGGAAGAGTAGTGCGTACAACTATTGCATTTAAGAAAGAAATAATAGCAAAATATGAAGAAGGTGTGCGAGTTTCCAATCTTGCTATACATACAGCATGGCTTCTGCAGACCACCACAAAGGTAAGAAATCCTATTCATAATTCTTTTCTTTATCCTTTAACCGCTCACCACTTTTTGTGAAGACCCGGGTGCTAAATGACGTGTAAACGGCCTGATTTTTTTATTTTTACACGTTCATGTCACGATTAGCCTGGGTTAGCTTCATGTTTACGTTAATGGTAAACATTCAGGGTGTTTTGGAACGGATTAAAACGATTTTACATTACTTTTAATGGGAAAAACGATTTTCGGTATTCGAATAAATCGGTTTTCAAACAGGGTTCTGGAACGGATTATGGTCGAAAACCGAGGTTCCACTGTATTTAAAAAGGTGGACAGTGTTACGCAGTCATTTACGGCCTCTAACCTCTTCTTGGCTGAAGTGCAAAGGGCCTTGCTGGTGGCATCCATCATGTTCCCAGCCTTGGTGCGGTCATGTTCGGCTTGAAAGCGGAGAAAAAGGCCGAGCTCGTTCTCCTCCTGGGACAAACCTGCAGATAAAAAACAAGTCTTAGCGATTTTGAATTCAGAAAAAAAATGAAGCTCTGCTCATGATCAACTCACGTGTGATTCGATGTTGGTACTTTTCAATCAGCTTGAGCAATTCGGTGCAGGTAGACTGGACCGAGCGGAAGAACTTACAGGAACAAGAAAGAAAGCTAACTATATGACAGCTCAAAAGCAACACTAAATGTACAAATTAGTTTATTTGATGTCACTTTGACTGTTACACCATATTGTTTTTTTTATTTTTATTTATAGGTTTTCTGGTAAGATCGATCGGTCATGGTTTCTTAAAATAACCCACTGACATAGAGAAAATGCAGGCAGATACACAGCTAGTTTAAACAAGCAACTAGATTGTGAGGAAATAAAAGCTATTTGAAAGTTAAAACAAGTATTGTAACCGATCTACCTTGTTTGAAAAATGTCCCCTTATTACCCATCTATTACTATTATTAGATCAACATGCTAAACTAACATTAAAAATACCATACTTTCTGGACTAAGAGGGACTCCTAATACAACCCATTGTGTCTAATGGACCAGAAAGTCTTCTCAATAAAATTTGAAACGCGTAATTACAATGAAATACTACAGCATGCAGTGACCATTTATGAAAGCATTAATTTAACTCATGTTCTACGAAAGATATATATCTTCATTATCTGACTTTTTCATGCGACCATAGCTCTTAGTCGTTTTGATTGTGCTCTTATACATGAATAATTATTTCACAAAAGACTATTTTTGAAGGTACCCCTTATAAGCCTTTACAACTGTTAGATCGGAAAATACAATTCTTTTATTGTTCAATTAATACAAAGGAACTTATTCTTGTAATATAAATGTATCCAAATTGTTTGAGTACGGGGATACTTTATCACTCATCTCAAGTCTGACATTGAGTTTAACTTAAATTGTTCATGAACACCAAAAGCAGTGATCTCCATCCATAAAGTCAAAGAAATCTACCACTAATGGTAAATGATCTGCATTTATATAGCGCTTTTCAAGTCAATGAAGACCTCTTAAAGCGGTTTACAATGTGCTTCACACTTACCCATTCACACACACTCACACACTTATAGAAAGTCAGCCATGCAAAGCGCCTACCTGCTTATTGGGGGCATTAGGGATTCAGTGTCTTGCCCAAGGACACTTCGACATATAGCGCCCATTCTAACTAACCCCTATCTATAGCCCGAATAATCATTGAGATCAGATTTTGCGATTAATGGCTATACAAATAAATAAGATTTGACTTGACTTAATGGTAATAGCCGTAACTTTGCACTCTTTTACCTCAAGCTTGGCATCCAGATCAGCATCAGAGGCCACCACATACTCGTCCTCCTTCTTGCCTGTGGCTTTGATGAGGACCTGCTTGGTTTTCCAGAACTTCTTCTGCATGCGTGCCACCACCGAGCTGTCTTCGCCGAGTAGTTCCCCGACAAGCCTTCAGGGGGAAAAAAATAGTTTTTACAGAATTCTTGATGGCAGGGTCTTTCGCTCTGAATTCATATGCATACATACCCATCCATGATTGGAATCAGTCTTTTCAGCTCTGGATGTAAAAAGCGAAGACAGTTATTCAAATTCGTCCAAATGTTTCAACTTCCCAACAATCCTGATGACTTTGTTATTTTAGCTGGGAGCATCTCCATGTAAAGAAATTATAGGTTTGACAACAATCTAAACACTTTAAATTTAGAAAGGTGTGTGTGAGACTCTACTTCTGTTCATTACTTGGACAATTGATCCTTCACAGTGTGGCTACAGTTCATTAGCTTCATCTTTCTTCAAGCTGAACAAAGCAAAAATGAGTGCTCGTATGGAAGGAATGCTTGCTACTGAAGCTCTGACAACAGCTGGCTGTCCAAGCAGGTGCTCATTTCCCAGGCACTAGAGTCGAAAAACTTATTTCTGAAATATATTTTAGCGTACAATAATCACGGCTACGGCGACAGGTTGAAAAGGAGATTCAATAGAATGTTTGTCGATGTGCTCACGATAAAACAAGTGATGTTGCGCTAGTCCGTCGGCTAGCTAGTTAGCTGCAATGCTAAAATGAGTAACGTTAAAAACTTTGGCAACTTACGACGAGCAGAGGGTAAGCCTTGGGTGTTATTTGTGAATCATTCGTGTAGAGAAGATATGAAACCTTGCAGTAATCTTCAAGTTGCTTTTTAGTGCCAGCATCTGATAGTAGCTCGATTAAGGTCCTCTCGCGACAGCCATCATCGTGAGTCAGAGAAACAGGATATGCAAATGAGTTATTACGTGGAAAAATCCCTAGAGGATGGCAAATTTGGATTTTTCTTAAATGGAAATTGAGGAATATTTGACCACAAGATAGCGCTGTTATGTCTAATGCGACGGAAAACCAGTGTAGCAGCAAGATGACAAACACAGCGATTACTAGGCATGGAATCTGCTATGTAAAAAAAAAAACAAATTCCTGGATTTATACATACTAATAAAAAAATTAACAATTATATGATAGGGTTTTTTTTTAAATTATTGAATGGATACACACTGCCCCTTTAATACCGAGTTTATCAGTTTTTTGAGTCACGGAACACTTCCTTTTTTTATTAAAAAAAAAATCTTGAGGTAATTTCATTCCCGGCACAAGTGAAATGTTTCGAAAAGTTTTTTGTAATCATTTGTGTTCACTGTGACACCAGGTTTTCACTTTGGTTAATAGATAAAAATATATTACCTTACAGTAAAAACCGTTTTTCTTCCTAGAAAAATAATACCTTTAAATGAGCAAAAACCTTTCCATCAGTGCAACAACAAAAATACTTAAATGTTCTAACCTTGTTAAGGAAAATAATAATTAAAATCAGCAAATTGTTGTGCAAGACTTTTACATAATTTCATTTATTTTAAATTAGATTTGTGCAGTGCAATTTCAAGCACTTTTATCAGACAAAATAGGTTATGAAATATATTTCCCACTAATACATCTAGAGCAGTTAATTGGTAAATAAAATGGCCGATAAATGCAAACAGTAAAGATCCAGTACAATGGCATGTTTGTTCGCAAAAATATAATTGGGCGATTACTTGCAACACACCAAACAAGCTCTCGCTCATGGCAGTGGTTTAATAATACTGTCTTAATAAAGCCGTTTTCTCTCAAGTTGTTATCAGTGGTACTTTTACAGCCTGTTGTGTTATTACTTTCACCGGTTTTCGTTTGACGAATGCATTTATAGTAAATTTCATGTAGAAGAAAAAAAAGAAACTGATGAGATAATTATAAATACATTTATTATCTATTTCCTACAATGTTAGAATTCAAATTGGAATTAGAACCGTTTTAATTATATAGGACTCTTACAGTTGAGTAAAATGTTTTCCTTGCTTCAAATAGTTGTATCACCTTATGAAACACTCAACCATTCGCCAAATAAGCTGCTGCATTGTCATGTTTATTTTCCTCCGGTCTGTTTAATGTTTGTAACAAAATGGGGGAGCTGATGCAGTTCTGGTGAGATGTGAATCAGGCTTTGACTGTGAAACATCTCATGAGCAAATATTAATGTCACTTGTCTCTGTGTTTTATTCAGACGTGTAAGGTAATAGACCTACTAACAGAAACCAAATTGTTCCCCAAATTTTAGACCTGACTTTATGCAGCAGTAGTCGGGAATTTTGGTGCTGCATGTGTTTTCTGACACATATTTTCTTTTCCAGAAATGCTTAAGTTGTTTTTAACTTTTTTTTTAAATGTAATTTGGAAAATGAATGTTCGGTAATATTGTGTTAGTTTTGTCGATGTAAAATAAGTGTCTTGGTGTGAGCCACTTTCGTGAGAAAATTATTAAGTGTGGTTTGAGACATTCTCAACTAGTATTTTTGATTACTTGTATTTGACCAATACCTAATGGTTTCAAATGTGGGGAATAAGGCTGGGTCAGAGTAAATAAATAAAAATTAACTAACCAAAGGCATACAAATGCAAACATAAAAAAAAGAACGTTAAAACCTAGGAAACATTTTACCCATTCTTAGCTGAAATTAAGACTCAACACTTGAATGGCTAGATCCATTTGTCTTTTATGGTTTACATTAGCAACATTCTCACTAAGGAGATTAAAAAGAACCGACATGATTCACAAAAGCCTTAGGTACAGGGGAATATTTCTCAGAGAATCTGATTATATCATGCTCCCGGATCAGTGGGATACGGCGAGTATCTGTAGGTGTACAATTTGTTATCCGCTCCGCCACTCAACATCAGCTGAAAGAAAACGACACACAAACACACACACACCAAACACAAGAATATTCAAATAAACATATAAATAGAATAAGATATGACATTTATGTTCATTTTCAAGTGATCTTACCCCGCTTTCTGTCCAGTCCACACAGAACACTTTATCTTTATGTGCTGCCAGGTCATAAAGAGGAGCTTTGCAGCTAAAATGGCATTAAAAAAAAATACATCAATTAAATTTATGCTGTATATGAGCGGACTAGAACACATACAGAATCCTTCTTGTACAGTATTTATATTAGATGTCGGGAATCTTTTTAAATCAAAACGCAAAATATTTCGATTTATTTTTTCATTGAGAGCCACACATCATATATTTTAAGTGCAAAATTGGCAAAATGGCCAAACCCAATGTCCAGACGAAAGCTAATTCTTCAGTACATTTGATTTCACTGTTTGATGATTTCATAAAATATATAAATCAATAATAATGCCCGAGTCTGTGTCCCATATCAAATATCCCTGCTGTCTCCCTCCCAAAGTTACTTAAGATTGTTGAGGATCATTTTGTCAGTCATTTTTATTCTCTCATAAAATGTCACAAAATACTCCAAGCGAGAAGGATACTTATTTTTCTTCAGCTATGGGACAAGGTCACAGTTGAAACCTTGGGAATCGAGTGGGGATTATTTGTCCTATGTTCCGTTTCATAGATTCAAATCTCCAAAATCTTTGAAATCTACAAACATTCATCCAAAAAGCCCACAAGAGTGTTTTGTATCATTTCTCATTTTTTTAAATAACTTGCGCAAACGATATGCTTGAATAAATATCGTGGAAAAGGATATAAACGTCACTAGCATACAAATGATGATGCATCTCATTGGCTTAAGAGACACGGAGAAAACCCTAGCGACATCTTTTCTTACCGAATTTAAAAGTAGAAACGCTAAAGCTCTCATGCCGCTTTTGGTAGAAACACAGGGGGAAATTAAATGCGTTAAAAAGTGAATTTGGTCTCTGAGCGAGATGTCGTCGTGAAAAGAGGCACACCTGGCTCGAGATTTATACTTCAGGTATTATCACAAAAAGACAGGTTTCTATAACAACAGTCAAATGAATACTTATTAAATAAACAAGCTAAATATAATAAACTTCTATTTCACACCTTCTGGTGTCCCACAGTTTGACAAGGTTGTCCAGGGATCCAGAAACCAATTGGTGCTCGTCTGACGGGGCCCACTTGACAGCGGTAACCCAGCCAGTGTGGGAGGTCAGTGAAAGCAACACCAGTGAGCCGTCTGAAAGAGTTAAAGTGGGTCAGAATTTCGTAAAGGGTTGTGGAAGTCAACCTGATTTCCTTCCTTTTAAAAGCAATTTGTACCTTTGGTACGGGGGTCCCAAAGTCTGATGTGCCGGTCGGTGCTGCCGGATGCCAGCCGACGACACAAGGGGGAGTAGGAAACACTGTTGAAGACTTTACTCCCTGTCTGTGAAGGACATGGTTTTGCTTAAATGTTAGCAAAATTTCAGTTTAAATCACAGTATCAGTAAATGTCAGTAATCTACCGCTACAACGCAGTTTACTTTTCATCACTTTGCTACTTCACGCATTGGCATTGTGTTCTGCATTTTGATTGGCTAAACAGTCTCCCTACCTGTTAATATTTCATGGTATAGTAGTTATTTGTATCAATAAAGAAGTAAGAAAAAAACCGGACATGCTGTTTATTACCTGTACTTCTATTGATGATGAAGTGTAATAGTAGTCTTTACAGCCCTTTGAGACTTCTTGTGATCTTATTCTCTATTACCCGGGTTCAAATTTTGTTGCATACACTGTGTTGTGGTTTGGGCCAGCAATGACAAGCCTTGAGTTGTAACATACACCAATAATTACAGTGTGCATTTGCAATCGCATCCACCGTATTTTGTGGTATATTAGAAGTTACGGGTTATAAAAGGCGCACTTTCAAATTTCTGGCCAATTTGGGGTTCTTGGGTGTGCCTTGTAGTCCGTAAATTACGGCAATTGTTTAACTGTAAAAAATTAAATTAAAATTAAATAATAATAAATAGGCTTCTACACCACAGCGTTTTCCTATCACAGGTTCTTTTTGAAACGTAACCCTCACGACGAATAAAGGATTACTGTATACCTTAAAAATCTGAAATATCATTTCTTTTGAGATTGATTATTTGACGTTCAAGGTACCAAAAGAAATCGAATACAGTAATCCCTCGGTTATCGCGGTTAATGGGGACCAAAACCACCGGCGAAAAGTGAAAATCCGCGAAGTTTAAATAATAATAATAATATTTTTTTTAAATAAATAAATAAATAAATAAATATATATATATATATATATATATATATAATTATTTTATTTAATTATTATTATTTCTTAGACCCGGGAAGCTCTGAACCCGCGAACGTGGAACCGCGAAGTAGCGAGGTCCCAGTGTCTATATTTTTTACCAACGTTGTCTTCATAGCCCCAGTCTCCACATCCCAAAAACGGATGGTGTGGTCCCAGGATGCGCTGCAAGCTTCCTCACTGTCACACCACAGCACTGAAGAAATGGCCTCAGTGTGCCCAGATAACGTCATAAGAGGAGTCTGGGCGGGAAGAAAGTAACGCTTAAGGGGCACGCCAGCTTGGCAAAACAAGCTAACTGAATTTTGGATTCTGACCCGAGTAAGGCCCATCTGCTGGGTCTTCTGTTTCTTCCTTGGCCTGTCTCCGGGTTCCTCAAACTCCTCTACCTCATCAGAGGGAACTGAAGACACAAGCAGATGTTTTATTGTAAATAACATAAAAATCTCTTTTGAAGAGCACTTGAAATGTACTTCATAAGCTATAGAGAAAACTACAGTACCTGCTGACCATATCTTAAACATTTTATCCCAAGAGCCACTGCAAAACTGAGAGAAAGAAGAGAGACTCAAAACCTAGGTTTGCTTAACCTCAAACCGACACACAATTCTTAAAATTAGGGGTGTACCTTTGAGCCTGTGGGGTCCGAGGCGACAGTCTCAACGCTTCCAATGTGACCCCGGCAGCAGTGTCTGGCCACAACGTTATTTTTCTCAGAATTCCATTCCCATAAAATGATAGTTTGGTCCAGCGAGGCAGTCAGAAGAACTGAAGTCAGGCCATCTACCCAATTGAGACGAGTCACATTCAGGATAATTAAGACATTTTGTCAAAAAAACATTCATTGCCATTTTAAAATGATTCACCATCGTGAAAAAAAAGTTTCCAAGTTGTTGAGCTAAGGAACTATTATAAGAGAAAGGTTTTCACCGTTGCTACTTAACAAAAACAAATCTGTTTTATTTCGATTGTCAGATCATTTATTTGGATCATAATTGCAACTTTATTCCTGAAATGAATTTGGGAATAAATAAAATTCCGACAACAGCTAGGGATTCCATGTGTAACTAAACTAAAGGAATGCAAACAAATTGTTTCTTTAGAATGATAGTTTGAATTTTACGAATTTTAATGTGAGCGCAGCCCACACAAATTATGGATTCATTATTTACTAGTTTATTTTTATAGGACTTAGAATACAATTTGTCATTGAAACATGTATAATGCACAATAAAATTTAAAACTGTAATCCTAAAATAATTAGTAACGTTTTTTCCCAATTCTTGAATCCTAGTTTGTGTTGGGGAAAAAAAGATAAAATATTTGACAACGGTGGAATGTTTTTATCAGAGATTTTCTTGTGGAAAACATGATTTGGCCCATCCATATGCAGACCCCACCTCTGACAGCCTCCCACGTCATTTGATTCAGAGACCCCTGCTTTAACCTGATGGCGGTATAACAATAGTCTCCTTTTACATCATAAAATATGCAACATATATTACTGTTAAAATTAAGACTGGTCAAATTCTACATGCATGAACACCCACTACTATACTTAGATAATAAAACCAATTATTACTGCCATTGTCAAATATTGTTTATGAAAGCGTATGCTGTTGTTTAGCCATCGATTAACTTATCAATGGATGTAAAGCAATCAAAATTTCGACAAGGTGTGCACATATTCGTCATCAGACTGAGACTGCAGCCATTTTAGTAAAAAGTACATTTCATGAGTTAATCAAACAAATGCACTTAAATTAGAAGTAAAATAGTATAGCAGACATTCTTGGGGGAAGAAATAGCCTCCTTACCCCTCTTAACCCAGGCGACATCTTTGATGACATCGGAGTGTCCAACCACTTTCGTCATATTCTTGCCTTCCAAGGACCAAATGCAGGCAGTCTTGTCATAAGAACCCGTAAGAATCCTTCCAAAATAATAGTGTCAACTATGTTGATAAGTCAGAGTGAGCATATTCATCATCATTTTACCACTCAGCATCTGCATCTACAGAACTAATCCAGTCATCGTGCATCATACACTCCTCAGGTTGTGGCGCTGTGATCCGCTCTATATACTCGATCTCCAGAACATCTTCCTGAAGCACATACGAGGTTAAACATGAAATCGTGCACATATGTGCATATTAAAAAGTGAGACTGGGCCATACCGTCGATATGCCTTCTGTTTCCATATGATTGAAAAGTGATGTTCGAAGGAAGTTACCCTTAACCAGAAAGTCAAACTCCACATTGGTGTGAGGAGCTGTGAAGGAGAAAACCAACAGAGGTCCCTCAGTTACAGTGATGGCTAATGTTTAAGTGCATAATAAACACTAAGAAGGAAATCAAGAATCAACAAACCATTTTTGGACTGTAATAATTTGTTGATGAGATTGCTGAGATCCGAGACTTCTGATTTGGCTGGTATGGAGAATGGAACATCATCTACCACATAGCTAAAAACGAGAACTTTTGTAAGACCCAAAACGAGTGAACAAGTAATAAACAGCGATAATTATCGCACAACATAATTATAAATCACACAACACTACTTAGCATCACACTACGTTTGATTTTAGCGAAGTAATTGAAGCGTGCTCACCGTGGATCATCTGTAAAAAACCTTGCTTGTAATTGTGACATCTTAGCAGTTTATGTTTACTTGACTTTTTGAGATAATTAAACTAAAAACCAGATACGCCGAACGTCTTGTTTGTTAACATATTCTTTAGAAACGTGTCGCAGTCAGACCATGTGGTAGCAGTAGGAAAAGCAAGCGATGGCGGAAAAGCCGATTTCCAAATTAGTCGCTTTCATCGAAATGCATTGTGGGAAAAGACATAACATGAGTATCAAACAGTTTTTGTCTTTTTGGGGCTTTTATAAAATGTCTTCTATGTTGTCCTACTAAAATTGCAATTAGATATTTGCGAACATAATTATAAATATTTTATAGTCACACTTTTTTTTTTCAATTACAAATATTTTCTCTTCCATAGGTGAGAGGTAGAAGTTTTTATAATTCACATCATGTTGTATGGAAGTGAGCGGAGTTAAATATTTTTAACGTGTGATGCACATTTTAGATTCCTTTTATCGCTCATACAAAAGAGACAGTGCAAGCTGTAAATATTTTTCTTTCTTTAAAAATAAACAAACATAATAATATATTGATCTGCTAAAGTAAAAAAAAAACATCTGCGTCACAACAGTGCCAACAGTAAACAAAAAAAAACGAAGCTTTAATCTTATCGTTTATTGTACCATATCAAGATGCTGAATTCTAAATTGTTATTGTTCTATCTTCGTTATTCATTATCCATTATCCGTTATCGGTCAGTTCATAATACGCTACAAAGCCTAGGAGCCGGGACACTTACTCTCAGCCAAAAGGCCAAGCTAAGGTCCTAGCCCTAAAGCCTTGCTGCGATCATTGCGAATGCACCGTTCCCGGAGGTACTGCAATACCGGGCCGATGCGTGGAGTGGACAGAGCAAGCTCTTATTCCATCTCCGGATTGCAAAAATCAAAGATCATGGCAAAGGCCAAGCTAAGGACTGACATAGCATCAAAGCCACAGTCCAAAAACAACAAGGCCAAGCTAAGGACCTAGCATCAAAGTTTTGCGGCCAAGCTAAGGATCTAGCATCAAAGCCATTTAGACCACATAATTAACCATTTAAAGAAAGGCATATTTCCCCTCAGAATTATCATGCAATTAAAAATGTATGATATCACACACTTGTTCATGGAGATGGTAACAGGAAATGTAAAGACCCCTTGCTCATTGCTAGGTGACAGACCCAACGTACACCTACATCAGTGGTCTTACGTGTTTTAACCCAGCCAAAGAAACACATGCGCGCGATAAATGAACGAATCATGACGGCTCCTCGAACGAAAACATCGCGTTCTTTTCAGCCAGTGTGGACAGATGACTCGGGCTTTGTGCAAAAAATGACCGTCCTGTTTTGTGCATTATGCCCTGAGAGCGTTGTACCTTGCACGTCAAGTGTTAAGCGTCATTACGAGACGAAACATGAACATGAATTCAAGGCGGAGACATTAAAACGCGCGGCAAACAAACACAGACCCTGAAAACCTTTTGTCACTGCTAAAAACACAAGCTACCACATTGTTCACTGCATAGCAAAGCACAGAAAACCATTTACTGATGGGGAATATTTTAAAGGAGCGTGTATGTGCGTGTGTACGCTCGCGTGTTCGTGCGTGTGTGCACGCGCATGCTTTGCTGCTGTTATTTTAAGTTTTGATATTTTCTGCAACAAGATGTCATTGATGAGTGGTCTGGTAGCTGTCAATAGCACTTGTTTTTGATTGGAGTTCATTGTTGATGAAAAATGGTTGATTCTGGTTCATTCTTGTGGCAAAAAGTTAAAGTCATGGATGGCTACAGGCCTTTCCACTTGTTATTCACATTCCTTTTTTAGTTGATTGATGAACAGGAATAGTGGAAGATAAATTGGTCAGTTACACCGGTGTTTTTCAACCAATGTGCAAAGTCAAGTCAGGTCAACTTTATTTATATCACAAAAATGTCTCAAAGGACTGCACAGGTTTCCAATGACACAATTACCTGATCTTAGACCGACATGCGGGCAAGGAACAACTCAAAACCTCAGCGTGAGGAAAAAGAGAAACCTTAAAAAGGGACCGCACAAGTGGTATCCCCCTTTCAGGATGACCAGGGTGAATTACATTTAGCATTACAGTACACAAACATAGTAAACACTAGGTAACATGTTGAAAATTTGTCCGGAAAGTGCATGACAGCAGCGACACCCCCAGTCTGTAAACTAGTCCAGAAAGTCTATGACACCCACGACGCAGCTTCCCTTCTCTGCCAGCTGGTCCATGAAGGCGTTCACATGCTTCAGGTCAAACGCTGGTCCGCTGACTCATCTCGAATCGTCCTTCTCCTTCGTGTCACCACCAGGCAGGCAGTCAGAAAAAGACAGTACAATACAGAATATGAGGTGGGCATCAATCATAAGCTTTGGAATAGAAGTGTGTCTTAAGCCTTGATTTAAAAACTTCCATTGAGGTTGCAGATCCTATCTCCGGAGGCAGGGCATTCCATAGCACCGCGGCCCGGATGGAGAACGCTCTCAAGCCGGGGCACACTAGTGTCCCGTAAGACCTTGTCTCGTGTGCCACTGGAATTTGCCTAATTTAATCTTTTTTTTTAAATCTGGCCATTATTCAGTAGTTTTGCAGTTTTTCTTCAGACGAGGAACTGTAATAGTCATCCATATCAGTAGGTGGCAGTGAACTTTTACATACTTTTTATGTACTAATTATCTGTTCTTGAGGTAGCACAGTACATTTAATAACATAATTTGTTTAACAAAGTGGTTTAAGATTGCACTGTAAAAAATAAAAACAAAGCACAGAATTACTTTTTTATTTTAAATATTATTTTATTCTTTTTATATACCAATTATCTGTTTATGAGGTAGTACAGTAAAATATTTGACACAACTTCATTTTCAAACATTTTCGATGGACAGTGTGCCTCTGAACTTTTTTATAAATAAAAGTGTACTTTGGTTCAAAAAGGGTTGAAAAACACTGAGTTATACGATTAAAATGTATATAGATGTTGTATATTTGGACTGGTGTAAAATGACAGCTGTTGGATATTAAAAAAATGTTATGCGAGTCATTAATCTTGGTGTGGCACACTAATTTACAAGGAAATTTGAAAGTGGCACTCCACACCTAAAAGGTTGCTGACCCCTGGTTTAATCCAATGGTTCCCAATGTCTTTTGCAGACTTGCGCCCCCTTGGCTTTCCAGTTAAGTCATAGCGCCCCCAACGCCCGCCACACAATAGTCCCCCCAGACACATATGGAAACGAACATCTCTTTCTTGATATTTGGTATGCTGGAATTAGAAAAGAGAAAGGTTGAACACAAATGTGTATTTCACAAATAAAAACAAATTTTGTAAACCAATTTATTTTTTAGCAGTTTTAACTCCTTTCAGGAACATGACATGGTAAATAAACATTCCACCAGTAACCTTCATTGTCTCGCACTTAATATTAATGGAATGGATGTGCTTGGTGCAGGGACATAAGCTTCTCAACATCAGGCTGGAATTCACTAAGGAGAAGTCGTAGATCCCCGCGGTCAGTAATTTTCAGTCGGTTCCTTTGCTTGGAAAGAAGCAAGGCGACTGCACTGAAGCCCCGTTCTACTAAATACGATGTTGGGAAGGCAATAAAGTAGATCTTGACCTTGTTCCACAGCACTTGATAGCAGTCAGAGATTTTTTTTGTAACCAAAAATCTTGATATGACTTTTTGAACTTTGGCCTTAGCTCAATGTCATTTTGAATTGAAATCAGTTCTTCCTCTACCACTCCAGTTTCTTCTCTGTCGACATATAGAAATGGATTGATCATCCAGTCTGGTACATCAAGCAATAAAATGTCCTCAAATCTCTCAGACATGTCTCTGTGCAGTTCATCCAGGTGTGTACAATACACTTGAAGGTCATCGTCTGGTATGCCTTTTTCCTCATCCAATTCAGAGAGGCTTGGGAACTGGTGGAGTGCATGGCGAGCTATGTTTCGTTTAAACAACTGTAACTTGGCCAGGAAGGTGGAGATAGCTGATTTTACTTGAATTAGGTTAGCCTCATTTCCTTGCAGCTGCAAATTAACTTCATTGAACTTTGTGAATATATCTGCCAAATAAGCAATGTCATGCTTCATGTTTCTTAGTTCATCACACAGAACAGAATTGGAATCTTGGAAGAATTCAACAACTGTATCAAACAGTGAATGGAAACGTCTCAGGCAGTTTCCCTTTGACAGCCATCTAACTTCTGTGTGCAACAATAAACGTTCAAACTCTTCATCATTATCAGTGCACAACTGTCGAAAGAGTCGGGAATTGAGGGCATGTGCCTTGATTTTATTTATTGCTGTGATAACAGTACTCATTGATTTGTGTAGTTTACCACTCAGGTTTTTTGCGACCAGATGCTGCCTATGGATTACGCAATGCACTGTAAGTGCTCCAGGTACAGCTTTTTTCAAGAAACTAATGAAGCCACAATGACGATCTGCCATTGATGGTGCCGTATCTGTTGCACAAGCAAGAATGTTAGAAAGTGGGATGTCTTTCTCTTTGAAAAAATCATCAACGACACGACACACTGACTCCCCTTTTACGTCTGTTTCAAGCTGTCTTGCAAATAACAGCTCTTGAACCAAGCTTTCATCTTTGACAAAACGAACATGAGCAAGAAGCAAAGATTCATTGCCTGATAGAGCGGACTCATCTAAAAGTAAACTAAATTCTGTTGTCCTAAGTATATTGCATAATGTTTCTTCAATATTTTCAGCCATTTCATCTATTCTTCTCTGAACAGAGTTATCACTGAGAGGAATAGCTTTTATAATTTGGTCAGGTGACTTGTGTAAAACTGTGTGTAGAACATCTCTTACTGCCGGTAGAATAAGCTCTTCTCCAATTGTATGAGGCTTACCATATCTACCAATCAGCAAAGATATGTTGTATGATGCTCGCAAACCGTCAGGATATTGTTGTGAAGTGCTGGCAGATATGTTTCCAATGGTTTTCCGTTTCCAAATGTTGTCCCGGAGTGACTGAAAATATGCCAAGTTTTTGTCTGCTTTATCAGAGTGCATTTTCTTAAAAGGTTTCTCTCCAGTATGGGTTCTTCTGTGGATTTTTAAGTTGAGCTTCTGGCTAAATTTGTTACCACAAACAGAGCACTCATAAGGTTTCTCACCAGTATGGGTTCTTGTATGTAATTTTAAAGCATGTTTCCAACGGAATTTTTGACCACAAACTGAGCAGGCAAAAGGCTTCTCCCCAGTATGGGTTACTGTGTGTTTTTTCAATTGTCCGATCTGGATAAAATTTTTACCACAGACCAAACAGTTAAAAGGTTTCTCACCAGTGTGGATTCTTGTGTGTAATTTTAAAGCAGACTTCCAGCTGAATCTTTTACCACAAACTGAGCAGGCAAAAGGCTTCTCCCCAGTGTGAACTATCATATGCATCTTCATATAAGCCTTTCGCTGAAATATTTTCCCACATTGAGAACATGTGTTATTACTTCCCAACGGTTTGTCACTTTCAGTGTTTGCATAGTCGGACATGTCGTCGTCTTCTCTTTTCACGTGTTGATGGGAGGCCAAGCATAAAGGTTCCTGCCAATAGTTCTCATTATGTTGACCTTGATCTTTGACGGTTGAATGGACCCCAGCCACTAGCAACACAGTAAAATCTTCCTCTTCTTTAACAGGATCAGGCTTTACATCATCCTCCTCCTCTTGCTTTATATCGTGATAATGCTTAATATCATCTTCTTCCTGCTTTTTGACGTAATGAGGCTTAATATCCTCCTTGTCCTCCTCAATTTTAATGCAAGGAAGCTCTGGTCCTTGCCGTGCGGTAGAAATATATTTTCCACTGACGTCTGCAAGACACAAGTCAAATCACATTTATTTGTGTAGCCTTTAATCACAAAAAGTCAAAAAATGGCAGCAAAGACCACTATCACAACATCTCCTGATCTAAAACTTAAATGAGGGCAACTAAACTGAGAAACAGTAAGATCCAAAGCAAAAAAAACCACATATAAAGTTTTGATGCTTTGATTAAATGTTAACAAAATGTACACAACTAAAAAATCCTTAGCATGAGGAAATTTAAGAACCTTGAGAAGAAATCTCTCTTCTGGAATAACTAGACAGCAATGGATGCAGCAATGGCATCAAAAGGCACTAAACAGTCGACATCAACATTACATTTAAGTAAAAGAGAACCAGTTGAAAGCTAAAACAGGCTACTGGTCTCAAAATCTTGACCAATGCTTATACATTCGGGGTGTGCAAACATTTTGACTCGGGAACAGCATTTGGTTTCAAAACTTTGAAGAGGGGCCAGGCCAGGGTAAAAAAAAATGAGTGATTCGATTAAGAAGGAAACCGTGTAATACTTACAGCAGCAAGAAGAATGGCAATGTGAGCATTTGCAGCAAAAGGAGAAAAAAATGTCCTACTTTTTTAACATATTTTTTACAAAATCATGCATGGGCTTTCTCCCTCAGATCTTTCAGATTTAATTTCGCCCTATGTTCCTGTCTGGAGCCTTCGCTCTGAAAATGCTGGTCTACTAGTGATCCCAAGAGCCAAGAAGAGATCCGCAGGTTCGAAAGCGTTCTCCATTCGGACCCCGGTGCTGTGGAATGCTCTTTCCCCCGAGTTTGATCTGCAACTTCAGTGGAACTGGACTTCAGAAGGAATGACAGGAATAAAGCACCAATCATCATAAAAGGAGACTGTGTAGAGAGAGTCCACTCCTTCAAATTTCTGGGTGTGTACATCTCCGACGACCTCTCCTGTTCTGCAAACACCAGAGCAGTGGTAGGGAAGGCCCAGCAGCGACAGGAAAAAACAGCTAAAACAGCAGCTGCAGGTGTCCTTTTACAAAGCCACAGTGGAGAGCATTCTGATGTACTGCATTACGGTGTCGTATGCTGGGTGCACAGCAGCAGACAGGAAAACGCTCCAGAGGGTCATCAAAACAACCCAGAACATCGTCGGTTGCTCTCTGCCCAGTCTGGAGGACATTGCCAGCTCTCGCTACCACAGCAGAGCAGAAAACATCATCAAGGACTTTTCTCACCCCGGCCACCACCTCTTCGACCTGCTGCCTTCCGGCAAGCGCTACAGGTCACACAAAACAAAAACAAACAGACTCAGAGACAGTTTCTTCCCCCGAGCCATTACCACCCTAAACACACACCGCACAAAAAAATGAAAAACTCTTGCAGAAACACTACCTCATACGAACGTAAATGGTACTCATGTCTATGTTTCTTGCACAATGTTGACTGCACTGTTTACTGCTCACCTTGCACAATGTTGACTATCTTTTTTTGCACTATGATGACTATTTTTGCACCAAATACATATGTTGACTATTTCTTGCACTATGATGTCTATTTTTGCACCAAATGCATATTGCACAAACCCTACCAAACTGTATGTAACATCCTATATGCCGACATTTCTTGGGTAAATTTTGTGTAAATTATAACCATAACCTTATCCTCCTTGTTTTATAACCTTATCTTCTCTGTTCCTTTATATTCTTGGGTTTTTTACCTCACTGTGTCACAATATGTTAACCCATTTTGTAACAATGACAATAAAGGTATATTATATTATATCCTATATTCTAACTGTTTAAATCCAGGCTTAAAACACACTTCTATTCTATAGCAGATGAATAACCTATATTTCATGTTGAAAATATCTGTGATTATTTGTTATTGCAATCCCCATTGCAGCCTGGTCATCCTGGAAGGGGGATTACCTCATGTGCGGTCCCTTCTCAAGGTTTCTTCATTTTCCTCATGTTGAGGTTTTTGAGTTTTTCCTTACCCTTATGTTGTTTTTAAATCAGGGAATGGTGTCATAATAGTCTGTAGTTTGCAATAATCTTTGGTCTGTGCAGCCCTTTGAGACTCTTTGTGATTAAGGGCTATGCCTGAAGATAGCTGGGATGGGCTCCAGCACCCCCGCGACCCTACTTAGGAAAAGCGGTGCAGATAATGGATGGATGGATGGATGAAATAAACATGACTTGACTTTACAAATTTTAAGTCCAGTTGCCAGTCTGATAGCTCCGAACGCAAACGCTGTGCTCCTCCTTCTCCCTCAAGGACAACCAAGCAGAACAAGTCATGTTTACCTGTATAGCCCTTCATCACAAGGAGTCTCAAAGGGCTGCACAGACCACTGATTATAGCAAACTACAGACTATTATTACACCATGCCCTGATTTAAAACCTACACGCTGTTGTAGAAATTGGAGGTCCGATAATCGAGAGAAAGTCTTCTCATAAGTGGATAAAAGAAATAGACAGAAGCCAGTCTCGTTACGGAGGGAGATTGTCACTTTATTGATGCGTCAATAAAGATCTCACAGAGCTAGGAACATGACAATGTATTTAAAGCTGGTAGTGACGATTAGGCTTCGATTGAGTACACCCCAAAAGGCGGTCCTGTATCACGTATGAGTACGTGACCAGTCCCGTGTACGCCGTATGAGTACGTGACCGTTCCTTGCACGCCGTCTGGCAACGGTATCTTCAAGGTAAACTCTAATCGTCTGGTAACGGTATCTTCAACCGAGGTCACCCCGACCTTTTCCCACAAGCAAGTAATGTATTGTAAGTTAATGTAGACATGTATGCAAATCTATTTCTATATATGCAAGTGCAAATGCTTTTGAGGATTTGCCACAACATAATCCCCCCTTTTTTTTTTTTTTTTTCCTTTGAATGGAAATTAAAATTGAAAAGGAAAACAGAGTAGTGGCAAATTATTACCAATCGTAGATATCAATACAGGACAGAGTTTACGCGAATCGAAAATAAAATAAAATTCTGGCGGTCAGCCTGCTGTGATTACTCTAACTTTCATTGTTCATGTTTCATTAAATAAAAAAGAAAAAACCCCTAACACTCCAAACATCTGACCTATGCACTAACCCCCCCTTCATTTATCTTTATCCGTACATACTGTATTATACACGTGGACCGTCGACGGTTGATCGGTACGTGATAAAGGTAAATGAATAATTAAACTGATAAGTGATAACAAATTTTGGTAACAGCCGTCGATACATTTCAAGATGAGTGGATAGTGATACAGCATATACATCGGCCTTTGGCCTGACCCCTGTGCATAATTTGAAGACCATGCACTGTCGTATTCGTCAACGGGTGGCGTGAAGTCAGATGTTGGAGTGAGTGTTATCCCAGCAGGCATCACGCTCAGTTTCCATGCAGCCAAAAACCCGGAAGCGACGATGACCATCCCAGGCAGCAGCTTGTTCCCCGGCAGTGTGACATACCAACAAAAAAATCACAATCAGAAACCAATATATTTGTTGCTGTTATTCCTAGTGCTCTACAGTGTGTTGCGTGTTTAACAATAGTGCCAATTGATATCGTATTCAGTTCAGATCATCATATGTGTCTCTTTCCGCAGATGCTCCATTATTTAATGTAATGTAGACTGACTATTAACGTTGCCAAATAAAATTCAAGGTTTTGAATTTAGTTGAGTCATCTGTCCTCCCTCAGGAATAGGCTTGGATATTTAATCACTAACTGTGCTCATTTGTCATTTGTTCTCCAAAAGTCTTAAGAATTCCTCTTTTAAGAATAGGTATGGCACAGAAACACAACAAATACATAATTATTACGATAGTTAGTACGAAAATTTCCCCCCTTCGCTAACATACTACCCCAGTACCCAAATGTAGACGAGAACCAATCAAAAGAGATACTGTTCTTTTCAGTATTTACTGTCACTTCATTGCTCATCTCACGAACCTTTGACAGTGCTTCTGTGAAGCTTCCTGCTTCGGATGTATTTAAAGGTATATACATACAGCCTTCCTCCTTTATCATATGACACACGCCTCCTTTACTGGCCAAGAGAAAATCGAGGGCCTGATGATTCTGCCAGGCCATCCTAGATGTCTCATGTAATTGCTCTCCTACTGCACTAAAGGCCTCGTTAATGTAATTAATAAACGTTGTTGGTTGTAATAAATGTAGTTAATCCATTTTGCGTTCTTATTCTGAGTTATCCAGATAAACACCGATTCTAATCCAGACTTAATTTCATTGCTAGCTATAAATTACTCTGGAATTACTCTCGGTTGTCCGATGTTATTTAGCCATACCCGTCCACCCGGAACATATGTTTTCTTTACTCCGGCCAATTGTCAACAAAAATATTTCATTTAATTACTTTTTCCCCTTTTCATTTCTTCCTTTTTTTCACTTGTATATCCCTCTCTTCTCTTTTCCTCAACGCCTACTTTCTTTTCGCCTTTTTATTTCTTCCTTTGCTAACTCTTATCTTTCTGTATTTGTAACTTCCTTACTTGCTCTGCCAACAATCCATTTTCCACATAACTCTCCCTTCTTCTACGCCCTCTAACACGTGCTTTTTAGCCCACTTGTTTAATGGGAAATTGACATATAACCATCTCACTTAATCTTCCAATTTATTTATTTATTTTTCCCAAACCAATTAAATCTACTATTCTAGCTCCACCTACTTCATTTGAAAACGACGTGCATTGATCTACAACGATTCATCTTACTCATTTGTATTCCATTCAATGAATATTTCCTCCATATTCAATGAAAAAAAAGTATTTACTCACGCTTTTCCACTATTCTCGTCCAACAATGCTTTTCATTCTCAAATTACTCCATCTAATTCACTCAATTGGATTTTTCCTCATCTTCACATTCCTTTATTTTCCAATTTTTAACTGAAAACGAAACATTTTTATTCATTTTCTGTCACTATTCCATCTTTCTATGGTGTGGTTCTGGCATTACCTCTATGAATCTGAAATAACTCAACATAATTTTTCCAAACTTACCACTCCTAAATTTATCGTTTTCCAATTGAAAAAACAGAAAAAATTTGGACCGTAAAAAATATTTATTGGAACCCCTTAGGCCCCTATGCGTTATGTTGTACACCCTTAGCGTCAAACACTGATTACCCAAAAAACGAACATTTTCGATTCCTGACGCGATGTGCTCTCGGTTCCACCCAAAAACAATATTTTTAAACGGTCTTACTGTTGATAACAAAACGTTTCTGTCGTTGCATTGTGCACTTAAATTCGCTTCCTTTTTCTTCTTTGTTAAAAACGCACGCGCTGTCGTCCGCGGCAATTTTCCTTCGTATTTTTCTATTTTTCCTTTTCAGCTACGTGGGCCGCTTAAAAGCGAGCGCAAGACAAACATAAGACAAAGAAAAAAGAGAATACAGGAAAGAATACAAACGTCTACAACATTGAACAAACATAAAACATATGACAAGACAAATGGCCCACAAAAATTTAAGTTAATTAGTCAAATTAAGTCAGTGCACATTGAGACCATGTGCCTACACAACTACCGAGTTAGGGTTACGGTTTTCCTCTTCTACACAATTTCCCGAATTTTACGTACTGGCCGTGCACTCATTTTTGGCTGTCGGCGTTGTAACCTCACTCTTTAGTGCTGTCGCCGTGGGTGTAGGTTTCTCTGGACTTTGGTGTGTCGGAACCTTTCTTGCCTGTATCGTCACATTAAGGTTTAGCCTATCATTATTATTTAGTATTATTATTTAGTATATTATTAACTTTAGTCTGTACTGTCGTTAACATATTTGGTTTCTGGTAGTCCGTCGGCACTCCGACTGGTTGCACGTTTCTCTGACTCATCCCATGATACCCGGAATTTCAGTAATTCAAACTTGTCTTCTATCGCAAATTGCACTATTTATACACGTCCTTCTACTCAATCAAGGAAACAAGGCTTAGGGCGCTCTGAGGAGAGGGATGACTGAGAATGGGCGCCAAGAGTGGACTGAGAGTGTGATCGTGGCTACTGTGTTGTGCCGCGCAGAGACGATTCAGTTTTATTAAGACGACTGCAGTGTGTGTGTGTGTGTGTGTGTGTGTGTCGTCGTATCAATACTAATAACTACAAGGAGTGGAATGGAACTATGACGACTATAACATGAAACCAAACGAGACGTCACGCTCTATAGAGAATTTACCAACCTATTTCATCATCGCCTACAATCAGCTTAAAATTTTTCCAACATTCTGCTTCTTAAAAGAACCTAAAAAAAATCAGTCATTAAAAGCGCAATTAACCACCAGTCTATCGTCCCAAAAACAATTGTTTTAAGTCAATGGTGGGCAAACTTTTGTCGTCACGGCCTAGGGACACATCCAGTTTTTCTCATTTACAATTATGATGTTGTATTTCATTATATTTAATTCCTGTTTATTTACTTTGTGTAAGCTTTGCACATCAAACTGAAATATTAGCCCTTTGTTCCTTGTTATTTTTTCCATTGTTCCTTACAAAACCGCTCCCCAGTTCCCAAACGTACGACGGTGATCGCTTGGATACACCATTTTTCAGATCTTTCCCCAAACACTATTTATGTCTGGACTTGGGCTTGGCTATTCTAACACATTTATATTGTTAGTTTTAAAACATATTATTTTAGATTTTGTTTATGTACGAACCTCTACTGAACATCAGTATACCTTCAGGGCAATTGCAGTTGACTCAACAAGGTTCGTTTGCTTTCGGAACGGACTAATCCCGTTTCAATCCAATTGATTCAAATCGATAATGTGTTTCGATTTACAATAGTTTCATCATTTCATATTTACTGCTAGAACCAATTAAACGTATAAGTAGAGGTACAACTGTGTACAACTTTCTTTTGCACTATATTGACTATTTTTCACCAAATGCATATTTACACAAACCTCAACCGTATGTAACATTTTAAATGCACATTCTTGTGTACATATTGTATTAATTATAACTATAACCTTATCTTTTCCGTTCCTTTACCTAACTCTGAAGATGGAGTGTCATGCCAAATGTAATTGTCAGTTACAATGTGTGCACCCGTTTTGTCTTATCATAAATGATGCGTATATATGTAGTGCTTCCAATACCCTGAGGAACTCCAAAAACACTACATAATGTGTTGTTTTTCATACTTCCGTCGCAAGTTTTTTCATACCCAATTTTCAGCAAATTATCCTTATTTAAATAACTTATGTTGTATGTTTGTCTTAGTGTTTCTTTTTCTTTTCTTTCAGAATTAAAGCAAAACAATATACTAGGTTAACTTTCTGTGGAATTCAGGGGCACTTAGAGTCTCGTTAAGTTTTATCGTGCTTACGTACTGAGATGTTTTAGTGCACAGGTGTCAAACAAGCGGCCCGCTAAGGGATTGAATCCGCGACCTTGGCGTTATCAGCACCAGGGGGGGTTGAATCCGGCCTGCGACAACACTTAGTGAAGCGCAAGAGAAAAACAAGCTGTAGGCTGACATTCTTTCTCTCTCTTCCTCCCTTTTTCTCTCAACCATTATCTCTCTTCCACTCCCCTCGTCTCTCTTTTTCTCTCAGTCTTTTTACTTTATTCTCTTTTACTCTTTCTATTTTTCCATGGATTTCTGTCTTTCTCTTTCTCCTTCTCTCTCATTTTCTTTCTCCCTAATGTACTAGTCCGGCCTCCGTGAGAATGTTTGTTCTTTAGTGTGGCCCCTGAGTTAAAATGAGTTTGACACCCCTGTTTTAGTGAATTAGCCAGGTTATTCAATTTCTAAACTTTTCCCAAAATTTAAGTACTAGTAGACATTGTCTTAGTTTAATTATTTTCCATTCATTTTCTATGCAGTTATATTTTAAATCACCACGATATGTCTCGAAATCCATTCTGTCGTTATTTTTAATTCCTTTAATCCTTTCCAGGATTGATCAATCTTTTTCTCATTGTTTTCTTAAAAAAAATGCTCTTTTCCATAGACAATGTTTCATTTTAACTTATTCAACCATAAGTCAGCTATTGTTTCACATTCATTTATCATTTGTCGAACGTAACACTCATTCTAAAAAACTCAGTGTGGAATCAATTGTCCTAAAAAACCTGCCAACTCGAACTCAATGTCAAAAATTTCTAATTGTCTTTTCATCCCTCTGTAATCATAATCTCTTATTGTTGATTCGATATAAAGCAATACCTACTTGTCACCTATGAATTATCTTGTTGAATCGTATCTATTTTACATTACTATCTTAATCTTTTATTCCGCGCAACAATCTTCGTTTTTTACCCAATTGTCTTAGTTCCCTTTGTTTTTCTTTTCCTTTTCTTTCAGAAGAAATATTTCATTCAGTGACTGGAATAACTTAAGTTACGTTATTAATGATTTCTAGTTTCCAATTTTCTTCCCTGTGATACTATATCATCATCTTCAAACTTCTTTTCAATTTTTGATAATTCGAAATCATTCATACCACTAGTAATCTATCTACAACCTTTTTATGTATTACGCCTCTTTTGAATATGTCCGTTTATAACCAACGAAAAGATGGACACTAAAATTATGGACGGTTTCCAGTCTTCTTCTTTGTTTTACTTGCCTCTGCTCTAGCAAAACTACACGTCTTAAAAGTTCTTACCCTTTTTACATTCGCATATTCAACGAGAGATGATTAGTTTTGTTACTTAAACATTCTTTCTTTTTAAACTATTCTGTATAATTACCTAGTATACACTCAGTGTTCACAGTTCACCCTGTTCCTGTGTCCCAGACGCATCATCTATGTTGGGGACGCAACCTTTTCCTGTAAATTTTCATTATCATTTAATTCCTCTTTAACAAAGATTCTTGGTTTTGCTGTATGAGATTTTATTTTTCTGCACGCCGATCTTAGCTAACGAGATCTCGTCGCTCCGAGATTACGTCATTATTGTTGGTAATTGGTTAAGTCCGTCTTTTTCATTGGACAAAACGGCTTTTTCCTCAATTTATTGAAGAGAGCCCTCTCATAAATGCTTTTCTTGCACTTAACTTGGTATTTAGTTCTGTAGTTACTTATTTTTAATTGATGTAATGTACTATGTCTTTGTTTTAAAGTACTATATTGAATCGTTAGTTTTGTGATACTGTTTAGTATACCTCTAGGGGCATTTCTCTATTACCGTATTACTGTCGTAGTATTTCTACGGTACTTTCCTTCAGCGATTTTAATTTTTACCGTGTAACGTTTTGAGTGTTGAGTGACTTAAAATTCGACTGACTCCTGCCGTCACTTATGAGTGCTAAGGGTCATTTTGTCTGTCATTTTGTCCCAAAATGAAAATGTTAAAAATCCCTACAACTGAAGATATTTACGTATTTACTTTTAGCACGGGCGCTGTGCAATGGAGCAAAATGCGCATGTCCTGTTTATAGTCCTTAACACTTACCTAATCAAAACTTTTGAGTTTCTTTGCTACAGCTTCTGGATAAAACTTTCGTTGTCGGTTAAGGTTTTTTCCTGCGAGTTTTTATTAGAAATGTCTTGATAGTGAACCTAAATCGTTTAATTAGCTTTCTTATAAAGTATTTAGCAATTTATATCCAAAACAGGGACTGCTGTAATGACTACGCGATTGTAAACTGCAGTTACTGGACTTTTCCATAACATAACATGAGCATCACCTAGAGGCAGTGAAAAATAGTGCTTATGTGGGTACTGTGACCCCCCTTACTTATCCTGTTAAGCACTTTTATTTTGGTTGCACTCCACAGCGCAAAGACTTCTTGCGGTCAATTTATACACACTGTCCCTTTAAAAAATTTCGAGTGCATGCTTTTTATGAAACCATATTCTAAAAATTATATTTTACACATTTTCGTCACATCTCACATTTTTCTTTTTTCCTGTAATGTTTTTGATTTTGGTACTTTAGAGCTTATCTACCTCAGGGCCAGTGAGCCCTTCATGAGGTAAAGTGTACTTGTACTTTCCAAATCACCAACCGTTTTGGCATGTTATACAGTAGTGTCACACTTAACCGGGTCGCTGTCTCTAGGATGCGTCATGGTCTGCAGCGTCGCTTTTCGGATCTCCGGTTGCACTTTCGGAACCGCAATTTCCATTCGCCGCTGCGATTTCTCGAGCTCTGCTCCTAGTAACAATCATATCAGACAATTTATTATCACACACAGCTTTGTCATCCACATCTTGTTTTCCTAATTTGAACGTTACTGCCCTGTTGATCTTGCTTGGTCTCGTTGACGGTGGCAGCAGGGGTCAGCAATAAATGATTGGTGAAAAATTAATGCCATTAATTGCGAAAAATTAATGGAATGGTTGCTTAAATTCATAAATCCATTTATTGCAAAATTTAAATAATTAGCAATTATTGCGAGTTTGCGACCCATTAATTGCGAAATTATCCGGGTTTTTTGTTAGTCGATTGCGTCAACAAACGTGTAAATTTTCTCGCCGCGCGAGCATTTCGTATGCGGTCAAGGGCACATACACGCACAATCGGGACAGTGCATGTATACGCGTAAGCTACCGTGTTTCCCCCATTATAAGGCCCAGCTTTTTATGAGAAATGAAATTCAACCTTGTCAACAAATTGCCTAGAAGCCCAACTTTTTTGTTTTATAACAACCGCTTCTGGGACAGCGAATTTGTTTCCCACATCGTTTCATCTAATGAAAATCTCTAACATTTTCACTATCTCCGATGTTTCTATGTTGTACACATTTTTGTTCATAAATGAATGTGTAATAAATAGCAAAACCTCTTATTACTAAGGTGTCTTACTGCGCATGATAATGTTGGCGTGAATGTTCTATCATTCACTGTTCATCTAACCTCAGTTAGTGTTCCGTCAATTCGCATATTAATTTAGGAGGAATCGACAAATTATAATTATAAAACAAGCCCCAACATGCCGGTAGCTGATGTGATCACCAATAACTCAGAAGATATTTTTTGTACTAAAAGTAAAGATTAAAGGACCAGTTTGTTCGACCACATTGACACGGCTAGTATACCATTAAATTACCAATTAATGGCTAGAAATCCAATAAATACCCATCAATTGGCCTTGCCGCAAAAAAAAAAAAAATAATTTTAATTTTTTCGCACTTAAATATTATTTTTCTTCCAAAAATCAATTAATGATGACCCCTGGGTGGCAGCGTGAGCCCTCGACCTGGACTGCGGCCAGCGTTGCCCTCACGACGGTGTACGGTCGGTCCCTCACGCCTCGGATGGTTCCTCTTTCGTCGACCTTGATGTACACGAGATCCCCTGGGACGTCTTTTCAATTGGTTGTTCGACCTTGGACTCCTGTCTCTTAACCAGCTAGTAGATGACAGCCGTCAATTGTCACATTCAGTCTCTCAGTTCAGTTTGTAGTGTTTTGTAGTTGCTCAAGTGGCCCAGATGCAGTGCTGGTCTGCCTGTTACAGGGATATGATTTGACCAAAGTGAAATTATCTGAAAATGAGGTGAGGGTCTGGGGGGCGCGGGCCCCCAACTGGGTCCAGGGCAGTGCCTCGGTGGGGGGACAAGTGGGGCGAAGTCCCCCCCGGAGCTCATGGGTTTTCCGTGTTTTTAAGTACTTTCAATGCATTCAGATGACAAAGAAATAGACAAAACAACAACATCAATTTTCAATGTAGTTCGAACTATCCCATAGAAATTACAGTTTAAGTCAACTCAAAATCAGTCACCTTAAAAAACATTGGACTACCTTTGCTTTTAAAAACTATCACTGAGAATGTCATAATATCTAACTCATGCGATTACTAAGTTAACACATAAATCATGTTGAAGAGTTCAAATTTCATGAACAAATAATTGTATCATGACCAAATGAAAAGTAACTTATTAGAAGATACCTCTAATGTCTTTGTTATGGCAGAAGAGTTTATCTATAAATGAAAGTACTGTAGTGGGTTGTACCTAATTCACCCATGGAACCATTGTTTAATGTGTAGTTTTTGTAAGATGCCCTTCACAACCTTTAGAACAAACAATTTTATCTGATATAAAGTCAAAGGTATTTCCCTGTTACCTATTCTCCATGCCTCTGGAGACACAATCACCGATTTCCTGGAAAGCAGATTCAAAATACAATTTTAGCAGTATTTCTGTGTTAAAAATAAAATAATTCACAATCCAAACGTATCAATATTCCTCAGATTTGTAAACACTACGTCAATCAACAAGATTCTAGCGTGATTCAAAGCAGACTTGTGTTGTTATCACCGTCGACGGCCTTGGCCGTCTGGCTCAGTCCATCGTGACGTTCACTCGCAGTCTGCCGCCGGAATGTTTTCGTGAGCTTATCAGTACCAGACTGACCTTGGTGCTCAGCTGTCTACCCCTTTCTCCTCGTAACTGGCTGCAATCAGCACTGTTTGAGGACAGCCTGGACGTGCTCCAGTGTCCCCACGACCCTTCTGTAGACAAGCGGCCAGACAATGGATTAGTGAACGTCTTTGTTTGTTCTTCGCTCGTTTTTCTGTCCATCTTCAGCCCTTTTCAACGATCGTCTGACTTCTGAATCCTGTTAAATCGGTCATGTTTACAAACCCGGATGTTTAGTCTAGGTTAAATGACTGAATGAATGAATGAAGACATCACCTTAGCAATTAAATTCTTAAATTTTTCATGGTCTTCCTCAAGATCAAGTAATCTGCTCTTCATTGTATTTTGAAAAAGCTTGCCAAATTGTCCTCAATTTACCCAAACTATACTTATTACGTTTATCGGAACAAGATCTCACAAATCAAAAGGCCACACGCAAAAGGAGCACTTGACTTGACGAATTAAGTAATCCCTCCATTTTTCTATTTTTATGACACCACTTAACATAACGTCACATAAAGTAAAGGGAAAATAATACACACGGTTGAGCTCAACTTACACACGGAGAAAGACAGAGTGGTGGGGGTAAGGGGGGGTAAAAAACAAAAAACAAAAAAGACAAAAAGAACCAACGGTTTGCGCTAATAACCCACAAAAACCAAGAAGCAGTCACTCCATCATTCATCCATGCATCCATAACTCCACACCCAACGCCAAACAAAACAAAAACAAAAAAAAGACAAAATCAAAAAGGTTCTCCTCCGCACAGCGTCGTCCTAGCCCTTAAACAGTTAACTATAAGCAAGCGATGTTATCTGCCATTGAAATAAAAATCACTCAGCGAAGCCCACGACCCTGAGATTAAGAGTCTCATTCTCTACCGACTGAGCTAGCCGGGCGGGGGAGAACACACATCCACAGACAGAAACACACACGCACAGTTCTCGCTAGCTGGCACACACCAACATTCCCGAATGAGACATCTCCCACACCAAAACATGTCATCAATTCCCACACATTCTTTGTATCGCCTGTTCTATGCGAAAGTATTTTAATAATAAAACATCGATTACTGCTCATTTTTTAGCGTCGGTCTAACAAAATCAGATTTTAGAAAATGGCGGTCTTCCACGCACCATACTTCTTATTAAGTCAAGGTTACATGTCCGACTCCCAAATCATAAATCCACTAGGGAAACAAATAAATATTTCCCGTATTAACAATATATAAATCGTCTATTTTGAACTGCCACTAGCAAATGACGACGTCTTATCACAGCTTTACACAGATCTCAAGACAATCATAAATATACAAATACCGACGCCGCTGCACCATTTTATCCAGGTTTTCAGGCAGCCCATGTCCCAAAACAGACAGGATTCTTTGAGCTCAGAACTCCCGTCGGACATAAAAATCTCAACTCAGTCTATATATCTCATCCGTCCTAACTTGGGGGCCAGACTTTAAGACGGAAATCCCACGTGCACGAATTTTCATAATTTAGCTCCGACGCCACAGGCTCCTGTCCACCCACGAATCTCCACAAGCAAACCGAAGTAAGGAGAGAAAAAAAAATCTTCCTTACCTCAACCGCTCATTCGAGACCTTTCCACTGAGAAGTCTTTTCCCTTTTCTTTTTTACTTAATTAGTGCCAATCCACGTTGCGGCGCCAAATGTTGTAGAAATTGGAGGTCCGATAATCGAGAGAAAGTCTTCTCATAAGTGGATAAAAGAAATAGACAGAAGCCAGTCTCGTTACGGAGGGAGATTGTCACTTTATTGATGCGTCAATAAAGATCTCACAGAGCTAGGAACATGACAATGTATTTAAAGCTGGTAGTGACGATTAGGCTTCGATTGAGTACACCCCAAAAGGCGGTCCTGTATCACGTATGAGTACGTGACCAGTCCCGTGTACGCCGTATGAGTACGTGACCGTTCCTTGCACGCCGTCTGGCAACGGTATCTTCAAGGTAAACTCTAATCGTCTGGTAACGGTATCTTCAACCGAGGTCACCCCGACCTTTTCCCACAAGCAAGTAATGTATTGTAAGTTAATGTAGACATGTATGCAAATCTATTTCTATATATGCAAGTGCAAATGCACTGATTATAGCAAACTACAGACTATTATTACACCATGCCCTGATTTAAAACCTACACGCGAGCGAGGAAAAACTTAAAAACTATGAGTTCAACATACCTCATAAGCGACTTAATATAAGTGATTATTTAAGTCTAGAATCCAGACATTTCCACGTGGTTATTTTAAACATTAATACAGTAAAAATACTACAAAACTTTCAGCATTTACTAAGTATAAACATATGTTTATAGGTATGTTTTTAATTAATTGGGGGGAGGGAAGCCCGGGCCCTATCGGAATAAAAAAAAAAATCGTACAGTGGAGGTCGATAGTCAAATATTAGCTGTAAAAAATGTTGCAGAAACTAAAATAACCAACCTGCTCTGTTCCAAACAATTCGGAACTTCTTGTTAAGAGAGTCCGGGCGTTCTCCCTCGATCTCCTCTTGCGCTCCCTGGGGCTCCTTTTTAAAAATGTCATTCCTATTTGAGCACATTTTCTCTGCGTTTGAGACTCACGCTTGATTTTTACGAAATTGATTTGGGATTTTCCAAATACGGGTGCAGCGAAACGCCTCGAGGTCAGACCGACTCGAGTGGACAATTAAAGTTTTGGACGGGAGTAAAAAAGCAGTAACTACGATGAGTGTAGACCTGAGAAAAATGACGTTGAAGTTATTCTGCTGTCGAGCATAAGTGGTTGTAGGTGTAATATAGAACATTTAGCAGTTTTGATTATATTATCTCATTTAAGAGTTGGTGCAGCGGCCACGACTACTTCCCATTCAAAATACAACCGCAATGTATTGTGGGATACCAGTGTACTACACATTTATCTAGCGTGCTTTCTTGGAGGCCATAATGGTAGACTCGGCGTCCCAAATAAGGCCACCTACTTACATTGAAAATAAATCATATTTTGCTCACTTTACAACTGATTTTCATGCTGGTATTTTTTTAAAATAAGAAACTAACCACCCTTTTCATCAAAGTTTGCCATCAAGTCCCTATTGCCATAGAAAAAAACTCTTTAGCTTTCGCTCTAACATTGAACCTAAAAAATGGAACTTTTAGCTATACATGATGCTAATTTAAAAGACATTGATTACATACCTATAAAATACAACTTTGAATTAGCAAAATAAAATAATGTATATCTCAACTGGATTTATGTCTTCAACTAGACATATCTATTATTGACCGAATCTGACTAAGATTAAAAGTTTATCGAGATGTATCTAGTTAGCAAGCAATTCCAAACAACAACATCTAAGCCAGTGGGTTTTTTTTTCAAACGTGTTTATTTATGTAGTTCAACATGTTATATTGTACATGTGTTTCGTTATATCCTATATATTGTTAGTTAACATTTTGTTGTGAGATACTGAGTTGCTTGATATGAACACGTTTTATTATTAAAAAAAGAGTTCAAAAATTAAGTAGCTTGGACGTTTACTGTTGAAGGAAAAAATACATGCAAATATAATTAAGTAGAATAATACATTTTCTTATTCAAATTAATAATTCATTTTCTGCATTAAATTATTGTTGGTAATATACTGATTAAAGGGATAACCATAAAGGGATAACCACAAACCTGTCTTTTTTCATTTTCTCCTTTTTTTTCTTAACTTCTTTATACACAATAATAATTCGTAATATAATGCATCAAAGCAAGTGAGCCGTTTGAGAGCCGGCTCTCTTAAATGAGTTGAGCCGAAAAAGCCGGTTCTCTAAAAAGAGACGGACTTCCTTTCACTACACAACTGCCACCGAATGGTGAATGATGGGAAATCCCCAGGTGGCAGACGCATGCGCACAGTAGCATCAAATCGCTCGCTTCATTTACAACATAAAAACCATACTGAGATAGAGGCTACTGCGGCGAACTCGTTTGACTTGATTTGCTGTTTCGTGCTAGTTTGTGTATACCAGATGGTACCCATAATTGACAAACTTGCGTTTACAGTATGTATTTTCTTGCACGTCGTACACGTCTTAAAATGCACAATAAACGTACTTTGTATGGCAAATCCTTGGTGGGACGCGTACACCGCAGATATGCTAATTATCCGCTCATGAGGTAGCACAGTACATTTAATAACTTAATTTTTTTCAACAAAGCGGTTTAAGATTGCACTGTAAAAAAATAAAAACAAAATGAAAAAGAATGATGCAATTTAAGTATTATTTTCTTTTTATATATACCAATTATCTGCTTATGAGGTAGTACAATGAAATATTTGACATAACTTCATTTTCAAACATTTGACAAAGTGCCTCGGAACTTTTTTATAAATAAAAGTGCACCTTGGTTCAAAAAGGGTTTAAAAACACTGATCTAACTCAATGGGTTCCCAAACTTTTGCAGGGTGGGGCCCCTTTGGCTTCCGAGTTTATTCCCGCCAATCCCAACATTGCTCTGCAGATCCTGGAGAAAGGGGCTCATTCTTTGCTCCTGTATTTGAGTTGGTGTTCCCCTAATCAAATGTAACTCCACAATTCCAGTTACACTCATGCAAACCCAAACCATGACATTACCAACACCATGCTTGAGTTTAGTCATGACAAAAACATGTTCATCCTCACCTGGCTGCCGCAACTCATACTTTAAGACATCTGAGCCAAATTAATATTTGTCTCATCAGACCTTGATACCTTTCCAGTAAGCCATGGCCTTTGTTGACGATGTTTCTTCAGTGATGCCATATTAAACATAATCAAATCTCTGCAGAAATGTGAGGTGTGTACTCACTTTTGTGACATAGTGTAGATAGTAGATGCAACAGTTGAGTGTAGTATGTAGTGCAAGTCTATGCTTCATGCAGCACACACGGAAAACTGACGGCATAGCAAGAGCACATTTTTGTAACCAGAAACGTTTATTTTAGTAATGCTTGTCATTCTTGCCACCTTGATCAGACGGCTAAAAAAGCATGGATAAAAGGTTAAGTTTGTCACAAGTCTTGCGTACAATTTTATTACGTTTTTCATACGGAACACCTGCAAATCACAGTATATAAATTAAATGGCTTGAGATAGGATGCCAGTTTGTTATTTTGACCATTATGTGGTTTCCAATAAGATAGGAGGTAAAATGCACAAGATTGAATAAAAATGAAATACCATGCCCAAAAGCATTATCATTTCTAGACATATTACGACCTTAATTTCAATGTGGACTAATTAATGAGAAAACTGCATTGCCACAACATTTATTGTGATTGATGTTTTCAGGATTGCCAGTCTGATTCTGAGCTGATAAAGATGTTCAAATGGTAAACATTTCTGTTTGCAGTAAGAAAAAAAAAAGGTTACATTATCAGGAACTAAAACAGTTTTGACCACCTAAAATAAATGTATACAATTAAAAAAATAAAATCAAAAAATGTCCTAATTCAGTCCTCTTCTTTGATCTTTTTCTTCTTTTTCTTTTTCTCTGTCGGCTAGAAATAAAAGTAAGATTTAGTGTAAAGAAATTCAATTATATTTCAGAACCAAGTGCTGATGTTTTACCTCCGTCACTACAACACTCTCCTCCTCCACGTTTGGCTCTGGTGCACTATCCCTCTTTTTCTTCTTTTTTTTCTTGGGCGGTTCTTCAGTGGCGGCTGTAGAAGTTTCACCTTCGATTTCTGTTAACCATGCAAAAATTCAGGCGGAATAAAAAGTGTCCAAATTTTCTACATTGCATTTTGCTCTCCTTGTACTCACCTGCTTGTTTCTTTTTTAGCTTTTTAGCTTTTGGCACAGGTGTTGAAGGTTCCTCCCCCTCCTCCTCCTCCACCTTTACCTCATCAAACTTTCTTTTCTTTGAAGTGGAGGGGATCAAAGAATCGCCGGAAGGATCATAAACTTTAACTTCGCTGTGAATTTTGTTGATGCGTCAAAGATTTAATACAGTTTGTTTTGATATTAGACTAAGAAAAGGGTTAGTTTTAGTGACAGTGAGACTTACCTCTTGTGCATGTATTTGTCTGCCTTGGCCATTGCTTTTCCTGTTCCACTAATCCTTCGAATCTAAAGAGTAGAGCCAATAAAATTAACTCAACGTTCTGATTTGATATTAGTAGTTAAGAAGGTGCTAGAACTTACTCCTTTCTCTTCCAACTGCCGTAACCTAGCCTCTAGCTTGGCTCGGTTCTCCACACCCATTTCTGCATTTGTGTCCTCCCCAAGGGCATCGTAGCGGACTGCAAGGGAAGTTTTGGCAGCCAACATTCTAGAGATCTAGGGCGAAAAATGTATATAAAATTTTTCCTTTTAAACTAACCAAGACCAAATTTATCTTTTAAAAAAATAATAATTGTTGTTTCGGAATGAAATTAGGACCAAAGGCATCTGAAAAAGGGTGAAATCAATGTGCCATTATTGACACGATGCAGATTTCTGAAATTAAAACTAAATTATGTAAATATTATGGGTAGTTTTTGACTGACTAAAGTAAATTGTTTCAATTCATTTACCATTTTAAAAATCATCATTTTCAAAAGTGGCTAACCCGTGAAATTCATAAAGGAATATAAGCTGTTACAACCACTCAAAGCAGTTTCAAAGTTTCAAAACGTTTTTGCACAAGTGGCAGAATGCTGAATGGGGTGATTTACAATAAATACTTTGTGCTAGACACTAACAAAGGCATAAGCTATGAACGCATGTTTGGAAAAGCTATGGGAAGTTTATGTTAAACATCGTCTAGAGCGAGATTAGACTTAGCACTCGAGGATAAACGTAATATGGACATAAATTAGAAAATTAAGAAAAATGTCAGGATGAATAGGCAAACATATTTACATGGAGACTGGTTTTAAAGACATAAGAATTATTGGTATCCGAGTTCAAATAAATGGTTGGTTTGTATTTAAAAATACAATAAAAGTCATGATCTCATGCATAAAACTCCATCTTCAATTTTGAGTTAGAACGCCCAACCCTAAAAGATGGTGCACTTTTAAAGATTCTGAAATAAGGCGAATGCACAGTCCCTGTTTTGAATGCAGGTCAATTTAGTCAACGTGGGATATTTAGGGTTTTTCTAGTCCTCACACGGGCTATTAATTGAAAAGAACTCATACGTAGTAAAATTGTTCAATCACTTCTGTAAATGTACCTTGCCCTTGTTCTTGGCAGAGGTTTGGCCCACAAGCGATGCGTGATAGATGAGACCGTATTTGGGCGTGTCCTTGCGAGTCTTGAGTGCTCGGAAAAGAGCCTTTTCTGCCCCCAAAATCTGAACTGTGGAAGCTGGTTGTTTTGCCAGATTTAATAGTGAACCTGTAATGAAAAAAAGGCCTGTGAGCAATGTTGTACTATTGAGGCAAACCTCTCAAGATGGAGCATTTTTGGAGCTCAGACGAGGTAGTGACTAATAAATATCAGAAACACTTCAGTTCAAGTTGACATTGGGTCGTGATCATCAGCGCTGCTGTTTGCAATGATGTTGAAATTTTAACATGACTCACCGGCATGGGATATGAGGCGAGCGCCGACCAGCTCACCCACGGTCACCGTCAGGTTGGGGGCGATCGCCATCATCCGGTTCTTCAGGTAGTCGTATAGCTGAGTTCGGTACTCTGATATTTCTATTACCTGCACCAAAGGGAGATAATTCTCTTGAGGTAACGAAACAGACCGTTACTCTCCGTAACGGAGTTGAGCGACCTTTCAGACGAGGTAGTGACTGAAAAACCCACATTATTGTTTCTGGGTGAAGACATTGGTCTATATCATCACAAAAGCCACCAAAATCATTTTAATGATCAAGACAGTGAAACAATACCTGGTTGCACAAGTGCCGGATGTTAATAATGTCCTGCTCTGACACTTCAGTCCCCATTGAGATTTCTGCTGCCAGCTTCACCTCGGCTTCAATTTCCTCAGGAAGAAGCTCTGAAAGGTCGCTCCCAGCCACGTTAGTCCGGTCGCCGATTTTAGACACGGTCTTGCAGTAAGCCAAGTTGTCTGTGATGACTTTGCCAAGCTCTGGGAAGTGCCAGCCGTACCACTCTCTACAGCGCATGATGTAATTGTTGAGCTCCTTGTCTAGGTCATCCAGAAGAGCTGTGGAGCACCCAAAATGTATTTAGGCATTCCCATTGAATGCGTGCCAATTCATATTTAAGAACCTAGGGGTATTGTGTGCAAAAATACAGTCACGATTTTTTTTAAATAATGACTGAATTAAATTAATTTGATTATACTTTCAGCCCTTTTAAGGACCGTACCAGGATCAAACAGTTGTAACAAGACAAAATGATAAAGTGGTAATACATATTTAGGAACATGGGCAGGTGACAAGGCCAAAAATGATAAAAATCAAATCTACAATTATTTAAATAACGCTCCAAAATAACGATATGCCCTTTTTAGAACCTTATCAAGTAGTTGTGTGCAGTCAAAATGATATCCCTCTTCCTCATCATACAGAACAATTAGAGTTGGACATCTCCATCAAAACTTACATATGGCTTGCACGATCATGGTGTCCACCTTGTCAGGGCTGAACTTGAGTTTGTAGCGGGACAAACTGAAAACAAAAGGAATGTCGTAAATAACATGCAAAAATGAAACGTTTGGTTTTCCCGTCAGATGAACCGCTGCCTCAGTGGTAGTGACGAATGCTGAGAAATATCAACAGGATGTTTCAGTCAGCAAGTTGTAATCATAGACAGTAGTTAACAAGAAGATATCAAACGCACACATTGAGGCCTACCTGTGAGCCAAGCCTAGCGACATAGCACTCATCTCTCTGGGTGGAAGTCCTGAGATGAGGCCCTCCATCTGGCTCCTGATGCACCTCATGAGTTCTGCAACCGCAGGGCTATGGACACAACTGAGCTCCAGCTTTTCCTGAAAACAACAGAGATGTGTTAATTCACACGAATGCTCCATCTGAGAACTACTTGTATCCATATGGCGGTTGCTTCACTCACTTTAATGACACCTCCGAGCTTTGCATCACTAATGGCTAGCTGCTCGTGAGCTTCTTTGGCAACCACTTTCTTCAGTACCTTCTTTAAACTTTTACCAATTTTACCCTCGACGAGGGCAGTAGCAGCTGAGTAGAAGAAACAAATCTACATTAACAGATTTTGTAAGCCATAAACATTAAAAAAGAATGTTGTAACCAAAATCTCAGATATCAAGATAGCCCTAAACCAAAGACTCCTCTCATGTGCTGCCCCCCTTCTCAAAGTTTTCCTCATGCTGAGCTTTTTAAGTTTTTCCTTTCCCTCATGTCGGTGCCAGATCAGTGGATGTTCTAATAATGTTCCGTGTAGCCCTTTGAAACTTTTGGTGATTAAAGCCTTTAAAAATACACATGGCTTAACAATTAAAGGGGGTTGATAATTCTGGGAAACGTCGCCAACTTTAACTCATGCAGAAATATTAAGTCTGATCTTAGAGATAGTGACAAACAAGATACACTTCATTAAATGAGAAAAATAATACATCTCCAATTACATACTTGATAACCAGGTGTTTCAATTACCTGCCAATGCCTCTGTTGTGTCCTTGAACTTCTCAAAGTGCTTTAGTTTCACACTGAAAATATGAATTAAATGTTATGCATGGAACATACTTCAGCGGTATACATTGGCATCATTGAACTAGCGTATCACAAGTACCGTTTGGCAAATTTATACTTTATGGGACGCGTACGCGAAATTTTTATGTCACACCATCACGATCATGTGGAAAAATATTTAGATATTAACTTTTGTTCAGCGCAATTGTTTGTCTTCATCTGTGTTCACCACTACTTGCACGAAGGAAAGAGAAAATATCCCCAAAATAATCCTTTGGGGAAGTAGTAGAATTTGATGTGTTTTACACATGACAACAATTACATGAAAATGATGCATCGACACCTTTACTCACATTTTATTTGCCTTTTCTGGAGTCTCAAAAGATTTGTACAAACTGTCGACCTGCTGCAGTTTGGATTCATCAAGCACCTACAAAAACACACAAGTTGAGGTTTTTCATGAACCGTGACCTGGTGACACAGAACTCCAAATTAATGTTTTTGTTATCAAAAAAAAAGAGACAATAAGACACGTGGCTAACACCAAAAAGAAGTACAGTAGGTGAAAATTATGACGGAATGAAGGTCACTAAGTTATCGAGATGAAGGCGGTGTGGACACATAATCAAACACGTGGCTGCAAGGCCTGTTAACAGCTATATACAAATCTGAGTATATTATATGTCTTACACTGAACGGCGGAATGTGGTATGAACCGACAAAGTCTCCCAAGTTGTAGCGAATGCCAGATCATAACGTTTATATCTAAATAATGAAAATCGAAGCTACAGCTTTTCGCAAGTAGCGAAAATGCTAATGCAGCTAACCCACGTTGATCCGCGCCCGAGTAAGAAAAACAACGGTTTGTCAACTTACTTTAAAAATGGCATAGCCTGCCGCAGTCTCAAATAAGACGAGCATTTTCACAACAAGTGTGGTTTGCTCTTTGTATATTTAAAGCCCGACTTTCAAATTTATCCAAGTTTTCCAAAGTTCACACCAGCATCTTTATGGAACACGCCACGCTTTGCCGATTCTTCTTTGGGTGAAGAAAACTGCATGTTAAGGAGAGGGCGTTGATTACACTGCCATCTACAGGACACAAGTATAAATGACGATGTTTTGTCGCTTTTCTTTTTCCTGCGTCCTCCATTTCAATGTTTCCCCACACTAATTTTTATTTCTTTATCTTTTTATAAGAGACAAAATCATGTCCGTCAAAATAGTTTACAAATTATTTCTAGCTCCAGCTTCACGTGTGTTTGTTTTCTGAAACATTGAATTATCATGTTGCTTAATTGATAGCTGGGGTTGTTTATTTTGGTCAATAGTTTTTGCTGTGGGCAGCACGGCGGAGCAGTGGTCAGTGCGTGTGCCAAACAGTTCCTAGGTCTTAAGATCGAACTTCCTGTGTGGAATTTGCATGTTCTCCCCCTGCTTGCGTGGGTTTCCTCCGGCACTCCGGTTTCCTCCCACATTCCAAAAACATGCATGTCAGGTTAATTGGTCGGTCCAAATTGTCTCTAGGTGTGAATGAGCGAGTGACGTGTCTGTCTCTGTTTGCTCTGCGACTTGCTGGCAACCAGTTCTGAGTGTCCCCTGCCCACTGCCCAAAGATAGCTGGGATGGGCTCCAGCACCCCTGCGACCCTACTGAGGATAAGTGGTACAGATAATGGATGGATGGATGGATGGATGGATATTCTTAAAGACCATTGTGTAATATTTGACTACTAGATGGCTATTATCTTACACAAACGAAAACCAGTGCCACCGAGCACAGCGTGGCAGCAAGCTGCCAGAGAAACATGTTGGCGACTTCTAAGTAGGGATTCTACTATGTAAAAAAATACAACTTTCTAGACGTGTTATATGTCGAAGAGTCCTTGGGCAAGACACTGAATCCCTAATGCCCCCAATAAGCAAGTCGGCGCCTTGCATGGCTGCATGGCCGCTGTTGGTGTGTGAGAGTGTGTGTGAATGGGTAAGTGTAAAGCACATTGTAAAGCGCTTAGTTAAAAAACAACATTGATTTGGATAATAAGAAAAAAAACTATCTTAAATAGGTGCACTTTTTTAAAATCCTCCTAGTTAGACATTTGCATTTATTTCATACAACAGTAGGCTCGCATAGAGAAAGCTGACATGTTTGTCCGTCATCAAGCTTTCTTTTTGCTTCATCATTTCTCTAATGTTTATTAAATCTGTCTGACGGCTGTTTAAAAAATTAATTTTAAAATATTTGATAATAGTATTTATTATAAAACAAAAACATATTGCAATTGAGATTTACATAAAACTGGTAATGTGATGATAAGAATATAACAAGGGATACAGCTATGGTTTTTTTAATTTGTATTTCTCAATTTTAGTGAGTTCCAGTGATATGCAGCTGAGGCACATGGAAATATAGAATTTAACTAAATATTAAATAGTAATATGTATTCAGTGTTAACGTTCTTTTGTAAAGTAGATAGATACATAGATAGATAGATGCTTTATTCATCCCCGTAGGGAAATTCACACAGTATTACTGTGCTGAGCGTCTGTAGATGCACCGAGTGAAGCACGCAATCATTTCATCTCATGGCATAGATAGAGCAATAGACCAATGATACTGATTAGTCACACATGCATACCTTATTTCATGATTTATTTATTGCCCTCACCTGCACTCACTCTTTCAGCCCCAGCTGCCACTCATTCCCTAATAAGCCCTCCTATTTAAGCGCGTCTTTCTCATTTGCTCCTTGTCAGTCCGTCAGCGACTCTCAGCACATGCAAGGCAAGCACTTTTTGACTCTGGCTCCCGTTCTGTTCCCGACCTTTTTCTGTATCCTACTTGATTCCGTCCCCTGTTTCCTGTTTCGATCTCTGACCACGCTCCGTTCTCCCATCCCGGTTTCATGACTTGTTCCGATCTCCGACCACGCTCCGTTCTCGTCCCGGCTGCCCGACTTGCTTCCAATCCCGACCATGCTTCGTGCGCGAGGGCTTCCTGTTCCTCCTGCCCAGTGAGCACTGGATTGCTGGGTTTTTCCTCTCGCCCTGACTTCCCCGATCCACTAATAAAGCTTTGTGTATAATGCTACGCATTTAGGTCCACTGCTTGTTCTGGTCGTGAAAAATAGCATTAGTCACAGTATTAGCTAGATTACAGTATGTCAAGTCAAATGACATTCATTTGTATAGCCCTTAATAACAAGATGTCTCAAATGACTGCACAGGATTACAATTACACCATCGCCTGATCTTAAACCACCATGCAGGCAAGGAAAAACTCAAAACCTCAGCACGGGGAGAATGAGAAATCTTGGAAAGGTGCTTCACAAGTGGTAATCCCCCTTCCGGGATGACCAGGGTGCAATAGATTAAGCACTGGGTAACGGTACACAAACATAGTGAAAATCAATAAAAAAGAACAATAGGTAACATGTTGAAATTTGTCCGGAAAGTGCATGACAGCAACGACGCAGCTTCCCATCTCTGCTGGCTGGTCGATGCAGGCGTTGACATGCTTCAGGTCCAGACTCTGGTCCGCTGACTCAACTCAAATCGTCCTTCTGCCTTGTATCACCGCCTGGCAGGCAGTGGGAAAAAGACAGGAAAAGAAAAATATGAGGTGGGCATCAATCATAAACTATTGAATAGAAGTGGGTCTTAAGTCTAGATTTAGAAACTTCCACTGAGGTTGCAAATATTATGTCCGTAGGCAGAGCATGTGTGGGTCCAGAATGGAGAACGCTTTCGAGCCAGCAGACTTCTTCTTGGCTCGTGGAGTCACAAGTAGACCGGCATTTTCCGGGCGGAGGCTCCGTGCAGGAACATAGGCGGAAATCAAATCTGAGAGTTAGGAGGGCGCAAGTCCATGCAAACATTTGTATTTTAGTAAGAGAACCTTGAAGTCACATCTTAAGCGGACTGGGAGCCAGTGCAGGTTGGCCAATACAGGAGTAATATGCTCAAACTTTTTTGTTTTAGTCAAAAGTCTTGCTTCTTCATTCTGAACCAGCTGCAAACTTTAGATGCTAGACATCGGGAGACCAGAAAGTTATACATTACAGTAGTTGAAAATATAACATAAAAATAATACTAAATGTTACTTGATAACAGTACGTCAAACCACCCAGGAATGTTTATTCTCGTTTCATGGTTTGTTTGTTTTTTCATAGTGGGGGATTACTTATCTATTGGTGCTTTTATTCAAAAGGAGCAGTAAGTAATGCAAGAGTGTCTGCAGGTCCCGAGTGAGGCATACACTTATCTTGCCTCATGGAATAGGGTGACCGTGAGACCATGGAAAGATTTGGCGCACACCTCTGTATTAGCAAGTCTAGCCATTCAGTATTTATTTATTTTTCGTTGCATGATTTTTTCCAAAATGGAGGAGAACCCATGTATTGAGGCTTTCATTCAATATGAGCAGCAAATATTACTTAATTTCTAAGTTAAGGTAAAACAATACATGGTTTTTAAGATGTCGGATCATTCATTTATAAACATGACTGCGCCCCCCTCACCGCAAGTCACTGGTGACTTAAAACTTCAAATACATACCATATGAGGAAATTAAAGATTTAAAAAAGTTAATTTTTAACTTATTACAAAAATCCTTTAAGGCAAAAAAGTTCAATAATTTCAAATACAATAAAAACCGTTTTTAAAGGTGGATAAATATAAACATTAACAGTTGTATGTATGTATGTATATATATATATATATATATATATATATATATATATATATATATATATATATATATATATATATATATATATATATATATATATATATATATATATGTGTGTGTGTGTGTTATTGTATTTAACTATTGATTTAACTATTGTGTGTGTCTACTGCCCGAAGTCGGCTGTGATGGGCTCCAGCACCCTCGCGAACCTTGTGAGGATAAGCGGCCCAGATAATGTACACTGAATGCTTTAAACGGCACTTTGAGTTGCAATTTATTGCCTGAAATTGCTTTACAAATGGATTTTGATCATGATGATGAAAAAAAGACCAAATAAATAACAAAAACCATGGTGACATTTGTACCAGTTGGTGGCGGTGTCGTATCTTAGCGTTTTTTAGCCAACAGCAAACAAAGAGAAGAAGATCGAAGCAAAACAAGCACATGTGAACTCTGCTTCAAGTGGACAAATATATATAATTCTAAGTTTAAACCCGAAATCAAGACTTTAAATTTGAAATATGGATAATGCCGGCTTCTATCCTCCACCCAACTTCGACTGTCCTCCTCCGAACTCCATCCAGCTACCACAAGCTCAGGCGCCCGCTTCGAAAAGCAAGTTCCACCCCAGCATGTGGACTTGGACCGAACCCGAACCCAGCCGGGCCTACTGTGGTCAGGCCAATTGGAACTACCAACCGGCGTCTGGACCCACGTCAGGAAATTATGGAGCTCAATTTTTATACGGTGAGAGCTAATATTTTTGAACAAACTTTTCACATCATGACCCTTCTAATCCTAAGAATTATCTGTAATTTTCTGCGCCAGTTTATACAAAAATACTAAATGTGCATTAAAAAAAAAAAAACTAAAACAAGCGATGTTACTTTTTTGTATTGAAATGTTGAAGCTTGCCATTACGTTGATTGTTACAATCATTAAAGATTATATTCATAACAAAATTGTTTATTAAAGTTATTAAAGGTACATTGTATGATATTTAACCACTAGATGGCACTGTAAAGAGAACACAACCTAGTGTCAAATGAGCACAGCATAACATCAACATGGTAGACAAACATAGCGGCCACTTTTAGGTATGCATTCGCTATGTAAAAGAAATACAAATTGTTCCACTTACGGATATTCATAAAAATAACAACGGTATGAATGTTGATATTTATTTTCCTGTTATTCAAATCATTTTGTTGTCTTTTTACTGAAGTAAAGATTTTTGTACAACTAGAGTGCACTCAATTTCATACTGTCCCTTTAATAATTGCTATTTTGATGTTTGCATTTTTTTTACAAGATATTAATTCAAAATGACGCTCATAAATGCTGCTGCGAAAAAAAGTACCACATCTGTAATAATTCCATTCTGAAATACAATTTTCCATATTTGAATTCTGTGTACAAACGAGTACAGTATACATGCCTGACAAGTGACACTTTTGACTAAAAAACTAAATATACATTTTATTTAAGGGATTTCTTTCTTGTATTATTGCCTCTTAGTTGTACAAAAACCCCGCAGCCCTAATGAGGATAAGCGGCACATAAAATGGATGGATGGATCGTTGTCCAAAAACTTCAATTAATTTATTAAAATACTATTTCAATAATAATCCAAAATATATGTACTGCCTTACACATGCATTTTTAGAAATACTCATAAGTTACGTTTTTTTTCCAACAACATGAACGTCGCTTAGAGGTAGCGAACATAAAATTGTCAGCCTTCTTGCTGCTATGCAAAATAAATGAATAAAAATGGTGCAGTTTTTTCCACTTTAAGTCTCTTGATCCTTACTTGTACTTTTTAGCACTCGTTTTCAGTTGCTGAATAGAATACAGCTACATCTAGTTGTGTTAAAGGCACACTGTAAAATTGCGCTCATATTTGCTGCTTGGGAAACAAAAACAAAATCAAAATCTGTAAATTCTGTTCTCCAGGTTCAGGGCGTGGTGGGCATCATTTTGGCCAACAAAATTTTGGTAGATGGCAACCAGGAGGCAACCCTGGAAAAAAGGTCAGTGTAGTTTTTTTTTATCCTTCATGCCACAGAGTCTTGATATACAGTAAGCTTATGCGAGGAACGTTCTCAAATTGTAGCTTCAAAACAACATGGAAGCCGACTTCAAGAATTTTTGTGACACGTGTGACCGAGGATTCAAAAACCGGGAGAAGTATGAGGAACATGTTGCTCAACATGTCAAGGTATTCTTTTTACTGGTCCCAGATTTGACCTTCTTCACATTAGCAAATTGCTTTTAATTCTATGTCACTTAACTTTTAGTGTTCTGTACCGGACTGTACGTTTGCGGCACATGAGAAAATAGTCAAAATTCATTGGAAAAATGTAAGAGGACACAAGAAAAAATGTTTTTCTCTCTGCCATGTTGTTCCTTTTTTGTAGTTAAATGAAATAAACTTGACGTCTTTGCAGACTCACGCCCCAGGAATGAAGCGAATCAAGCTCGATACCGCGGAAGAGATTGCGAAATGGAGAGAGGAGAGACGCAAGTGTGTATTCAAAATATGGATGCCAGCAAATAATTTAACATGGCAGTCCATGACTTGAGCGTTGACTCTCATTTCTAGGAACTATCCAACTTTACAGAATGTGGAGAAAAAGAAAAAACTCATGCAGGAACGGGAGAAGACTGGAGCAGTTCTGGAGACTGCTCAATTTGGGTTTGTGACTCTGCACTCATATAAAAGAAAACTCGGGTCAGAAATAACCAAAATGGACCAAAATCGCTAATTGGATCTACGGCTTATGCTCAGTAGAGTCGCAGGGGTTCTGAGACCACTTAAGCAGTCTTCGGGCAGTGGGCAGGGGACACCCTAAACGGGTTGCCAGCCAGTCGCAGGGCACACAGGGACAGACAACTCGCTTGCTCATTCACACCTAGGGACAATTTGGACCGGCCAATTAACTTAAAATGCAGGTTTTTGGAATGGGGGAGGAAACCGGAGTGCCCGGAGGACCTTGTGGAATTGTTTACCAGATTAAATTTCTTTTCGGATCTCCACTTTCAGGCGCATGACAGGCAGAGGACGTGGCAGATGGCGCGGGAGAGGTCATCACCGGTTCCAGGCACGACAACACCCCCAGAATTTGCAAGCATTCGAGGCTAGCGCTGTGTGTGAGAAGCCGCCACAACTCACCCGACCTTGTCAAAATGGTGATCCACTGGGAGTGTTGGCCAAGAGTGACAATGGTGAGTGAGTGTTGGGAAGCCACACAAGGCTGAACCATGAATCAAACGCTGTAGATATTGAATTGTGACAGAATCAATTTAAATAAAAGCTGGAACAAATTTAATTTATTTCTGAAGTCAAGTATAATGACGACCAATGACAAAAACTAATAATCTGTCCATTATTGAGAATTTTGTTACTATTGGACGAGTGCAAAGGAGATTTCATGGGATGCCAGCGCCTTATTTGGGCTCACTGTTGACGTTTCAACCTAATAATTATGTTCATCTGTCAATGAAAGTTTTAATTTCCATTCTTATTATTCATTTATATTTTAGATTAAGTTATTTTTTATTCTGTTATGAGCGAATAAAATAATAATAAATTTCTTTTATACTCACCACGTGCCCATCGGTTGTGGGTATGTGTTTCATCCTCATGGATTTCCCTGGTTTTGTTCTCCTGCTTTGATTTAGGTTTTGTATGATAAGTCCAAATAGAATATGATCTTGGGATAAGGCAGTAGGAAAAGAGTATCTTACATATTTTCAGCATAGATTTTTACGTTTTTTTTTTTTGTCAAGTTAATTGAGACACTTGTATTTTTTATTGTTTTATATTACAGAATATTTTGTTGTCTTGTGCACTATTTTTCTATCAGTCCAAAGCTTCAATATTTTAATAAAGTGGAGGAAATGAGAATTGCTTGAAGAAATCAGATTCATTGATAAATCAAAAAAATAATCGACTGATTCGTTTTGAAATTAATCGTTCGTTGCAGCCCTAGTTCTATTCTTCTGTCGTTATTCATATTTGTTTCAACTCATGCGCTTATTTAAGTGCTGTCTGCTAGGTGGCTTCTTGTCGTCCGTCATGGCTCTCATTCTGCAATGGAAGGCAACGTTACGTCATGTGCAAATGTTTGTTGATATGGGACACAGGCTTTAGCATTATTCTTATTTCATAAATGTCAAAGAAATGCACGGAAAATTAGATTTTGTCTGTTGATTTGTTGGGTTTGTCTATTTTGGTGATTTTTTTCTCAAAATATTTAGTATGGCTCTCAAAAAAAATATCAAAATATAATACTATTGAGAATTTTTGGGTCCAAAGGGTTCCTGACCCCTGCATTAGTGGCTTGTTGATTTTATCTCTAAATGTTGATGATCTAAAAGTTTTCCTAAAGGTTTCCCATTATCATGCAAAGCTCACCTATAGTTTTAATGAATATCTGGTTAGGAGAATATTGGATGGATGCAGCAATACTATTGTATGGGAAAAGTGTTGTAAAAAATCATCGCTATGTAAGTGCTGTTTTATTTACTGGATGCACTATCACAGATAATAATAATCTTCATGTTAAGGGGACAGTGTGTGTTATTTATCTCCTCTCAGTGGTTAAAAAAACCCTAATTCAGTAAATTCTTATTTATATATAAATAACATAGCCCTGCAACTTGATATTAAAAACTGCCATTTCTAGAGTAAAAGCAGACTTTTGATGTCAAATTTAGTGTGCTTCTTTGACTACTACAATATTTTGTGAAGTTGTTGAACTCAAAATTCAGCCAAAATGAAAAAAAACGAAAAAAACCTTTGTGACACTTATATGAAACCTAATTGTACTACCCTTTAATATGTTTGCTTCTCATTAACATATACTGCATGTCTATGTTTTTGCTTTTCAACAGAGTCTGACAAAGATGACGTGGACGCTAACTCCAGGCTTGCGGGTCTTTTTGTGGCGCCGAAACAAATGAGCGGCGCAATGGCATCTCTAGTAGCCAGCTATGGCTCCATGAGCGAGAGTGAAACCGATGAAGGACCACAGGGTGGGTTTAACCATTTTGACATTTTTTTGTGTTGCAGCTTAGTGTGATTTTCTTTTTCCTTTTTTTTTTCAGAGTGTACTATACAAAGAACCAACAAATTGCTCCATGAAAACAAGGATTTGCTAGACCAGAACAACAGACATTTCGTGGACGGCAAAGGGTCAACACTAAACACTTGCGTTACCGAATCATCGTGTCCTCAGTTGAATAAGTCAAATAACCAAAGAGGACACGGCAGACGAGGAGGAAGACGAGGCCGCGGTAGATACAATGACGTTCCGCAGAAAAGGCGACCCACTCTTCTTGAGATGGTGAGTCAATGAAGCATCTATCGAGGCGAAATTTAAATTCGTCACTCAACTGTTTAGCTAGAGAAAGCATGCATGCAGCTGGTGATTCCCATTGAATTCTATAAGAGCCTGGTGGGTGGACAGTCTAGGAGAGTCTGGGGCATGCACTCCTGGAATAAAATTTGTTACATTTTGAATTAAAAAACAGGTGCATTTTTAGAGCAAAATCAAGAAGCTAGATCTATAATAATTATGTGCTCTTGTAAACTATTGAATACACTAGTTTTGAAAGGCAATGACACAGCAAGCATGTCACAGTCACAAAGCATAGTACATGAAACAGGAGTTTAATGAGAAAAAAATCTGCTCGTCATCTAATTGACTAAAAACGAGTGTTTTTCCGATGCGGTGCTATATAACATATTGTATCGCCAAGGTAATAGGTCGTTCCACCGATGTGGTTTTCACATTTGATCTAATGTAATACTCTGTTTTGTTGTATTACAGTATTTAATATCAGTACTGCTGCCCTTGTGATTGCTGCCATGACCGGGTTTTTCTTCGAGTGTTTAGGGGCCACGTGTGTTTTTCTGCTCCTAGTGAATTTTTGTAATTGCTTGCAAAGGCAGCTCTGGTTTTTACGCTATATTAAAAATGCAGACAGTATGACAAGGTGCTGGCCAAGTTTCCTGCACGGAACGTTAGGCGCCAAATGTTTTTTTTTTTCTGGTCACGGAGAGTTGAAAAAGGTTTAACTTAGTGGAGACGCGATATTTGTCAATGTCAAATTTTACGAAAGTTACGAATGTAGATAGGGTTCTGAGTCTTGTACGACCACTTGAAGCAGTGCTTCAAGCAGTTCGAGGAACCAAAAAATAGCCACTCCATCGCTCTTGTCTCATTAATGTCAATAAATTCCAGTCTAATCAAAGGTGCGTTACCTTCAGAATCTTCTCGCGAGAACATGAGGATTCCAAGTGACAAGATGTTCTGGCGGTCGTACGGGTCACAGAGAACCATAGTTACATGTGTAACTTTTGTTCTATTTTGTCCCTACTGACCGCCAGAGGCGGTGCTTCAAGCACGGAATGACTAATACAGGTGTAGTCACAAGGAACCCCAGAGACAAACCTCACTGAGAAGTCTCGGCTGGACCGAAAACGATGTCGACAAAGTAGACAGTAGACAGACTGCGAGTTTTATCAATGTCAAACCTGTTCGCAGCGGAAGCCATTAGGTTTGAGGAAAGGCCTTGGAGGGACTGCTGGAGAGAGACGTCATGCTGGTCATTGCAGGTTTTCTTCTATTCTATAGAAGGCCTGCATGTACTATTATGGAAATGATAAACAAACATCTGCTTAAGGCTCCAATCATGACTAAAAGCCAGGAGATGGCAGCTGAGAGTAACAAACTTTTCAAATCTTGCACCTGACCATGAAAAATATATATTACTTTTATTAATACAAAATTAGACTTTTTAGGACCAATTAAACCTTGACGGCCCACCAGAATCTTAATATTTATGGGAAACACTGATACAGTCCATCTATCATCTGCACCGCCTATCTCAGTAGGCTTGCGGCCACTGATACAGTATATTGTGAATTTTCAAAAGAATGTTTTTTTTCAGCTGCTTGCCCCAGATATCCGCCACGAGAGAAACATCCTTCTGCAGTGTGTCCGGTTCGTTGTCCGGAAGGACTTCTTTGGGCTGGATAAGAAATCTCAACTCCAGTCAGGCATTGACCGGACGCAGAGCGCCACGTCTTCGGACCAGGATGTTAGGATCGAAAGTCGGACTTTGCCCGAGTCTCCTGAAGGTGAAAATGTGGGAAATGTTCCAGCCATCGAGACAAAGAAGACCACAGTTGATCACTGCTTGGCACACAAAGGTTTAGATCTGAGACCTCACCATGACCAAGCTAGTTTTGACCGACCTGATGACAAAACTGTCCTGGATTTAACATGTCAAAAATTTAGAACAGCTTGTGACCAAGCAGGATCTGGTTCATCATGTCCAGAAGGCACATGTGACTCACAAGATGTTGAAGGTGTTGGAGCTGCTCAAAGCACACAAAAACCCACCAAGCAACTTGTGGATTGTTCAATAAATATAGAGCATGTTGAAAATGATGAGGAAGAAGAAACCACAAGCGGAGACAACCACAAATCTGCCTGTATTTATGATGATGAAATATGGTAAATGAAAAATTGATTTGTCTAGAAAATCACTATTTTTGTTGTATTATTGGTGAATTGATTTGATGAAACAATACTTTGCACAACAATTGTAAAATATTTTTCATCTTTTATTTAAGGACATTGTTCTTTTCTTTATTTTTCCACATGGTATGAAAACTTGAAATAAATATTTGACGTTTATTGTTGTTTTTTCCAATTGTTTTTACCAAATACTGATATATGGATTACAACAATCATTCAATAAAGCTGGATATGTATGGTATTGCACTGTTACTCATCGCTCACTGTATTCTACTTTGTGAAATTTGTAAATGCATACAGAATGCATTAAAAGCTGATAACCAAATCTTATATTTTAGGAAAAAAAGGTTTATGAATGTGATTGTCTGGAAGCTGCTCAATTTCATTTTTTCATTACCTTATGGCTTACAAGACTAGTCAAATGTAGGCTAACCTTTCCTGTCAATCATTTTACACTTTCAAACTGTTCTTTAAAATCAAAATTGTGATCTTTTTTATGCCTGTAAAATAGTTTGCCATTGACCCCTAAATAAATATTCTAATTGTGAGTGTTTGAGCCTTCTAGTCGATTTTTTTTTTAAATTAAAAAAAAAAATCTAATAAGAATACATAAACTTTCTTATCCCACTGCTATTTAAATACTTCTAGGTCAAGACATTTGTATCAAAACTACATAATTTTGGGATAATACACACTGTCCCTTAAGATATTTTACAGTGTTCAAGTTTTATTTAAGACACGGGGTACCCAAATCTTGAGTAGTCATTAATACCGATACCACATAGCGATACTATTGCTTACGTAAACTTCTGACTGCAAAATAGTCTTAGAATCTTATCAAAATCGTTTTTATTGCATTTATACAATTTACTATCTGGTTATTTTCAAGTTCCTGGTTGTTAAATTGCTAAGTTAAATAAATCTGAAATGGCACAGTTGTTTCAGGTCAGTTTGTTTTAATTAGCTTTTCCCCAAACCCAAATTGTTTGCTCCATTTACTTGGATGGGATAATATGAATCCCTAGTGGGTTCATCTTTGAAAACAGGGTTGCTAAGCAGTAAAAGGTGTGCATGATAGTCTTAAGATTTCACAGCTGAATCAAAAATACAGGACTAGGTCAAAGTTTTATCATCCAAGGAACAACAAAAGGGTTTTTCCTCCAGTGCGCCCCCAGCATTTGTCTTACCAGGTTTGGCTTTATATAAATGTTTAATGCCAAATTGAGATACTACAGGTTTTCTTCTATCAATTGTAATGTGTGCTATAATTTTTGAATGAGTGTTTTTTCACATAATGAGCAAAAAAATTGCCTGTGTAGTCATTTTAACAATACCTAAATTGCAGTCTTGAAAACATTACTTAGAAATACAGTGGAACCTCGGTTTTCGAACGCCTCTAAGTTTGAACAAATCGGTTCTCGACAAAAACATTCGAGAAATTCTTGCTTCGCTTTTTGTTCAAAAAATCGGAGTTCGAACGCCGGTACGCTAGGGGCGATGCTGAGCGACGTACGGGTGTAGATTGCCCCCACCCCTTGTGAAGAACTGTTGTCACGTGAACGCGCACTCCTTTTTGCCTTCGTTTTTAATATCTGTGAACTGAGTGTTTTGGCCCCTAATTATGCCTCGGAAGAAGGTCCGGGCAAGCAGCAAAGTTGCTACAGTGAAAAAAGAAGAGTAGTGCGTACAACTATTGCATTTAAGAAAGAAATAATAGCAAAATATGAAGATGTGCGAGTTTCCCTTCTTTCGAGGGAATAGAGCATGGCTTCTGCAGACCACCACAAAGGTAAGAAATCCTATTCATAAATCTTTTCTTTATCCTTTAACCGCTCACCACTTGTTGTGGAGACCCGGGTGCCAAATGACGTGTAAACTACCTGATTTTTTTATTTTTACACGTTCATGTTAGCGTAATCTTTCGTACGGAAGATTACGCTAACGCGAACGTACGATTAGCCTGGCTTAGCTTCATGTTTACTTTCGTAGTAAACGTTAAGAGTGTTGTAACGGATTAAAACGATTTTACATTACTTTTAATGGGAAAAACGATTTTCCGTGATCGACCAAATTGGTTTTCGAACAGGGTTCTGGAACGGATTATGGTCGAGAACAGAGGTTCCACTGTATATCATTTAGCCTCTATTCATAAATGAAGTCCATACGTCGTTCCTTTTGAATGAAAGCTTCAGTAACCTGCTTGTAAAACTCTTCCTTACTTTCCTTCAGTTTTAAAAGTCGCTCTCTCTCAATGAATATCACTGCCAGTGAAGAAAGTGGTCCCTGATCAGTCCTGTTCCGACTAAATGTTTTCAGTCTTTTCAGTGTGGAAAGCGACCACTCCCTCGGTGCTGTAGTCGCTGGCACAGTGAGCACGAGCCGGAGTAACTTGGTCGCCTCAGGAACGGTTTCAATTAAATCCTTCTGGGCCAAAAAACAGAGAAGTTCTTCGGGAGATTTACATTCTTCCCTCACCGTTTGAGAACTATACAGTCCGACAAGGTCTGCCTTAAGATTCACTAGGTTAATTAATTCGTCATAATTAGACAGGCTCTGCAGCTTTGCTTCATCAAACTGTTGAGACATTTTACTGAATTTTGTGCAGTCCACTAAGCCAAAATAAGCCAGTTCACCAAAATGATCAAACCTGGCCTTCATTTGACAATTTATGATTTCCATGATGTCACCAAACACTCTTTTTTGTTCACATTTAATTGACTGTCCGTCGCCACTCTGTGCCAGGCCTAGTGTGGCGTACTTCTGCTCAAAACGGTCCCATATACCTTCAAACCCCTGTGTCATGCGCTCGAGAGTAGCAACAGTGTCGCGGATGCATACAAGACAATATTCAGTGTCCATTACTTTGTTTTGGAGCACTCTAAAAAGTGTTTGAGTTTTATGGAAAATGTCATCAAACACCATCAAGAGAAAGCAAGTGGATGTATCCGACAACCACCGATCGTACCCTGCTGCCAGCATTAGCGTGTCATTATCCCACATGTCAGGATTTTCCATAATATCGCCAAATAGCGCGCGCATATCATTTCGATGCATGCTTATTGTCTGCAGTAACTTCGAATTTGAACTCCATCTCGTAGGTGCTGCTCGGGGTAAACGGCGCTTGACAATTTCATCCAGCAGGTCGGCACTCTTGGTGGACTTGCTAAAAAATGATGCTAGTCCCTCTGCCGTTTTACAAAATAAGCGACATTCCGGCACGCATTTTGCTGAATGCATCAGCACCAAATTCAGCCTATGCCCATAACGGTGAGTTAACATGGCTTCCGGCACTTTTTTTTTAATCCTTGCTTGTACGCCATTAAGCTCTGAAGCCATTACAGCAGCCCCATCATACGTCTGAGCTACAAGCTTGTTAACACACTTATACCTTTCCAAGACTGCCAGCACATATTCTGCAATGGCAGGAGCACGCATGTCCCAGCTCAAATCATCCAAGGCCAAAAACGCCTCCTTCACCTCACAGCCTGCTTCAGATGTAACGACGAATCGTAATATGACTGAAATCTGAGCTTGGTTTGTAATATCTGTGGTCTCATCTACTTCTACGGCAACAAATGGAACTGCACCAATCTCTTTTTTAATGTCATTTCTGATGACATCAGCGACTGCCTCAATTAAATCATTCTGTATTCCTTTTGACAGGCCGGAAAATACAGTGGAGGTTTCTAAATGTCTGGCTAGCCTGTCGTCTTTTTCAGCAAAAGCATATAGTAACTCAACATAGTTGCCGCAGTTAACAGAAGTGCTACTTTCAATATTTCCACTAAATGCCAGCTGTTGTTTTGCCAGGAAGCACGTGGCATCTATGAAATGTTTTAAAATCTCCCTGTTCTCCTTTACCTTAGCATTGTGCACCCTGATATTAAGTCGCCGCTGTTCATCCAAAGCCATGTCTATCCGAGACATTCCGAATGTTTTTAGCGCAATTTGACTTTGGATGTGCGCAGTCGACTGCTCGTGTTTGACGAGGCTTCTCGGTAAATTTTTCAGGTCGCAATATCCCGTCCGAGTCCAGACGTTGTCCGAAGTTGAAAAAAGAAGGCAAGAAAAGCAGAAAAGACGGTTTCTTGCTTGACATCCACACAGCCAACTTTTGCGCGTGTACCAGTCCGTCTGGAACGAGCGGTTTGCCCTCCCCGTAGTCTGAAGCAAACCTTTTAGCTCTGGGGTTGGTCGTCCTTTCATAAGTACTTCCTGCTTTGACTGAAAGTCCAGTTGAGAAAATTCCTTTAAATTAGATGGTAAGACCATGTTTTTTTCAGATGTTGAGCAATTTAAAAAGTTTGCGACTGTTTGTGAAGGTCTAGAGTTGCCAAGAGTCATTTCCTTTTCAAAGCAGTTCATCTTGTCTCCTTCACAGTCTGCTTCGCTCCTCATATCTTCGCTGTCTGACAGTGGAGCAAGGAGATCTTCTGGTGGTGGTCCTCCACTGGACTCCTTACTTGGAGTCTGAAACTGTGACCACTCCGGTGCGTCGTCATCACAGTTTTCAATCTTCACAGAAACAACAGTCGAAGGCAGTTTGCAGACGTCCACCTCTTCCTCCATCACAAGGGGCCTCTGTGGATCCTTTGCTTTTATTTTAAGATATAGAAATGGCAGATGTAGCTCAACATTTTCCTTTTTGACATGTATGGGCTGTGGGACCTTTAGAGTGGAGCTCATTCTCAACCGTCTGATCTGCAAGATAAAATTCCAGACTTTTAAATTTGGAGTGACATCAACAGTCTGCATTTTGCTGTAACACAACTGCAACTAGGTGTGTTTTAATTTGTGCTTAATGCAAGTGTTTCAAAATGTGTTTTTTACATTGAAGCAGAGTGACTGATTGATTGACATTTATTTTTGTTTGTTCATAAAATTCAAAGTTACAATTAATCTAAAATCAACAACTTTGACAAACATTTGAGAAATCAGAAGGGTAAAAAGGGCTGATGAGACAAATATAAAGCTTATCTTGGTCTCGTCCCCTTGACAGTACAAACACTTTTCACATTAATCAAATCATGTAATCACTCTTTATAACAAGGAGTTTAAATGTAATAAGAATCACATATCATAACTCAAAGAAAAAAAAGTTAGATAACAAATGTAGGATTATAATTTCTCCTCACACCAATTGATTGAAAGGAATCAAGCACAAAATTAGGCTTAAACATTTGTGTTGCTCCTGAAACTGAAAATATATACCTTGCAACTTGTTTGGTGATTTTCCTTGCTTCTTAATGTGATTGCACTTTTTTTTCCATTGCACTGTTGTTACGATGCACTATTCCTTTTCACTATAATTATAACTTGGGCCAGTCTCTAAGCACTGTGGTGTAAATCCATCCGTCAATCCATTATCTGCATCACTTATCCTGAGTGGGGTCGCGGGGGTGCTGGAGCTTATCCCAGGTGTCTTTGGGCAGTGGGCAGGGGACACCCTGAACTCGTTGCCAGCCAGTCGCAGGGCACAGAGAGACAGGCAACCCACTTGCTCAGTCACACCTTGGCATAATTTGGACGGGACAATTTGGACAAGCCAATTTACCTGCATGTTTTTGGAATGTGGGAGGAAACCGGAGTTCCCAGAGGAAACCCACGCAAGCAAGGGGAGAACATGCAAACTCCACACAGGAATACTGGTAGCTGAACCTCAGAACTGTGCCCAGGACACACTAAACACTCAACCACTGTGCCTCCCACAGTTGTAAATAGCTTTGCCAACTCATACTGACAGTATTTCATATTTTTTCTCTTTAAATTATTTATTACTTGTTTACCCTGTTGTGTCTTGTCTAATCTTATTGCATACGATGTTTTCCAACATTGATATCAATGACATAGAGGCGATTTAATTCAATAAAATAATTTGGATAAATGGATATATGCATGTTTTTAAATTATTTTTTTCATACATTCCTGGTTATATATGAACAATAAGGACGGTCATGTATAATTCGTTAATGTAACCTTGAATCAATTTTGTTTTGTATTCTCGCTTGAAGTTGCGAAGCCTTGACACGTTTTCGATTCATTGCCCAAGCCATTCCACAATTATGGTCCTTTGCAGATGATGGAGTATGATTTTAGCGATGTTCTTGGTCTACTTAGAGTCAAAGTGGTGAAATTGACAACTGAGATTGTACAATTCACCTGGCTTCAAAATATGACTGACAAAATGGACATCATACCGTTTATTTCGACATTTCACTGCTTTTATTCTACAGGTCACGGACTTCAATTATTCATTCATTGTATCAAAAAAAATTGCACATACCTTGGTCGTGCAAACGATGTGATTCTCGCAAACACTAGCTTCCCGTTTTCCATGTCGGATTTCCTGGCACAGCGTTACGATGAAAAAATACACGTCTTTATATAATTGTTAGAACACCGCTCCAGTTTTCAGAGCAGTTGTTTTGTTGTCTTTGCGAGGAAGTCCCCGCCAACTTCCTCTTATTTTCTTCGATGGTGATTCGACAGCAGGTCGTAATTTAATACGTCACACTATTGCCATCTAATGGCGTTTGGGAGACGCGCTAAGAAGACGAAACGTGAACGTTTTCTCGATTTCATCTAGAATACATCACAATGTTTATCTCACTCGTTTAGGCGTGAATTACTGCAAATACGCAGGAAAATAGGACGTAGATTGTGAATTTTACAGCTGATTGTGTTGACTGTTGACGGTCCCTGGCAATGTTCCCTCTAATTTTCCACGGGTCTGAGCGTTCACACAAAGTCGGTGAGCAACGCATGAAACAACAGTGAGCAACCATAATCCCAAGTGTGGCAAGATAATTAATCATCAAACATGTCCAAAACCTGACATCAAGTTACATTTTGCTGGGTTTCCGGCAATGCAAAATTATTTTTCTCTTTTGAATGAATTCACTCATGTACTATTGCAAAGGTTGTACTGCCGATAAACGTCGTTTGTTCTTACAATTCATTCACAAGATAGCCATTTATTTTTTATTTCCTGATATATTTTGTCACATAAAATTAACATTTTGGGGGGCTTATTTCGTCGGTTGTAAGATACAGAACTGTATTAATCACATTTTTTAGTGGAAGTACAATGTTGGCAACAAGATTCACTTGATATAATTGGAAATTGTTTGAATGCAACACAAACGTTTTCTTCTTTTTTCCGTTTTTTCTCCTTTTTTCTTTTTGTTCTCTAATTACTTTTTTTCCTACATTTTTTTCTTTTCTTTTTTCTGGCTTTTTTTTTCAAAATGTTTCCTTTTTTTGTTTCCCTTCCTTTTGTTTCTTTTTTCTCAGCTTTTCACTACTTTTTCATTTCAGTATTTTTTTCTTTTTTGTTCTATTCCCCCCTTTCTTTAAGTCATGTTGGGCATAATTTTACACAATATTTGGTCATGTTGGGATCAAAGAAGAAAAAACAACCTGAAGAGCAGTTTAGGACCCGAAAGAGCCGGTTCCTTTTAGTGAGCTGAGCTGAGTAAAAAAATAAAAAGAATAAAAAAGGAAGAAAAACGTAAGAAAGCAAGAAAAACAAAGTAAAAAGCTAGAAAAAATTACACAAAATAAGAAAAACATTACAATCGCGGACAGGTAGAAGAAGCCTGCTGGGCAGTTATGAGTAAGCAAGAGAAACATCTTCTGCAGTTTGGAATATGTCCACTTGATGTTGACAAAGCCAGGCCAAGTCACTCACAAAGCAACTTGAGCTATTATACTCTCTCTTTCTCTCTCTCTTTCCTCTCTTTCTCGTTTTCTATAGTGAAGGATTTTTACATTTTATTTATTTGACTATAAGGGATTTTATACAATTTAATACAAATTACAGTTATTGAATGCAGATAAGATTTTTCACAGAGGAGGCTTAAGTTCGATGACAGGTCGCGCCGTTCCAAGTGTGGAGTGTTTTGGCTGGGGAATTTCGATAACGGGGCGCAGACGAAGGACTTAGGCCTTGTTTTGATAAACGCTTGGCATTGTTTTGAGAAGCGCTTTGCTGATATGAGTTTCCTTCAGACATGGCGGCGCCTTTCGGCAAGGAGGTGGTGAAGCTGGCATCTGGCCCGCCCAGGAGAGGAGTCGGCACACCCCATGGGAAGAGTCAACACGCCCCGTGGGAGGGGCTGACGCCCCGATTTGTGAAAAGAACTTCAGGAGACAGAAGACAGAAGATCAGATCGAGTATGAGAGGGAGGCTGGATGAAGACTAATAAGACTAATTAGACAATAATTCGGCTAAATTCGATGGTATTCACTTGGTTAAATACTTTAAGAAAATAAATCTGCCCCTGTGTGAAAATGCCGGCTATCTTTGTTCATTTTCCCATTAAGAAAAGATCATGCATTGTTGGGTGAATAAAGTTTGTGTTTGGTTAATGGAGTTGTAGGAGAAAATGTAGGTTCGATAATCTTTTAAGTCTTCTTTCGTGATTGAATTAAGTACATCGGGAACCAGCCATGAGGGGGAGCCTTTTATTTCGTCATCCCAAAAGAACTCAGAGAACTCCAGACATAACAATGCTTTTATAGCTTCAGTTTGAGTACAACCCAAAAGGCGGCCCTAGTCCTCAGTAATCAACAAGGAAGACGCTGTCGTACCCTTATTAGGACATGTTGTTCGCCTCAGTTTGCTCAGAGAGTCCTTGTCCTTGTCTTGCCAAGGATCTTCTCGAATGATGTCAACATTCCCTCACTACTCTAAGCAATGTAAGCAAGTCTTTCTACATTTCTAAATGTATGCAACTCTATTCTACAAATGCAAGTCTATTTTGCACAACATATCCCCCCTTTGGGAGTTTATACTCCCACTTTGAATGGAAATTAAAATTGAAAAATCAATACAGGGTAGTGGTAAAATATCTTAAATCATAGCTACACGGACAGAATTATCGGAATCAAAAAATAAAAATAAAATCCTGGCGGTCAGCCTGCTGCGATTATCCCAACTCTTGTTATTCATGTTTCGATAACAAAAACCCCCAACACTCCAAACATCTGACCCATGCACTAACCCCCCCCTTCATTTATCTTTATCCGTACATACTGGATTATACACGTAGACCGTCGACGGTTGATAGGTACGTGATAAAGGTAAATGAATAAATGAACTGATAAGTGAGTGATAACAAATTTTGGTAACAGTCGTTGATACATTTCAAGATGAGTGCATGACGGGATAGTGATACAGCATACACATCGGCCTCTGGCCTGACCCCCGTGAACATTTTGAAGACCATGCATTGTCGTATTCGTCAACGGGTGTCGTGAAGTCAGATGTTGGAGTGAGTGTTCATCCCAGCAGGCATCACGCGCAGTTTCCATGCAGCCCAAAACCCGGAAGCGACGATGCATCCTGACCATCCCAGACAGCAGCTTACTCCCCGGCAGTGTGACATACCAACAAAAGAATCACAATTAGAAACCAATATATTTGCAGCTGTTTTATTAATTACACTACACATTGTTCTTTCCCGACTTGACATTGTATGTAGTCCAGATCATCATATGTGTCCCTTCCTGCAGATGCTCCATTATCTTGCGTAGGTTTTCCCGACTATTGATGTTGCCGGATAAAAATCTTGTTGTTCTCCTATTGTACTAAGGCCTCGTTAGTGTAAATAATAAAACGTCGTTGGTTGTAATGAATCAATAAATGTAATTAATCCATTCTGCGTTCTTTTTCGGAGTTATCCAGATAAATATCGATTCCAATCCAGACTTAATTTCATTCCTAGCTTTAAATTCATCTCGAATTCCTCTCGGTTGTATGATGGTATCTAGCTATACACGTCCACCCGGAATATATGTTCTCTTTACTCCGGCCAATTGTCAACAAAAATATTTCATTCAATTACCTTTTCCCCTTTACATTCCTTCCTTTTGTCACTTGTATGTCCCCCTCTTCTCTTTTCCTCAATGCCTACTATCTCTTCCCCTTTTTACCTTCTTTTACTAACTTTTATCTTTCTGTATTTGTAACTTCCTTACTTGCTCTGCCAACAATCCATCTTCTCCTACGCCCTCTAACACATGCTTTTTAGCCCACTAGTTTAATGGGAAATTGACATATAACCATCTCACTTAATCTTTCAATTTATTTATTTATTTTTTTCCCAAACCAATTAAATCTACTATCTTAGCTTCACCTACTTAATGTGAAAACGACGTGCATTGATCTACAACGATTCATCTTACTCATTTGTATTCCACTCAATGAATATTTCCTCCATATTCAATGAAAAGAAAGTATTTACTCAAGCTTTTCCACTATTCTCGTACAACAATGCTTCCATCTCAAATTAATCCATCCCAATTCACTCAATTGGATTTTTCCTCGTCTTCACATTCCTTAATTTTCCAATTTTGAACTGAAAACCGGAATAGGTTAACTTTTTTCTTTTTGTTATTATTCTATCCTTTCTTGGTGTTATTCTGGCATTAACATAATCTAAAGCACCTAAAATAACCAAACATAATTTTTCTAGACTTTTCACCCCTGAAGTCATCGTTGTCCAACTGAAAAACATTTATTTTCAGGGAACTCCATAGGCTCTCGGACGTTATGTTGCACACCCTTAGCGTCAAAACGATTTCTAAAAAAAACCGAACGTTTTCGATTGCAAGTCTTTCTACATTTCTAAATGTATGCAACTCTATTCTACAAATGCAAGTCTATTTTCCACAACAGAGTCAGATGACTAATTTGAACAATTTGGTAAACGATACATTTTTAATAGTTTTTTCCTTAACAATAGCATATGAATAATCTCTATTTTATGTTGACAATATAAGGGGATGGTGTCATAATAATCTGTATTTTGAAATAGTCTTTGATCTGTGCAGCCCTTTGAGACTCTTTGTGATTAAGGGCTGTACAAATAAACATGACTTGACTTGACAAACAAAAGGAAAAAGAGGGAAAAATGAAGAAAAACATAAACTTCCCCTCACAGTCAACTTTCCTTTAATTTACAGTTGCCGTGTGCGGGATGGGGTCGGCTAAAATTCTCACAGAAACCTGGGAATTGGTGATTTTTTTTTTGGGGGGTCACAGAATTGTTTTGTACTGCGGTCAACATTAATGGCGGGTCACTTATTATTAACTTAATTACAGAGGCGGTGCCCACGGACGAGTAAAAATTTGATCACGGACCGTAACTGGCATCCGGGTCGGACTTTGGACATATTTGATGACGTAAGTTTCGCCGATCTGCCTCAACAATGCGTGCGCAGCTTTCTACGTCACACTTTTTTACAAACACTGAAAGGGGTCAACAACCTTGGTACATTATCGCATTCCACCATTCGTAACATAACATTCGGGAATTGAGGAAAACCGCGACACAAGGTTTATCCTCAAAACTGTCGAAAGTTATAATAAGTCGCCACGTTTCCATGGCAACGCAAGTAGTTAAGTAACATCAGGATAGCAACTAACAGGCGTGGATTATTATTTTCTTTGGGGAGAAGAAATTCAAGCGCATTTTGGCTAGATAAGCTTCAAAAACACCTATTAAAATTTAAAGAAACTGTGGACGTCATGCGCTCTCGTGAAGCCGCGTAACAGCATTGAGTTGTTTAACAACGAGTTGATACGAAGTTGACGTATCTTGAAAGAAATTCTAATAAGTCAATTTTTATGACTAAAAAGGCAGAAAGAGGTGAATTTAGTTGGGCCCCAACTATCGACAGAATCCACAATGGCGAATAAATATATTCACGTTGACCCGCCGTTCGTCGAATTTAAAGATGTGCAACTGGGACAAGTTTACACGACTGTCATCACTGCGACAAATGTCGGCGGGATCACCAGGGAAATATTCTTTGAAAGCCCCAAGTTAAAGGTAAAGTATTATTGTTTTACTAGGTTTTATGTGAGGTCAATTTATTCATGGCATACGTTTTTAGCATTGAGCTCGTTTTGTCATGTCGAATATCGTCTGCAGAGTAGTTCTTTGAGATTTGCACAAATGTTAGTGTATCTGTAGCCCTTAATGGCAGTTCAATCAAAGACAAGTTTAGTGATAACACATTGTTACAACCATACAACATCAAACTAATGTAATCATTAAACAACAACGTACCTACTGAGCGGGAGGGTTTCGTGACATTAACGATTAAATAACGGAGTCCTTTTTCGTAGCTATATCTTTAACTAAACATTTCTATTTTACCCAAGCATGCATTTTTGTATCTGTCAAAGTTTTTCTGGCTCGCCAATCTGAAATATTTAACCCACGGGCGCAATTAGCCCGTTTTTGGGGGTGCTCAAGGACCCCCAAATTCAACCCAAGCACCCCTACAAATTATAACATTTCTAAAACTCTATTTTCTGCTCAAGGACCCCCAAATTCAACCCAAGCACCCCTACAAATTATAACATTTCTAAAACTCTATTTTCTTTAATAAAATACATGATATGCTTAATTATGATGAAAAACACTAATGTGAAAAAAACGTGAACAATGCATTGTCAGAGTTAGTCCACTGCCTTGAAATGGTTCAGTCCATTTGATTCCTAGCACTTTTCTTGACCCCCTTCCCGCTCCTCTTTCCAGTGGCGCCTCCAGGGGGACATCCCCCCCCCTCCTATGCATGTGTTGGCCAACCCACTGTTCACCCCGCTTGCCAGTATACCGTTAGATTGTTGTAGCATCAGTAGTTGTTTTGTTTAATGCCTGATATATTATAACACAATAAAACAGAATTGTTGTGGAACTCATAATGTTGACTGGACAGTAGCGATGAACTTAAGTCTTGCTGTAAGTTTTCCACTGACCTTCTTTAAATAGATAGATAGATAGATAGATAGATAGATAGATAGATAGATAGATAGATAGATAGATAGATAGATAGATAGATAGATAGATAGATAGATAGATAGATAGATAGATAGATAGATAGATAGATAGATAGATAGATAGATAGATAGATAGATAGATAGATAGATAGATAGATAGATAGATAGATAGATAGATAGATAGATAGATAGATAGATAGATAGATAGATAGATAGATAGATAGATAGATAGATAGATAGATAGATAGATAGATAGATAGATAGATAGATAGATAGATAGATAGATAGATAGATAGATAGATAGATAGATAGATAGATAGATAGATAGATAGATAGATAGATAGATAGATAGATAGATAGATAGATAGATAGATAGATAGATAGATAGATAGATAGATAGATAGATAGATAGATAGATAGATAGATAGATAGATAGATAGATAGATAGATAGATAGATAGATAGATAGATAGATAGATAGATAGATAGATAGATAGATAGATAGATAGATAGATAGATAGATAGATAGATAGATAGATAGATAGATAGATAGATAGATAGATAGATAGATAGATAGATAGATAGATAGATAGATAGATAGATAGATAGATAGATAGATAGATAGATAGATAGATAGATAGATAGATAGATAGATAGATAGATAGATAGATAGATAGATAGATAGATAGATAGATAGATAGATAGATAGATAGATAGATAGATAGATAGATAGATAGATAGATAGATAGATAGATAGATAGATAGATAGATAGATAGATAGATAGATAGATAGATAGATAGATAGATAGATAGATAGATAGATAGATAGATAGATAGATAGATAGATAGATAGATAGATAGATAGATAGATAGATAGATAGATAGATAGATAGATAGATAGATAGATAGATAGATAGATAGATAGATAGATAGATAGATAGATAGATAGATAGATAGATAGATAGATAGATAGATAGATAGATAGATAGATAGATAGATAGATAGATAGATAGATAGATAGATAGATAGATAGATAGATAGATAGATAGATAGATAGATAGATAGATAGATAGATAGATAGATAGATAGATAGATAGATAGATAGATAGATAGATAGATAGATAGATAGATAGATAGATAGATAGATAGATAGATAGATAGATAGATAGATAGATAGATAGATAGATAGATAGATAGATAGATAGATAGATAGATAGATAGATAGATAGATAGATAGATAGATAGATAGATAGATAGATAGATAGATAGATAGATAGATAGATAGATAGATAGATAGATAGATAGATAGATAGATAGATAGATAGATAGATAGATAGATAGATAGATAGATAGATAGATAGATAGATAGATAGATAGATAGATAGATAGATAGATAGATAGATAGATAGATAGATAGATAGATAGATAGATAGATAGATAGATAGATAGATAGATAGATAGATAGATAGATAGATAGATAGATAGATAGATAGATAGATAGATAGATAGATAGATAGATAGATAGATAGATAGATAGATAGATAGATAGATAGATAGATAGATAGATAGATAGATAGATAGATAGATAGATAGATAGATAGATAGATAGATAGATAGATAGATAGATAGATAGATAGATAGATAGATAGATAGATAGATAGATAGATAGATAGATAGATAGATAGATAGATAGATAGATAGATAGATAGATAGATAGATAGATAGATAGATAGATAGATAGATAGATAGATAGATAGATAGATAGATAGATAGATAGATAGATAGATAGATAGATAGATAGATAGATAGATAGATAGATAGATAGATAGATAGATAGATAGATAGATAGATAGATAGATAGATAGATAGATAGATAGATAGATAGATAGATAGATAGATAGATAGATAGATAGATAGATAGATAGATAGATAGATAGATAGATAGATAGATAGATAGATAGATAGATAGATAGATAGATAGATAGATAGATAGATAGATAGATAGATAGATAGATAGATAGATAGATAGATAGATAGATAGATAGATAGATAGATAGATAGATAGATAGATAGATAGATAGATAGATAGATAGATAGATAGATAGATAGATAGATAGATAGATAGATAGATAGATAGATAGATAGATAGATAGATAGATAGATAGATAGATAGATAGATAGATAGATAGATAGATAGATAGATAGATAGATAGATAGATAGATAGATAGATAGATAGATAGATAGATAGATAGATAGATAGATAGATAGATAGATAGATAGATAGATAGATAGATAGATAGATAGATAGATAGATAGATAGATAGATAGATAGATAGATAGATAGATAGATAGATAGATAGATAGATAGATAGATAGATAGATAGATAGATAGATAGATAGATAGATAGATAGATAGATAGATAGATAGATAGATAGATAGATAGATAGATAGATAGATAGATAGATAGATAGATAGATAGATAGATAGATAGATAGATAGATAGATAGATAGATAGATAGATAGATAGATAGATAGATAGATAGATAGATAGATAGATAGATAGATAGATAGATAGATAGATAGATAGATAGATAGATAGATAGATAGATAGATAGATAGATAGATAGATAGATAGATAGATAGATAGATAGATAGATAGATAGATAGATAGATAGATAGATAGATAGATAGATAGATAGATAGATAGATAGATAGATAGATAGATAGATAGATAGATAGATAGATAGATAGATAGATAGATAGATAGATAGATAGATAGATAGATAGATAGATAGATAGATAGATAGATAGATAGATAGATAGATAGATAGATAGATAGATAGATAGATAGATAGATAGATAGATAGATAGATAGATAGATAGATAGATAGATAGATAGATAGATAGATACTTTATTCATCCCCGAAGGGAAATTCACATTTCCAGCAGCATCCCTGAGCTGAGAACAATACAATAATAAAGCAAAAAGAATACAATATACAAATACCCAGTGTGACGTGCAAATGCCCACTGTAGCGTGTTATATAGAATAACTAAATAGTGCTACACAGAATACATATTGCAATAAGATTCGGTAATATGCAATGTAGGTGGTGTGTTTTACTGTGGGCTTTATTCAAACACCTGAAACTATTGCTTTATGTTTTCGTGTGCCACCCCACGATTTAAGGTGGGCTCATCTAGCCATCCCTATGAAAAAAAATCTGCCTCTTTCGCTCGGTTAGTGTCATTTACGGCATAGAGGCGGAATCTGTGGAGGCTTGGTGTGTTACGGTATGAGAATGTTATACAGTGGTTATGTTGAACAGCTGTTTTACCACCCAATACCATGACAGTGTTATCATCAACAGACATCAATCTTCATTTTAGGTGCATTAAATCAAATGCAACAATGATCAGCCTAGCTTAATTAGAAATAGTGTTTCTGCTAACTAAAAAGTGTAATGTGATGTTCATAAATGGGAAGTGACACTCCTGAACAATGTTGAATGATCCCAAATTAAGTTAAATTATTTTTTCTTTTAAACGTATAGACACCCATGGTGCTCAGCATCCCCCCCCAAAAAATGACCCTGAATTAACCTATTTTTGGTTTCAGTTGCAATACATTCAGCATACAGTGGATAAATGCAGACATTCTTAAAAGGGTCAACAGTAATCCCTTGCTGTATCCGGTTAACTTAAGCAGTTTTACTACTTTGTGGATTGTCCTGGTGCATTGTGTTCAGTATTCTGATTGGCTAAACAGAAGAAGATGCTTTCTATCGGCAAGAAAGTTGGACCTCTAGATCTGCAAAACTTCCTTTGGAGCCAAATAATAATAATAATAATAATAATTTCCTTTGTATTGTCATTCTTTGTAACAATGTGGGTCTTTGGCACTCCCTAGTGACTCCCTGCAGCTTTTTAAAAGCGTTTGATAAAGGAAAAAATGTATGTTTCTCTAGGTCAGAACCAAAAGGTGAATACAGTTTTACATAACATAGTAACAAACAAAGTAAAGCAGACCGTTTTTTTAATCCACACAGTTGTGCAATAATAAGCCAAGATTATTATTAAAATTATAATACAGTTGTTTGTAAAATAAAACGTTTGTAAAGCACATTAGTTTTATTTGTTGAATAAAACTTGAACCTGTAAATTCGGTATTTTCTTTAGTCATAAACAAAAAAATAAACATTTATTTCAAGGGTTTTGAATATTGCAGGGTGTCTTTGAAAGGCAAGCCCTACAAAAAACGAGGGATTACCTTATAGCAAAAATGTCAAGGTCAAGGCCCACAAGCCACTTCCAGCCACTGAGAAGGCTTTCTTTCGACCCTTAGATTATCTTGATTTATTTTTGTATCATACACCAGAAATCATGTATTCACTGTCTTTACTTTTCCTTGCACATTATTGTATTGCAGATTAATAAATGATTGTAAAATTGCTATTTTTCTTTTCAGGAATTTTAGCCAACTTTTGCTGTGATTTAATTAGAATGTAGGCTACTGATGGTGGCTGAATAATACCGGCTTCTATAATTTAGTGTTCATTTAAGAGTTTTTTTTTTACATCAAGAACATTTGTATTTTTCCTGTTTGAAAATTAAAGATTACCGACAGTGGCATGAAAAAACATTGCTTTATTCATCTGATCATCTTGTAATATGTTCGTTTTCATAAGTTTTCGATTAAGTTCACTAACTTTAAAAATGTTCATGATTCGAACAGTCTGGCCCTCGGCTTGTGGCTGAAATTTTTGTTAGGCCCTTCGGTTGGTTGGACTTTTGACTCCTGGTTTACATACTGTACAGGCCTAGAGGAAGTAAACCCACCCCGAACAATGGTGCCTTACATCAGCCATCCCATCGGCTATGTCAGTTTGATTTATTTTAGTCCAAACAATAATTTGCCAGTGACTTGGTTGACTGTACTGGTTCTCTCAACTTTAAAACTTTAGGCAATGATTTTGGGTTTTCTTAGCTGTGTCCTCCAATGACATTTGTTCCGACAAACCATCTCCAAGGCAGTAAGTCGATTAAGTTAGCAATTTTTAATTTAACGTTTTCTGAATGTTATTTTGTGGTTGGTGCAATTCTCATACGAGGACAATACAAACATGGCCTGAGGGAGCTCTCTCTCAGTTGCAGCACTGTTTTCACCGGACTTGCTTGGAGGTATTTGAACATCATGACCTCCAGGAATTCACTGACACTGTATTATCCTATATTCAACACTGTATGGAAAATGTCACGGTAAATAAAAAATCAGGGTCTACCCAAATCAAAAATCTTGGATGTCCAGCGGGGTGCGCACCCTCCTCAAACAAAGCAACACCACCTTTATGTCTGGAGACAAGGCTCTTTACAGCATGGCCAGGGCTGACCTGAAGAGAGGCATTGAGGATGCAAAGGCAGCCTACATGAGGAGGATCGAGCACCTCTTCGCTGGAAATGACTCGAGGAGGATGTGGCTGGATCTACAACACATCACAAACTTCAGAGACAACAACCTGGCAACTGTTGGGGCTGATGCTTCACTAGCTGCGGATCTTAATCAGTTCTTTGCTTGCTTTGAAGCTGGAAGGCCACAAACAGTCACACCACACCCACCAACAACCAGCAGGAACAAACTGACACTTCAGGAGCATGAAGTAAAGCGTGTGCTGAAAACTGTTAACCCAGGAAGGCAGCTGGACTGGATGGACTACCAAGAAGGGTACCTATGGACTGTGCCGATCCTCTGGCTGGGGTTTTCACCACCCTCTTCAACCAGTCCCTGTCACAGGCTACCATCCCACCCTGCTTCAAAACCTCCACCATCATCCCCATCCCCAAGAAGTCAGCAGTGAAAAGCCTCAAAGACTACAGGCCTGTCGCACTTACGCCTGTGGTCATGAAGTGCTTTGAAAGGTTGGTGTCCCAGCACATCAAGGACTCCCTGCCACTCACACTGGACCCCCACCAGTTTGCCTACAGGGCAAACCGCTCCACTGACGACACCATAAACACCGCACTTCACACTGCGCTGAGACACCTGGACCATCGGGGGAGCTACGTCAGAGGGTCATCAACATAGCCCAGAGAATCGTTGGTTGCTCTCTACCCAGTCTGGAGGACATTGCCTGCTCTCGCTACCTCAGCAGAGCAGAAAACATCATCAAGGACTTTTCTCACCCCGGCCACCACCTCTTTGACCTGCTGCCTTTCGGCAGACGCTACAGGTCACACAAAACAAAAACAAACAGACTCAGAAATAGTTTCTTCCCCAGAGCCATCACCACCCTTAACACACACCACACAAAAAACTGAAACTCTTGCAAACACACTACCTCATACAGATGTAAAATTGTATTCATGCCTATGCTGACTTTGCACAATGTTGCCTATTTCGCACTACCGCATATTGCACTAATACAATCCCAAAACTGTATGTAACATCCTACATGCCCACACTTTCTTGTGTAAATATTGCGTAAATTATAACTTTTATCTTCTTTGTTCCTTTATCTTCTTTGTTTTCTTTTATCCTCACTGTAAAATGTGAAACTGGAGTGGCACGTCCAATTTCGTTGTCACAATCTGTTTTACCCATTTTGTAACAATGACAATAAAGGTTTATTCCATTCTATTCTAAATAAATCCAAACTTTTCTTTTTTTAGAGCTCAGCTGACCAGAGAGGTTTAACCGACACATCAAATCAGTTGAAATTGTCTTAATAGTCTGCCTATCACGACATTATGTGCTTAATTTGGTGGATTTGCATTTTATTGAACTCGTTTCTTACAGGTGTTTAAGTTCTCAGCACCCAGAGTTGCCAAGAATGTTGCGCCTGGTTTGTCCGTGAGTGGCTTGTTGGAGTTCACCCCTAAGATAGAAGGGTCAATAACGGATTACATTTATGTCCATATCGATGCAACAGAAGCCATTGAAGTCCCACTGAAGATGTAAGAACGTGTTACGGCTGAAGACAAACTTATTTCAGCGACTTTCAAAGCTGTGCATGTTTTATATTTGTTTTTCAAAAATTTTTCCAATGGTGTTCTTGTACTATAGTTCTCCTCGGGCTTGCTCCCTATCTATGGACTCGGAATTGGACTTTGGCTTTCTTCCTGCCAGCAGTCAAATCATAACCAGAAGTGTTACTATTACCAATCGAGGAACAGCTTCAGGTAAATTGATGGAAAATATAAACAGTCGTATTTTTATCTCATGCGGGTGTAAGTACTATTTGTGTTTGTAGGAGTGTTCCAGGTGCTGCACTTTGGAGCTACTTTGGTCCGATTTTCCCCAAGCAGTGGAGTTGTAGCAGCTGGTTCTACCAGGCAGTTGAATGTTGAACTGCATGCTGACAAACCAAGACAAGTTGATGAGAAGGCCGTGTATGTTTTATTTTGTATTCATGTTCCTTTTTCACAATTCCTGAAAATATATGTACCTGTAGCTATCTGTGCATTGTCTTGCTAATCAACATGAAAAAAAACCTCCACTTCAGCATTAGAATTTTTTTAATAATTCCTCTTTACGTATGTCCTGTACGTCACAGAATCAGGCTTCATTGCTCCAATGTGGTTCTAAGGATCAGAGCTCAAGTAGTCGAACAGCATCTTGAGCTCTTGGACTCAGAGGTACTGCAGATAATAAATAGTGTTGTCACTGTCCTACCCTAGTGTTATAGATGTATGTGTACTCCTGGGCGTATGAGAAGGCTCTCAAGGGGCCACGTGACCTAAGCTTTTTTTTATATAAAGAAAAATAATCTATGGTCAAACATTTTAGAACCAAATATTAATGTGACAGTGTGTATTATTTAACCACTATACGTCGCTGTATTGTGTAGTGCAACCGAAAACGAGTGCTACAAATTACAAGTAAGAAGACAAACTACGAAAACTTAAAGTGACAAAAACGCACACATTTTCATTGTTCCTCTTGGGGTACCCATAGCAGCAAGACAGCGGCCAATTTGTCAGCTCATTATAGTAAATAAATACAGATGTCAGGGCCCTTGCATATTTAATAGGAAATGCACATTCATATGATTGTTATTCAAATCAATATTGTTTTTGTTTTTATTTTTATTTTGACCTACTAGAGGTGCTAAATAACATACAAGATCCTCATAAACGATGTAACCATTTCAAGAAGATAATAAATTAAATGAAAACATATTGGACTAACAACCAAAAACGACCCAATTTGTGTTTGTATCCATCAAGTCTTTGGGTTACCGGTTATTTGTCCGAAAGATTGGGTTATTTTATTCAAATAATCCAGGTAATTTTATTCAAAATAAGAAAAGAAATTGGTGTATTTGTTTTAAAGCCCAATCACTGGTTCATTTGTTTAAAAGCGTTTCCAAAATGTGGTTAATTTTAAACAAAATAACCCAGTTTTTGGGTTAGAAAATTGGATCTTTTTTTAACCACTAAAAGATCAGGTCATTTTATTTGGAGCAACCAAGCATTTAGTCATTTTGTACAAAATCACACAGACTGTTTAATTAAATTGCCCATCATAGGTTATTTTTATCCAATCATTTTTAAGTGTTTTTTTTTGTATTCATTTATAGTCGCATTCTTCTGAACACTCACAGGAAAGGACGCTTCTGACACTTGCTCTGGAATTTAAATAGAGTAACAAATGATTGGTATAATGATTTAAGATATGATAATTAGTTTATGCAATTGATAGCAGGAGTGTGCAGTTATTTTGAGAATAGGTCTTTTATATTTATGCCTTTGACTTCAACATGTCATTCCTTTTTCCTTTTCTCGTGATTGGTTAATTTTGTGATTTGATGTTTGTTGCAACATGATTGAAAAGAAAAAAAATATATACCGGGGTCGGCAGCCTAAAATTTTGAAAGCTTCATAATGGACCGATAAAAAAAAAAATGCTTGTCAACCCGCAAAATAATTGTTATTAGAAACTTTTTTTTTTTAAAGGTGATTTATACAAAAAAGTTAGTCATTCAATATTCTATATATTTTTAAAGGAAGCCATCACACAAGAAATATATATATATTTCCCTCCCCATCTTTTTCCATTTTCAAACATTTCTGAAAAATCACTAGAGAGCCATTAGGGCAGTGCTAAAGAGCCACAGGTTGCTGACCTCCGCCTTAAACCAAAATTACTTAGGGGTATTTGGCTGAAAACCATATTTTGCATTCTCGGGACATCTAAATGACCATAAGATAGTAAGAATGTATTCAATTCTCCTCTCCAGGGGGGCCCCCTTTCCTGCCTTTGCTTCGGACCTGTCTATTTCGGGACATCTCGTGTTGAGCGTGTGGTCTTAAAAAATAACGGGCCCCAAGTATGTGATTGGGTCAGCTTACTTGCTGATTCAGCTGCCGGGTCGGAAACTGTAAGTGATTGAAGATGGCTGTGTAATTGGAATAAATATGGGAAGTTTATGATGATGATAAAGACAATGATGCTGTGTAGGGAGCAAACCTGGACAAGAGCACCGACTTTGCTTTGCTGGCCAAAATGCAACCGTGCAACCCAGCTTCCCGATGCCCATGTCCAGTGTTGGAGTGTATTCCGAACCAAGGCCGACTCGGACCATATAAGAGAACTACTCTATGTGTGCGCTTCAGCCCGGTTTTCCATAAGTAAGGAGAAAGTTGTGTGTTGTGGCAGTTAAAATTGCTGTACTTTGCAGATGGTATGTTCGGCTAATATTTTAAAATAACATCATTGTCTTGAGATATGACTAACCCAACAGAGTTATGTCTCATACAAACCATTGTTGGCGCAACGTTTTTACATTAAATCTATGGATGGGCGAGTAGTGTAACAAGGTGTCGGTGCTGATACCAATATTGGCTGCCTTATAGTGGCCTTAAAAAATCAGAATGTGGAAATTAAAGGAATAGTGAATTTCCATTAAATTAATGCGTTATGAAAGAAAAATATTTGGTTGATGTCTGAGGATATTTCTTTCAAGAGACACTGTGTAATATTCAACCACTAGATATCACTGTATTGTTATCAAGGGCTATACAAATAAACATAACCTGACATGAAACTAAAAACAATTTCCTATAGGTAAAAGGATTCATACAAACTTCTAGCACTCAAATTGATCAAACCGGAGCATTTTTACTTTTTTTACCCAGATTTTTACAAGGTTTTTGTTTCTAGGGGTACTCTTAGCAGCAAAATGGCTGACAATCATGTCAGCTCCCCCTAGGTGAGCCACATGTTATCTAATACAAATTAAGATTCCTTAGCCTATGAAAAATTCATGTAATCCTAGAATGAGCCCATTGCTCAATGTTTTCGTTTATATCACAACTGCACATTTTTCTTAACTATTGAAAAACAGTGCATTTATTTTGCAAAATGCACACCTAAGAAGCATAGTGGCATTTCCATTCATATCAATAGGCAAGTGAAGCTTTAAGATATAATTGTTTTAGCAACAAGTGAGGCCAGGCAACAAATACTTAATACTATCTCAAGGCAGTGCTTAATCGTTACTAACACAATTTGTTAATTTTTCGTTCACAGACTACAGGTGAAGCCTCAATGCCAAGCCAGTCGGCAGGACTTCTGTCTTTTTCTGCACCTTAACTCAGTTAGAAGCAAACATGGTTTCACTCACCAAAATGGTATACACAAAACCACACATTTTGGAGGTTTCCATTTTACCAAATTTACCAGTGTCAAAACTAAAAGTGACTGCATGAAATTCAAATCCGTGATTGTTTATACCGTATTTTCCGGACCATAAAGTGCACCCAATCCCCAATTTGGCCAGAATTTTGAAAGTGCAATTTATAATCCGGTGAGCCTTATGTACCGCAAAATAATGCGGACAAGATATGTGTTACCCTACTGGAAACGCATACAGTAATTACAGAAGTGCGTTTCCATACAATATTTTACAGTAACACTATATTCAGGCAATGTCTGTGCAATGTTTGGATAAATCAACTAATATCGTGGATTGTATTTTGCAAAACATTGTATGCAATGGGGGTCTTACCCAGGTAGTGGCAGTTAATGTGCCAGCATTTTGGCTCTAAACCATCACAATCATGATAAGGACTGAGACCTCTTTCATTACCACACTATTTTTACTCACGGTGCAAGAAACTGATATACATAAAGCATTCTGATATACAGTCTCCCCACTTCTTCACAATTGAATGTTAAAGAATGGAGAAAAAAAATATTTCATTAAAAAAACTATACAATACTATACGTACGCATACATTTTAAACCGAGAGGTTATTGATGCACAGGTAAAGTAGTAGAGACTTTTTTAACCTATCTGAATGCACTAGGCAAATCATTGTTGTGGCTACTTGAGTAAAACTGTTTTGACAATGGGATAAGCTCTAATACCGTTTCATACGTCATCTGAACCTCTGGTGGTTTCATGGTAACATGTTGGCGCTCGCTGGTGATTAAGTCAGCAGCCCATATGAGGGCATTGCATTAAAAAATACCCATATATACAGAAGTTTTTACTGTGGTTCTAAATTATATGCGAGGTAAAGTCTGGTACGCTTTTTTTTTCCATGTGGCACAGTGATGTGTCATTGGCATGTTTACGTCAAAGATTTTTGGGCCACTTTTTTGAACTCTGGTTCTCTTGGAGTTTGTGTGTGTTGAAAATATATTTGAGAATATTTATACTTAGTGATATATTTTTTACCTGTTTTTTTGCCAGCCAAAACCACTGTCGAGTTGGCGGTTACTGGTACCGGGCTGCCTGTGGCTCTGCTTCCAAGTCCCTCCAATAAATTTGACTTTTCCACCTGTGAGGTGGGCCAGCGTGGAGAACACCTTTGCGTGCTACAAAACCTCTCTCCACATCTTCCTATCAACTTCCGTTTCCGGAAATTGGCCCTTTTTGGAGCTGAACCCTCCTCAGGCACTATCGCTCCTGGAATGTGCCAGGTAAGTCTTTCCTAAGCTTGAGTCATGTTGCTTGAGAATTTTGAAATGTAATAATCTTTGTAAATTATAGATACGATTGTACTTATACTTTTATAGCAAAACACCAAACAGGAATATCACAAGTACAGTAATCTCTCGCTATAACTTGATTTACTTTTCAATGTTTCGCTAGTTCACGGATTTGCATTGTGCATTGTGTTCTGCATTCTGATTGGCTAAACAGTTACCCAACTTATTATTATTTGATGGCACTGTATTTGTTCGTGAAAAAATAAATAGAAAACTTTGTACACTATTTTTATTTGTTTATTGAGCCTGTAAAAAGGCTCTGTTTTTTTGTTTTCAGTGTGTAATAGAGTATCTAATTCTAATTGTATAACTATAAAGGTTCTTAACTTACGGATTTTGCCTTTCACAGTTCTTTTTGAAACGCAACCTCCGCAAAAAACAGGAAATACTGTATAAAAACGTTTCACTTTGAAATTGCTTACAACTTTAAGGCCTATAATTAGACTTACAATTGTCATTATTGTCATAGATAACAATGTAGGAACATTATTTTCAATGAGATTAGACATGGCACTTCAGAATAAACCAGTAATAAAGTCTTAAAAGAGAAAAGTAAGTTGAAAAGAATTTTGGGATAAATATGAGAAAAATATTTACAATGTAGTGCTTCGAGACTAGCTTAAGTTATAAGTGCATCAGAACAATAGTGCTATGAAAAAGTAGTGCAATGACATTTTACAGCAACACAATTCCAAAAATAGCAGAGGGCAGCAGGTCAAAGAGGTGGTGGTTGGGTTGTGAGGAGTCCTTTATAAATGTTGGCTGTGTTTTTTTTTTGGTCTGCTGCCATCCCTACCTAATGATGTTTTTTTTAACTAATAGAATGATGGTTGACTTACTGATAGAATGATGGTTTACTAACTAATAGATTATGTTATTTAATGCACATTTATAGACAACAAACACATGGGCACACTAGACACATTAAAATTTAGTCCAAACTGTACCAAAAAAAAGGATAAAAGATTGTGAAATGTAAAATGTATACGTTTGTAGTTGTTTTCAAAATTAAATTTGTCATCAAAATCCCATTTATTTTACTTTTTGCTCTTGGACTGTAAAGATATATAAGGCAATCTTGAAAGTAAAATTAAATATTTTTATCCTAAATGAAAACATTAAATTAATATAAAGTTTAGTGTTGTTCTTACAAGTATAAATCGGCTAATAATATTTTTTTCCTGCTATTTAGTAAAAGAACAATTAATTGCACTACCTTTCATTAAATGTCACTTGCATGAATAGAAGAAACAACACACTTTCTGATCACTTTGGTGCAATGAAATTATTTCCCTTGGCTTATTCAATAAATTTTCACAGCACATGATTGTGCTATTGCACAATGGCTATTGTATATAAATTCAAACCCAGCAGTGCATGCATTTGGACAATGAATGTTTGTGTTTGATTTTCCAGGATGTAGTTTTGTATTTCAATGCCAGACAGCAGGGGACCTTCCACGTGTGCCAGAAACTTGATGTTTTGGGCTATGTAGCTCGCCACAGGGTTAATGAGACCAGTGAGGATGATGCTCAGTTAAAGCTTGGCAGTTTTTACACCATTACATTACATCTATCAGCCGTCTGTAAAATTGAGATGACACCTCCTTCGCCGAAATTAAACCCTGGTAAATATTAAAAACTCTTTTTAAATTTTTAAACAAGAGCATTCAAGTTGTTTTTGTTTATACCGCAGTGCTGAGAAATTGCTCTCAGACTGAAGTCAACGACCCACCACTTTAGGAACCATCAATTAATCATTGTCTATGCTTTGAATATTAATAAATAATAATTATTAAAAACACATGTATATCCCTGTACTAACTCTCAAGCGGATAATTTGAACATGTAAAAAAATAGTAATCTGCTGGAGACTGTTAGTCAAAATATGCTTTGTTTGGCTGGAGCTGGATTAATAACTTGACTTATGTTGTGTCTCATTTGGTGCGCATAATGAACATTTGTTAAATTGTTAAAATAACCCATATTATTTTGAATTTCTCATTCAGATTTGGAAGAATAAATTCTATTATCTTCATCATTAATATTCTTTCATTTCATTTACCTCAATCATGTATTTTCTGTGATATATGCATCTCAAAAGATATCAATTTTTTTGAAACATACTGTAAATCGCTGTTTTATTCATGAAGTGAGTGAGGTGAATTCTACAAAATATTTGAAACGTGAAGTCAAGAATTTCCAGTGGATAATTATTACTACGAAATGCAGAAAATTTTGTACATTGTTTATTATATACTGAATTTCTCTAGCACAGAGTTTAAATAAATCAATATATAAATAAACCTCCGACAGTCATTTTTGAAGACGAATTTACAAATTACATTCAACCCACCATGATCAATACAGAACATCGGAAGGTGAAATTTGATGTCTGACGGTTTCATGTTAAATTAAAAATAAGAAAAACAATAGGGAAGCTTTGAAAAATTAACTCGTTTTTGGACCGGAAAATTAATTCCAAAACAAATGCCAAATATTTACGCAGAAAGAAAGGAAATTGATCCCTCAAACAAAATTGAAAATGGGGCCTGATGTCCAAGTCTCGGTTAGATGTATCTGCAGATTTTGACAAAAACATCACCGGCAGGTGTAATGCAAATGTTTTAATGTATTTATATAATATGTATATATTTTTAGGTATTACTCCAGTTGTTACCAATGCCGCCGGTTTACGTCCTCACGTCTCATCCAGTCAGTTAGCCTGCTGCTATGGAATGGTGCGCGCTGCAGTTGTCAGCGCTCGTAAAACAACCTTCCACATGCATGAAAGGAAGCAAATAGCCGGTAACGAGTTATTAGCAATGCCAAACGACCGAGCCACCAGTGTCAGACCAGCCTCAGACACAAATTTTAGGTACAAGATACAGGACAAACATTCCCTTTAATAAATATGGCAAAATGCCTGATCCTTTTGTTTAATTGATTTAGGACCATCTTCACTGGAGTAAAGCGATACAGTTATGTAGATTCCGATTATGGCTTCACTTGGAAAGAAGCAGAGGAAAAACGTCTCCATAAACAGATTTACTCTGATTTCCTCATGCAGCTAAGGGAAATACGCCTTCAGAAGATCAAGACAAAGTACAACATAATATATTTTTACTACTTATGGTGAAATGTTTAACATAAGTTATGTGATAAAGACATTTTACTCATCCTACTAGATTAGAACAACAAGGGGACAAGTTTGGGATTATACCTGCTGAAAGCATCGAGCCACCTAAACTCCTCATCAGTGACCTGAGGGCCAATCAGAAGCCAAGTAGCGGGCTGAAGTATGCGTCCTGTGGCAAGCCCAAGAGCAAAGCCTCGAGTGCTAGACTGGTTTGTGGCATTATCAACAGGCAAACCTCTGTTATTATTACTATTATTGCTATTAAAAATGTAGGGTGCTGCGGATTCACATGCAGTTCAAGCTGCTCGCCAGGAGATAGCAGACTGTGACAGGACTTTGACGCCTCGGGAGCTATACCAAGTTATTATTGGTGAGTTTTTCAATAACTACACATTCATTCAGTGTTCATGTCATTATCTTACGCTGTGTCCGGTTCCCCATCAGGTCCAACATTTTTGGACTTTGGCGAGGTTTGTTTACACTCTGTGTGCGAGCAGAAGGTGGAGCTCATCAACCCCTTGTCGGCGTTTTTGCGGGTCGAGTTTGAGGTGGACTGCTTTGAGCTACAGGGCTCGTGCCCACTGTCTCACGTGCTGCCACCCATTTCACATACTGTGTTCACGCTGACGTTTCAAAGCAACATGATTGGTCATTTTCAAAGGTTGGATGAGAAAGTCACCCAGCATATACTTAACGTTTTTTTTTTAAATACCGTATTTTCTGGACTATAGGGCACACCTAACAACCCCAATATGGCCAGAAATTTGAAAGTGGGCCTTATAGCCCGGTGCGCTTTATATACCACTAAATACAGTATGTAAGATTGAAATTGCAAACTGTAATTAAAGATACATAATATACAAGGATTTGAATACAATATTTTAAATATGGTACTGCATTTTGGCAATGATTGTCTAATGATTTAGCTAATAAAACGCATTACATTGTATGCAATGGAAATCAAACCCGAGTAATGTCAGTGACAGTGTCAGCTGTTATTACTAGACCACCATTGGTACAGATGATGCATGACAAGGCGTTAAAGCTTATCTTGTGATAACAGTAATTTTTTTCAGGTACCAGGAACACTTATCCGTTTAATGCATTCTGATAGGTTAATGTATCTTGTATCTTCTTCACTAACGAATGTTAGCGAATGGAAAAAATAGAACGTCTTTTGACAAAATACTATACAAGCTCTTTTATGTACGTATACATATTAAATTGAAAAGTAATTCACGCAGAGGTGAAGAAGTGGAGAGACTGCTTTACCCATCAGAATGGACTATGCAAATAAGTGTTGCTGGTATTGTTGAAAGTAGTATTTAACATCGGGTGTGGTGAAATCAGATGTCGGTGTCAGAGACAATTGCAGCAGGCATCCCGCTCAGCTTCTACGTAGCCCAAAATCCGGAAGCGACGTTGCATCCTGACCATCTTAACCGACAGCTTCCTCCTCGGTGTTGTGACATACCAACAAGAGAATCACAATTAGAAAACAATGAAGTTGTAACAATTATTCCTCGCGTTATAGTGTATTACTTGTCTATTAAAACTATTATTGGATAGTGTAACATATGTAATCAGTCCGGATCATCATTTTTGTTGACTTTCCATGGTAAATTCCAAAACTGACTTTATTTATTTTCATACTTTTGTTCCCTTTTACTCTGTTTACCTTATCATTTAATTTTATTTATTTTATCTTTTTTTTTAATTTAATTTAAATCGCGGCATAACTACTCTGATCAAAAACTTAATTACTGTTTCCGCAGCTAGATCTTTTGATGGTACTGCTTCAACCCAATGACTAAATAGGTCAATCACGACGAGCATATATCGTTTTCCTTGCACCGTCTTGATCATATCTACATAGCCAATAATGAGATGTTTAAATGGGCCTTCTGGCACGGAAATATGTCCGATTGGTGTTTTCATGCACTTTCTCACATTGTTTTCTGCACAGATTTGACACTGGTTTTAGCACTTTGTCTACTGTTGCTTGTAAATATGCTGACCAGTATTCTTGTTTTTTCAGCTTTTTTACAACTTCCCCCCTTGCACAATGTTCGACGTTATGCACTTCGCAGATTAACATAGTTAGCAGTGACACTGGAGCAATAATCAGTCCTTCATGTGACCTCCTTTATCATCACAGGTTGCTCCTTTTTGTTTCCACAGTGTCTTTTCGTTATGGCCTCAGGCATTTTCTTGAATTTTGATTATATTTTCTGGCGTTGCTGTTGGCTCCAGAGACACCATAGGCGCAAGGACATCAATTCTGCTTTTTGACACTTCTTTGACTGCTTCATCCACTGCATTGTTTCCCAAATTACCACATCATCTCCTCTTCTGTGTGCTTGGCACTTGATGATGGCTAATTTTGATGGTAACATCATTGCAGACATTAGTTCCATGTCACGTGATCAGGTCCCTAACATTTACAGCATGAAATTGCTTGTCCTATGGGAGCTTGTCCGTTCCGTCTTGGGACACCTCGACCCCAGGAATGTAGTTGGCCTTGCGTTGCTCTGTAGAGTCGCCGGCCGCTAACCTGCTTATTGGGGTATTAGGGGTTCAGTGTCTTACCCAAGGACACTTCGACATGTAAGACGAAGGAGCCGGGATTCGAACTGCGATCTCTTGATTCCAAGACGAGCCACTGCCGCCCTTAGACCATACTGCAGAGGATTCCCCGTTCTTTTCTCCCCATTCTCGCTTCTCACAGATTGGGATGGGCTGAGAAGCCTCACAACGGTGGGGGCAGGTTGACAAGTGGTCCTGCAGGCCCGCGATGTCTCCTTCTACTGGCCACAAACAGTTTATTCCAGCTCCACCCCTTTATCATTATTCAGTTCTGGGGCGGACTCAACTCCTCCCCCTTGAATGGCCTTCGTTGTCTCATTTTCATTTTTATCACAAGCCTTAATACATCAAGCAGACAACTTCTTACAGGGATGAGACTGCTCCCCCCCCCTTTTTTTTAATCACATAAAAGGACCAACCCTTGCACTTTTTGAGACTAGCTTTTCTCGCAACATTTTACATCTTATTTACTTCATGCTTCAATTAATTCTATTTTAACAGTGTCACTATGTGGCGAGAGAGTAAACGGAAATGAGTCCAAAATTCTCTCTGTTTGACATGATTAATAGCGTGCTGTGATCACACCCTTTTTAGTCCACAAAACCGAATTCCATTTATGCGCTTACATTTTGGCTAACAGCCACTAGTACCGTATTTTCCGCACTATAAGGCGCACCTTCAATGAATGATATATTTTAAAACTTTTTCCATACATAAGGCGCACCGCATTATAAGGCGCTACAGTAGAGGCTGTAGTTACGTTAGATGGTGCCGCGCTAAAGGGAATGTCAACAAAACTGTCAGATAGGTCAGTCAAACTTTATTAATAGATGACAAACAAGCTTTCCACAACTCCATTCACTCCCAAAATGAATAAACAGCTGTTTTATTATTTTCTCTGAGGTAAAGCATTTTCGTGACACATCTTTAACATCTTTGAACAACAGCCATGCATTTTACTTTTCCTCCATTTAGTCAACACGCAAAAAAACGTCTGATACTGTTATGGTAAATTAAACGTTAGTGCAATCGCAATATAGTGACACTCGTAATGTGCAAAAACAATAACAAGTGCAAAAAATAACAATAAAGCAATACCATAATAACTGTAAAATGTAAACACACAAAATAAAAACATAAAGCTCACTCTATCAGCTCCTCATCTACGAGTCCCTCGAATTCTTCTTCTGCAGTGCAGCACTTCTACTTGCTGCTCTTTTGTTCAACAACCCACTGTTCAAGTGTGTCCTCTAACTGTGGCCATCTCGCTTTATTGCCACGGAAACTTTGTTTATTCTTCTTTACTTGGCACAGCTCATCCTTATGCTTCCTCCACTCCAGTGTGCGGTGCAGGACCACCAGGCTCCGCAATAGTCTAGTCCCCCTGGCCATTAGACTGTTAAATGGTCAATCTAACATATAGTTAACTTAAATCTAAACGGCTGCTAATCTGACTTTTGCACTACTGGCAGTTTTTTTTTATAGCTTGCCACTCCTTGCACATTGCTCTCTGCACTATTGTAATTACAGCGTTATTGTTACAGTGTTAATGTTACTGTGTACCTGACTTGTTAACCTGACTGCCCATATTGCACATCTGGTTAGCTACTCTTCTTGCACTATCGGCACTATGGTAAAATACTACACGTAGCCAAAATACAATACAACATTATTTATATCTGTACATTCAAGGAAACTGTGGGGGTCAGATGCATCGACATTTCGTTCTGTATACACGTGTACTAGAATGACAATAAAGTAGATCTGAATCTGAATCTGAATTCTGCACCATCGATTCATTAATGTTAAACTCTCTTGCTGCTGCTCTATTTCCGTGTTCTACTGCGTGACTGATCTCCTTGAGTTTAAACTCTGCGTGTCTCTTAATAGGAGCCATTTCAAGGTCTTTATACAAACGCACAAATAAGAGAATCGTTGTTTAATATTTCCCAGTATGCACAGCGCACTTCTTCTTCTACGCGAAAAATGGAGTCTGTGGCTGCTTACCGTAAGTTGCGAGACCTGTCGCGGCTCAATATTAATCCATATATAAGGCGCACCGGATTATAAGGCGCATAGTCAGCTTGTTTAAAAAAAAAAAAAAAGACTTTAGGTGCGCCTTATAGTGTGGAAAATACGGTACATTATAACACACACGACGCACACACAAAAAGCCACAAACTCCTTGAGCGTGGGGCTTTTCCCTACACACACATTCGCAAACATAGAAAAAGTAGAGGAGAAAGGTAATAATTAAATCACAGACAGAAAGAATACCATTCACACCTTTCCGCAGAGGAACATGCACACTTCACACGCACACTCGAATCTGGCACACGCCAGCACATACATACAAACGCACATACATTCACAGAAGACGGAAAAAATGCTATTCGCACATTTATGCAGACAGGAAACAGTTAACCACATTACACATTCATTTCCCACCAAGCAAACAGCAAAGACAAAACACAAAGACACAGGGAAAATATGTTAGTGATTCTCACACACGCTCACACATTCTTTGTATCGCTTTTTCTATGCGATTTTATCATAATAATAATATCATATAATTAACTGACCGATTTTTTTAGTGCCAAACGAACTTATAGGTTGCACGAATGGCAAAGAGACATACACTGCGCTTTTTCTGCACTAACTGTAAGCCCTATCACCAACCCCCAACCAATCTAAGGAGACACAAAAACAAATATCTCCCGTATGTAATATTCATAGATTGCCTAATCTTGAACGGTCAGATGCAGCCGTGACGACGTCTATCACCGCTTTTTCGCATGTCTCAAGGCAATTATACTCATTATCGTAACTGTTCGGCCTCGCTGCAGTTTCTATTCGTACCTTGCAGATGTTCCTGTTTCTGGATGAGAAACAGCAGTGCTAGACAACCTTTGAAAATCTCTTTCGCTTATCCTGTTGTGGGAACTGATTGAGGATTAAGCATCAACTCAATATATCTTTATTTCTTCTGCGGTTGTCTGTGCTGGGTCTGACTAAGGACAACACATTATCGTGCACATTAATTTGGCTCTCTTTCAAATCTCTGCTTTCCCTTCCTTTCCCCCCTCAATCCACCTTCCAGACGAACAAAGTCGAGACAAGGAACAATTAAAATTCTTCCTTACCTCAACTGCGCGCTTTTTTGCCCGCCAGGAAAGTCCTGAGAAGGTCAGGTCCCAGCCGTTGGGCGCCAAATAACTCGGAGCAGGACGTACATCGGCACCACCCCAAAACATACACAATTGAGCAGAGAGAGTCAAAATGAGAGGGGAACACGTTGTTTATTTCATTCAAACATTCGGTCGTGTTCCGAAGTTGTTCGGGCGACAGTTGCCTTTATACTGTGTTCGGTCAGCGCTGACGTGTTGTTTTTCTTTGGTCGGGTGCTTGATCCGAGTCAAATTCTTAAGCAAATAGTTTGAGTCCAAATTCTTATCAGTTAAGCAAACAGTTGGACACGTCCTGACATAGCCAAAGTCCTGTCAGTCACGTACCCTCAAAATGCCTCTACTTTCCACAATATCGGCATTTCGTTCTGTATACACGTGTACTAGAATGACAATAAAGTAGATCTGAATCTGAATCTGAATCTGAAATAGTATAAATAATGATGGGATAAACTTAAATGCCTTTTGTATGCCATCCATACCACTAGTGGTCTAGTCATAAAGTGTTGAGACTCTCAATGCCACATTTCCAGGTTGATTACCATTATACAATGCTTTGCAAATTTATGGTCAGCATACCTTATTGACTGATCTTTCACTGCTTCATTGGATTAATATATAACATTACTTCTAATGCGCTTTATTGTCCTGTGTGCCTTGGTTGTGAAACAAAAATATGAAAAATTACATTTTTCTGTGGGGTGGGGGTCTTTCTTATAATCCTGTGCACCTTATAGAGTGGAAAATGCATTTTTTTCCAGACCTGTGTCTTACACAGTGAATCAGCAACATCCTGGGCAGATTCTAGTCAAGGCTCAGGTTGTCCGAAATTACCTGGAATTGTCTACCCACGTGTTGATCCTCTCTCCCAACGCAAACCTGCTCGTCTCTTCCGGTTACCGGAGCTCAGTCACTCTGCGGAACCCGCGTAATCAGCCAGCAGAGTTCAAATGGAAACCTGTGGTTCTGGAGGATGGAATCCTCTTTTCTGTCCGACCAGGCGCAGGTTATCACAATGTCCATATTGCAGTTTAGCTGATGTACCTGACTTATGTAACATTTCCAATGCCACCAGTATCACGTCACAGTTGTAGAACAAATGTAAAACACAGCCAACTGCAACTCCAATGCATTTGAAGGGGTTAAAAACTTAAGGAGAAGTAAAATACTCAACCATAGCAGAGATGCTGATTATTAAATGTGCTGTAATGCCCCTGTATTGTGCTGTAATTAAGTCCCTCATCTGAGCTAAGCAATGTTAATGTGGACCTGTTTCTATGACTTACCAGCGATGGACAGAACAATGCTATAATCAACGGCGGACTGTGAGGGTGATTAGAAATCTGATTGGTTAAAGAAAAAACCCTATAGTTTCGAGACCATACATTCAATACGAACAGGCACGTTCAACACATCCAGGTTCACATCAAGGTCTACAATATGAATTTAAAAAAGGAGTGTAGATAAAAAGTGTACACTGAATCAATTTCTTATGATGTACAAGACATTTCAAAATACTTTCATAATGTGAATGATAACACCTAAACTCATTTAAAAATATATTACGGTTCAAGAACTAAAGGTTTAGTAAAGTAGATGACAAAAAGAGACAGAGAAAGAACATGTTTGCATATCTAATTAAAATCGAAATCTAATTTAATCCATCTAATATAAATCTATGTATGTATATATGTATGTATGTATATACTGGACTGTCTCAGAAAATTAGAATATTGTGATAAAGTTCTTTATTTTCTGTAATGCAATTTAAAAAACAAAAATGTCATACATTCTAGATTCATTACACATCAACTGAACTATTTCAAGCCTTTTATTTGAATATTGCTGATTTTGGCTTACAGCTGAAAAAAACTCAAAAATCCTATCTCAAAATATTAGAATACTTCCTCAGACCAAGTAAAAAAAATAATTTTATAACAGCAAAACTAAATCAAACATTTGAAAATGTCCATTGATGCACTCAGTACTTGGTTGGGAATCCTTTTGCACGGATTACTGCATCAATCTGGCGTGGCATGGAGGCAATCAGCCTGTGGCATTGCTGAGGTGTTATTGATGCCCAGGATGCTTCGATAGCGGCCTTCAGCTCATTTGCATTTGTAGGTCTGGTGTCTTTCATCTTCTTCTTAACTATACCCCACAAATTCTCGATGGGGTTCAGGTCAGGGGAATTAGCAGGCCAATCAAGGACAGTGATGCCATGGTCAGTGCACCAGTTACTGGTGGTTTTGGCACTGTGGGCAGGTGCCAGATCATGCTGGAAAATGAAATACTCATCTCCATAGAGCTTTTCAGCAGATGGAAGCATGTAGTGCTCTAAAATCTCTTGGTACACAGTTGCATTTACTCTGGACTTGATGAAACACAGTGGACCAACACCAGCAGCTGACATGGCTCCCCAAACCATTGCTGACTGTGGGAACTTCACACTGGATTTCAAGCAACTTGGATTTTGCTCTTCTCCAGCCTTTCTCCAGACTCTGGCGCCTTGACTTCCAAATGAAATGCAAAACTTGCTTTCGTCTGAAAAGAGGACTTTGGACCACTCTGCAACTGTCCAGTGCTTCTTCTCCATAGCCCAAGTCAGACGCTTCTTCCGTTGTCTTGAGTTCAGAAGTGGCTTGACCATGGGAATACGGCTATTGTAGCCCATTTCCCGGACACGTCTGTGAACTGTGGCTTTTGATACCTGGACTCCAGCTTCAGCCCACTGTCTTTGAAGCTCCCCCAAATTCTGGAAGCGGCTCTTCGTCACAATTTTGTTAAGGCTGCGGTCATCTCTCTTGGTTGTGCAGCGTTTCCGGCCACATTTTTCCCTTCCAACAGACTTTTTGTGGATATGCTTTGAAACTGCACTCTGTGAACAGCCTGCTCTTTGAGAAATTTCTTTTTGTGTCTTACCCTCCTGATGGAGGGTATCAATGATGGTCCTCTGGACAGCAGTCAGATCAGCAGTGATTTAGTTTACTGAACCAAGCTGAGTGTTTTTAAGGCTCAGGAAACCCTCGCAAGGTGTTTCGAGTTAATTAGATGATTCAGGTGATTAGTTGAATAGCCTACTTGTATACTTTTTCATGATATTCTAATATTTTGAGATAGGATTTTTGAGTTTTCTTAAGCTGTAAGCCAAATTCAGCAATATTAAAATAATAAAAGGCTTGAAATAGTTCAGTTGATGTGTAATGAATCCAGAATGTATGACATTTTTGTTTTTTTAATTGCATTACAGAAAATAAAGAACTTTATCACAATATTCTAATTTTCTGAGACAGTCCAGTATGTTTGTAATGTATGTCTGTATGTGTCTCTCTCACTCTCACTCACTCTCTCTCACCCTCTCTCACTCTCTCTCACTTTAGAAATCCTGATTTGAGTGAATTATGTGTGTGTGTTTGTGTATGACTCGGACGGCCTCGAAACGGCTGATTTTATTTTTGTGAAAATCAACACAGTTGAAATTTATGTATTTGCAAGTGTCTTAAGCTATTTTTTGTGTCAAGGTACCTCCAATTAATACTAACAAAATTGATAAACTTTTGTTTTCATGTGATCTGCTTTTGTGCTGTCTCTGACACCCTCTGGCTGCCAAATAAGGTACTGCTGCTTGCAAAGGCTGACCAATCCAAGCAGCTGAATGCAATCTTTCAGTGGCCTGGCAAGGGCCTGCCATTTTGCTTGTCTGATATAAAATCATGATATTGGGGACTTACAACTCTATTTAGCTGTAACAAACCCATATACAGGTATATGATCACTACAAATTTAGGCATTTAAAATGTAAACTGTATTGCACATTTATGAGACGTCCCCTGTTTTACTTATTGTTATCCTTTTGTATGTTCAATAACACTCCCACCCCTCTGATTAGAATAATGAATACTTAACTGCCTACACAGATTCCATTTTTTAACCTTTAAAAGAGGTACATTAACACAGTTTTTTTTGGGGAAATTAGTCAAGAATGTTAATCTATAGTTGGGTGAATTTGCAATAACTGAACTGAGATATTGGATTAGTGTGCCTAGTATATATCAGTTTTGGCTTTATTTTAGACGGGTAGTTATTATATAACCAGTCACAATCATTTTAGGTTCATGTATTACCATTTTAAATATTAATTCCATGTTGTTTAAGGTCAACTGGGTTGAATATGTCTTACTCCCATAGGGATAGTGGAGCCATACAGCGAACTGGATTGTGAGGTGGTTTGGCATGCCTCCTTCTCAGCCCCTCAGGAAGGAGACTTTGACCTCTACTGCATTGATGGCAATATGCAGCGCCTTCACTGCATTGCCAAGGTGTCAAATAAAGACTGTTCTCACAACAGTTGTTAATTTATTTTTGTGGTCCCACTTATTTTTTTACATTGTGTGCCCTCAGGTCGGCCCTACGATCATTCGACTAGCAGAGAACCGATTGATGTTTGAGTCAGTGCCTCTCAATATGCCATCGGTTAGAACTATAATTTTGAACAATAATTGCCCAAACCACGCCTACTATCGAGTAAGCCCACTATCAAGTTTCAATGTTTGTCACCATCAACAATAAGATTTTTTATTTTTTTTGCTCAAGGTGCTTGATGTGTGTCCTCTGCCATGCATGGTCGTCATCCCGTGTGAGGGTGTGGTCCCCAGTCGGGGGAAGGGTATCCTTAAAATCCACTTTAACCCTGATTCTGTTATCAAGTTTGACACCAGAGTTGCGGTGAGATGAGTCATGGGTGGGTTAAAACTGGCCATTCATTTTAAGTCAAAGTGTTATCTACAGATAGCTGTGAAGAACATGAAGACAATCGAGGTCCGAGTTGGCGGATCGGTGGAACCTCCTAATGTTGACATCAATCTGGTGAGTGTAATGGCTGTCATGATTACTGATGCGGGACACCTGAGTCTGCTCTGTTGGCGCCAGTAGCCGCGGACGCTGATTGGCTGCATCCTCTTTTTTAAACCCCCGCCTACCTGACAACACTCGTCGGATCGTTTGTGAACCTACGCTACACGCTAGGCAAACTTTTGTGACTCCTGACTCTATCCTGTCCTGTTGTTCCGTCTGATTCCCTTTGCCGATCTTTTTTCTGGACCCGGTTATGTTTTTGTTCCTCCGTCCCTGCCATCGACCTGTTTTTCTTCGCTCTCGACATTGCCTGCGCTCGACATGGAAGTGCCACTTTCGCGTTCCCAGCGATCTGCTACCTGTGACCGACGACCCCCTGATCATGGGTGCAAGTCCTTTCCTCCTTCTAAATAAAACTGAGTAAAACTAACGCAATTGGGTCCTGTCTCCGTTCCTGGTCCGTGACAGAACAATCCGACCAGCAAAGGGACCCAGCGAACGCTCTCACAAGCCACGATCGAAGCAAGACGGAGACTCCCTCCGCCATGCAGCGGTCACGTCGGACTGAGGGGGAGGTCCGACGGATGTCGAGCGAAGTGTCCGTCATTCTTTGGCTGGTCCGGCAGCAACAACAGTTGCTTCTGACGTGCTACCAGGGGTGCTTGCCAGTCTGCTGACTTCATCGGCTCCACCTCTGGGTAATTTCCCCCCGAGCATGCAGCCGCGTTCTCCGGCCATGCAGTTTCCAAACATGCCCGCCATCGGAGCGGCGGAGCTGCGAGTGGGCGCTCCGGAGAAATTCTGTGGCGATCCTGCCCAAGTTCGTGCTTTCCTCATAAACTGTCGGCTCGTTTTTGAATTACAACTCTGCAACTTCGCGTCCGAAGCAGCCAAAGTGGCCTTCACCATTAACCACATGTCTGGGAGGGCTTGACTCTGGGGAATGGCAGAATTCGAACGGGGATTGGCGGCGTGTTCCTCGTTCGATCTCCTGGCCCAGGAAATCCTCAAGGTGTTCGACACGGGATCCTCATCAGCCGACGCGTCGAGATCGCTGATGAACATACGGCAGGGAAAACGCACGATCGCCGATTTTTCAATCGACTTTCGGACCTTAGCAAGCCAGAGTAACTGGAACGCTGAGGCGTTAGTGGACGCCTACCTCCACAGCCTGGTAGACTATTTGAAGGACAAGTTGGTGTCCCACGCTCCACTAACCAGTCTCGACGAGGCCATCGCACTCACGGCTTGGATTGATCGTCGGGTCCAGGGACGACGCCGTGAGAGGGGTCGCAGGAGTCATCCACTTTCCTGCTCGCACGAAAGGATTGGTAACACTTCTGATTTCCAGCATCCACCCGCAATCCTACTAGACCCACCGGAGGCTATGGAAGTGGATTGCGCTTTGCTGTCCGTAGAGGAGCGTCAGCGGCGATTATCCGAGGGTCTCTGTCTGTATTGTGGCGGGCAAGGACACCGGGTATCATCCTGCTCGTCAAAAGGGGGAGCTCACCGGACGGTTGGAGTCGTCCGGTTGAGTTCCGTCCACACCCTGACCTAGACCAGAAGGCCAAGGCTCCAGGTCCACGTTCTGAGTCCCTGTCCCTGTCCGCCCTTGTGGATTCGGGCGCGGAAGTCAACATCCTGGACGCAGCCTTAGCCCGGAGAATGGGGTTAAAGTGTGTTCCCCTCCGAACCCCAGTTCCTGCTCAAGCTCTGGACGGTCATCTATTGGGCACGGTAACACAAATTACAGAGCTGGTGGAAATGAGACTGTCCGGGAACCACCGCGAGCGGATAAGTTTCCACCTGCTTCCTTCCCCCGGTCAACCGCTCGTCCTGGGACACCCATGGCTGGTTTTGCACAACCCTCGCTTCGACTGGCGGACGGGGGCGGTTCTGGAGTCGGGGCTGAATGCAAATGGATCTGCCTACACACAGCCTCTCAACCTATCCGCTCCAGGCCTGCGTCTGCTTGCCTGATTCGCATATCTGCCTGTCAGGCTCGTCCGTCCGCCTGCCCGCCATGCCCGTCTGTCCGCTAGCCATGCCTGTTTGTCCGCCGGCCATGCCCGTTTGTCGGCCTGCCATGCTTGTCTGCTTGCCTGTTTTGCCGGTCCGCCTGTCAGACTCGTCCGTCCGGCGGCCTGCCATGCCAGTCTGTCGGCCTGCCATGCCTGTTTGTCGGCCTGCCACACCGGTCTGCTTGCCTGATTCACCCGTCCGCCTGTCTGGCTCGTCCGCCTGCCTTCCCGACTCATCGTCCGCCTGCTTGCCCGACTTATCGTCCGCCAACCTGCCTGACTCATCCGTTTGGTCGCCTGAACCGCCTGCCCGGTTCGCCCGCCTGCCTGCTAGGCCACCGGTCACGACGTCCGTCTGCCCGCCTGTCTCGACGTCAGTCTGCCTGCACGCCCGGATTGCCCGTCGGCTTGTCTCAATGCTGGTCTGTCCCGATGCCTGCCTGCCCGTCTGCTTGCTCGCCTGTCTCGTCGCCCGTCTACAACATCCGGCTGCGACACTTGCCGGTCCGCCCAGTCTCCTACGGATCCTGCTTCTGCCACGCCCCTGATGCTGATGATGGGGCATCGGTCCATTCGGTGGAACATTAACTTTTGGTTTCCCTTTTTGGTTTTTGTGTTCCTGTTTCTGCTTTTTGGACTCCTGGAGCCGCCCCTGATGTTATTGATGGGGCGTCGCCTAATTCAGTGTATTATTTTTGTTTTGGTGATCCTGTTTTTGGACTCCTGGAGCCGCCCCTTGATGTTTTTGATGGGGCAGCGGCTCACTTGTTGGATTACTTTTGTTTTTGGTGTTGGAACTTTTTTGTTTTTCTTTTTGGGACTTCTGGAGCCGTCCCTTGAGGGGGGGTTCTGTCATGATTACTGATGCTGGGCACCTGAGTCTGCGCCATTTGCACCAACAGCAGCGGATGCTGATTGGGTGCTTCCTCTCTTTTAAACCCCCGTCTCCCTGACAACACTCGTCGGATCGTTTGTGAACCTACGCTACACGCTAGGCAAACTTTTGTGACTCCCGACTTTATCCTGCCCTGCTGTTCTGTCTGATTCACGTTGCCGACCTTTTTTCTGGACGTGTTTATGTTTTTGCTCCTTCGTCCTGGCCATCGACCTGTTTTTCCTCGCTCTCGACATTGCCTGCGCTCGACACGGAAGTGCCACTTCCGCGTTGCCAGCGATCTGCTGCCCGTGACCGACGATCCCCAGATTGTGGGTGCAAGTCCTTCCTCCTCCTAAATAAAACTGAGTAAAACAAACGCAATTAGGTCCCGTCTCCGTTCCTGGTCCGTGACAATAGCTACCTCAAACACTGTTGTTTTTCTTTTTTTGGTGTTGTGTGGGTAGATAATAAAACATGTAAACATTGCATTGATTTAGGTTGATTTTAAGGTAGGAAGGGGTACTCACAACAATGTTACAATACTATTTGAATTAGGATACAGGGGCCACAGGACCATTCCAGAAACACAGAAGAGTATGATAAAGTTCTTGTATGATTGCAGGGGTGGACCCAAAGGTAGGGAAACCAGAACAGAGGCAGATGTGCTTAGCAAAGGATATTATTGACAAAAACTAGGAACAAACAAAACAATCTAGGTCTTAAAACAACTAGCAGAGTTTATAAACCAGAAACAAATCCCAAAATTGACATGTTAATAGAAGACAGGAAGGCAGGGACAAAGAGATAGCAACCAGGATGGCAATCCGAGCAATAACTATAAAGTCTTGGGATAATTCGGAACATGTGTAGGCAGATTGGCCATAGGTGTGTCCAGTTCCACACATGGTTGGCACCCTCGAGGGAGGGTGGCATGCCAAATTCTGACAGTTCTTTGAATTTCTGTATTGCAATTGTAAAAACTAAAATATGCATTCTCGGATCTTTACAAACCAACTGTCATAATGGTGGTTATGGCATAGTGCTTAAGAAAACTCTCAACATATTAAAATAGCATTAAAAAGTAAACAAGTAGGTTATTCGACTAATCACTTGAATTGTCTAAATAACTCCAAACTGCAAGTTTTTACTGACAAGACTAAGCTTTTTTTGGTAAACCAAAAGACAATTATGGATCTCATTGCTGTCCAGAGGACCATCAGTGACACTCTCCACTAGGAGTGAAAGACACAAAATAATTCTCAATGCGCAGGCTGTTCACAGAGTGTAGTTTCAAAGCACATTCACCAAAAGGCAGTTGAAAGTGATTAAATGTGGCAGGAAATTCTCCACAATGAAGAGTTGACCGCGCAGGACAGATGCAGAGTGGTCGAAAGTACTCTCTACAGAGGAAAGTTACATTTTTTATTTTTAATGCTGAAGTCAAGATGCCAGAACCTGGAGAAATACTGGAGAGGAGCGAAAATGTTGAAATCCAGTGTAAAATTCCCACAATGAGCAATGGTGTGGGGAGCCATGTGTGTTTATTGTGTTTCCAGATTAAATGCTGCTGTGTACCAAGCTGTATACCAAGATATTTCACAGCACTAAATGTTTTTATCTGCTGAAAAACTTTTTTAGAGTCGATGATTTCATTTCCTAATACAATCTGGCACTTGGTGTACTGACCAAGGCATTATTGTCCTCGATTGGCCTGCTGAATCCCGAGACCTGAACCCCATTGAGAATTTGTGGGGTTTTTTTACGAAAAAGATGAAAGCCACCAGACTCAACATTGCAAATAAGCAAAAAGCCGCAATAGAAGTGACCCGGACATTTATAACACTTCAGCAATGTCAAAGCCTGAGTAATCTGTGCAAAGGGATTCCCAACCAACTATTTGATACATTAATGGACATTTTTACATGTTCTAATTTTTTTTATTTGGTATGAAGAAATATTCTAATATTTTGAGAGAGCTTTTTTGAGCTTTTTTAAACTGAGAGCAATAATCAGTAACATGATAATGATAAAATGCTTGGAATATTTATTTAGATTTTTAAGGAATCCTGAACGAAAAACATTTTTAGCTGTTTTTTTTTTCAATCGCATTACAGAAAACAAAGATCTTTACCACAATATTAAAAAGTCCTGACAAGTCCCATGTGTATATCATGATATACATTTACCTCAATCGGTGTCCTTCAAGCAACACACATTATGATATAAGACATTACTTAACATTCATTTTTCTTTTGGATGGCTGAGCACTGATAACAGTTCACAAGATCTGTGCCAATACCAGCGTAATTTTAAGATATTTATACCTACAACATTGTATCCGCGGAATTCTTGGTGAGACTTTTTGAAAATAACAAATAAGGACAATAATAAATTGCCATTTATTCCATGTATTTTTAATTTAAAGGTACTTCTTTAACAACAGCAAACATTATTTTGTGTGTATTGGTGGTGGTATTTGTATTAATATTGATGACAGTTTAAAAGTTAAGTATGTATGATCTGTCTGGGAAAAATTCAATTCACAATTCTAAACTTGAATGAAAACATGAATGTGTATCTCTAAATGTTATTGTTTTATTATATTAAATGGAACAAACGTTTTCTTCTTCCAATATTAGAAACACCTTTACATACCTGTCAACCTGTACGGTTTTGCCGTACAAAGTACCTTTTTTATGCATTTTAAGACACGTGCGACGTACAAGGAAATCTGTACGGAAAAACGCAAATTTGTCAATCGCATGCGTCTGCCGCCTGGGGATTTCCCATCATGCATCATTCCGAAAAAACAAAATACGGTGTACGACTATTTTATATGTTGTATGGGAAAGTACGACAGTTTGTACGGGCAGGGAGCCGTGGAGGTTGACAGGTATGCCTTTACTTTAATGCAAACGCAATGTCTGTTTACATTCACGAATTAATGAACTGTATTGATTTTGACACTTTCTTATTGATACACGTATTTTAAAGGGGTCCCCAACAAATTCATGCTTTATCTATTTCTTTCAGCAGATCCAAGTACCGTATATTTTATCCTTGTAAAATCCAAAAATTGAACAATGTCCATTATTTTTGCATGCTAATCTTCTGTATGACCTGAAGAGGTGATCCCCTTGTTAACTCACTACTCTCTTCCCAGACTCACTTCCATTTCTACGGTGTCCATATTGGTTCTGAAAGAGCAATACCCTTTGAAATGATCAACCGCTCATCGGCTGCCGCTCGGCTCACCTTTCACCTGTTGCAATATCCAGACTTCTTTCTGCGGCTTCCTCAGTCTGACTCAAGTATGTTCGCAACCAGAATGAATGAATGAATGAAACTTTTATTTCAAACATGACAAAAGCAAAAAACAATACACCAAATCTAAAATTACTTCTTCAATCACTTTTTTATAATACCAGATTAATTTAGTTTTACCCATCTATTCACTCTATAATGCTAGTAATGCTAAATATCATTCAGACACCAATAATGAGAAAAATAACAATTAATGACAGTTATAATAATTATAATAGTTGTAATATAATAATGATAATAATAATAATAATAATAACAATAACAATGTTGATTTGCTTACATCTACCATTTTCCATATCACTTAAAAAAAATTTCAACCATTGGTAGAAACTTATGCTTATTCTAATTATTCTATATCTAATTCGCCTAAATTTTTGGGGAGGTTGTATTTCTTATTATTACTGTGTATGTAACTTATTTTTTTCAGTAACATAAAAATGAATACTTTGCTTTAGTTTAAAATAAGTAATTTCTTTGTGTTACAGAAAGTAGTAGGAATAGGCCTATTTAAGATAAAGAATGTTTGATGGTGTCATAATAGTAAAAAATAGTAAATAAAAAAAAAACCCTAACCCTAAAATCAGGGATGTCAAACTTAGTTTGGCCCCAGACAGACTTTCTGGTTTGAGGTCATCAGTAAAATTTCTAGCTTTGTTTTTCAGTATTACGCTTTATCATCCATCTTACATTGGTAGCCTACCCTACATATTATATTCGGAATGACGGGGAATCTTTTCTAAACACACCTCATATCCACAAGCAATGGGAAAAATAGATTTTTAAGTTTAGCATTGAATGTTTAAACTGGTTTATTTTAAGAATTGAATGAATGTAGCTTTACAGCTGAACCAACGCAGCACGCTATACAAATTCTAGACTGCCTTGGAGCGACCACATAGAGTTTTTGGTTAAAACAATCTTCTGATAGAAATGACCTAAATACTCATTTTATTTTTGGCATACTCAAAACATTTATGGCGGGTTGCATTAAATTATCCAATTAGCCAGGTTCGGCCTGCAAGCTATATGTTTGACATGCCTGCCTAAAATTAAGTACTTTTGCGATACTACAGAAAAAGAAATAGCATTTTCCCCTATTTGCATGCTATCTAGTAGTTTTTTATAAAAAAAGAAAAAAAACATTTAAACTCTTACAAAAAGAATGTGTACAATGTTAATCTTAGATACATGCTAGTATTATTCGATTGAACTTTTTGTTTTTTTTAATAATCCCCAGTTATTTGTTTTGTATTTGGGGGAAAAGCTTCTCCTTATGCATGGACACTTTTGTCTTGAAGAATATATTTGTCTCATTTATATCTCATCTCATCTCATCTCATTAGCCGTACCGCTTATCCTCAGTAGGGTCGCGGGGGGCTGGAGCCCATCCCAGCCATCTCCGGGCAGTGGGCAGGGGACACCCTGAACTGGTTGCCAGCCAATCGCAGGGCACACAGGGACAGACAACTCATTCGCTCATTCACACCTAGGGACAATTTGGACCGGCCAATTCACCTGAAATGCATGTCTTTGGAATGTGGGAGGAAACCGGAGTGCCCGGAGGAAACCCACGCAAGCACGGGGAGAACATACAAACTCCGCACAGAAAGTCTGGAGCTGGATTTGAACCCACGACAGGTTCCCATGACATGAACTGTGCCGCACAAGCGCTAACCACTGCGCTGCCGTGCTGCCCTCATTTATATTCCATTTTTCTTATTTCATGAGAGAAATACAGTGGGTTAAATATATAGTAAAATTAAGTTAAATCTATTCTTTGGATACATTTTCTAGTAATACGATCAGAATTGCTGTACTTAAGAAAATACTCATTTAATTTTACATATATTATTTATTTATTGCTAGAAGACAATCATGCTGTTGTAAAAGTTGTTGAGGCGAAGGGACACCAGACAGTCAACTGCTTTCTTGTCTTCTCCCCTACTGAGGTAATAAGCTCAGAAAATGAACATTTCAGTGGTGCCTTAAGATGCAAGTGACTTGACTTGAGAGTTTTTTGTGATATGTGCATTCATTTCGACGTTTTTTAAACTTGGATTCCTTAACCACCAGGGTTGTATGAACACCATTTTCCTGTGGTGTTTCTTGAGCAAGTACAGCCTGGTGACGCCCGTCCCTACTTAGGCTAACACGTGTTTCCACTCGTTTACATGGATTAAGTCAGTGGTGCGCAACCTTTTCTGTGCCACAGACTGGTTTGATATTCTTGCGGCCCAGCCCAATAATAACAGTAGTAAAATAATAATAACAAGGACAATATTAATAATAATAAACTAATAAATATAATTATAATAATAAGAAAGTAATAATAATAATAATATAAGCATCGATCCACTGTGTAATCACTGGTTCACTAGAGATCTAGATAATGTAGGATAAAGGCATTCGATTTTATTTCATCATCACAAAATTTTCTACTCACGGTACCACTTTGTACAATGTTGTCTTGGCTCAACTTTTTCCCATAATGCTCCATGATGTCGTACAATTGTGTGAATGATGACTTAAAATCGAATAGCTTATTCCATGTTACCTATAAACCTAGTGGCCCAGTGATCAAGACTCGTATCTTTCCCTCCGCGACCCAGGTCTGATTCCCGTTGCATCCAATGTGGAACAAACTTGATCAGCGGTATTTGTCAACTGATCAATGGTCGCTCAAATATAGTGATATACTACCGTAAAACCTCGTGTTTAACATGCACCCAAACCTTGAGTTATATTGGGTAAAATAAATTGTGGGTATACACAAAAATATAAAGTATATGCAAAAAAATAGGCAACTTATTTTTCTTTCCGTGCAGCCCGGTACCAAACGACCCACGATCCAGTACTTGTCCGGGGCTCGGAGGTTGCTGACCACTAGATTAAGTGACCTAGATTTGAATTGCTTGTTGTGTCTCAATGTGGAAGTTTGTTGATTATATGTAGGAACATGTATGAATCGTTAAATCTAAGTTGTATTCTGAAACATGTCAAATCATACACAAAAAAGAGAATTAACTGTATGTTATCTCAAGAAATACAAATATTTTAGCCCAGCCTACTCAATTCAATTAATGGACAAGCTGGTACTGAACAAATCCACTAAATTTCAGTGTTAGATACGACTGCTTTGCATTATGAGAACGGAAATGTAACGGACTCATCTCATATCACAAGGCACCGCTGGATTTTGCTCGTTTTATTTTAAAATATTAACGAAGAAGCGGAAGGACATGTCTCTCTGCAGTTAGCTGAATATGAGTTTCACCTGCCATTGATGGTGAATGGAATGAGGTGGCCTCTTGCTTCCTCACCACATTCCTCTTCGTTGAGCTCCCCCTTTTCATCCGGCAGCAAGTGCGTGATCAAATTAATCCCGTGGTTTATCAACATGGCATTGCAACAACCATTCATTCAAGCCACAGGTGGGCTCTTTCATGCAGTGACGATGATGACCATACCCTGGCGCACAATCATCTGACGCAGTTCCTTTCTTTCCTGAAATAGTGTTATGTGCCCCACTGGAATGGTCTCCATCAAACCTATTGTTCCATGTCGAAGCTTTCACACAACCGCCACAATCATACACAAAGGTACGGTATTTTACAGTCTATAAGGCGCACCTCATAAACTCCAAATAAGCCAGGAATTTGAACGTGCGCCTTAAAATCCGGTGCACTTTAAATGAGGAGAAATTTGGAAATGCGTTACCATATTTTTGCTCTTGATCAGTCATTATGGCTGACCTCAATGGTATAACATTGGTGGTAAAAGAGTTTAAACTAGACTGGTATGAACACAGGATCTTAACCGCATGGCTGGTTGTCCACAAATGCATAACATTGAATGCAGCAAAAATAGAACCTGGATCTCAGTATTGAATCCTATCCACTAGACCAGAGGTCTCAAACTTAATTGACTTGAGGGCCGCCAGAGCGAGGGCCTGGGTAAGGTTTGGCCAAATTGGGTTTTCTACAAGAAAACTTCTCAATTAAAACAAATCCACTGTCCTCAAATATAATTAAAAAATCCTACACAAGATAAGATCTAAAAATAAAAAATATCAAGAATTAATATAAAAATAAATCAATCAGTAATAAATTAATCCATAACATGCGTGGGCTGCACTTACATCAAAGGGACAGTGTGTATTATTTGACCACTAGATGTAGCTGTATTGTGCAGTGTAACTACAGACGAGTGCTAAAAAGAAAGTAGACAAACCTAAAGTGACCAAACCAAAATTATAATTAGTTTGCCCAGCCTTCTGCAAAGAAAGGAAAAAAGGGGGAAATGGGAGAAGACAAAAAGGGGAAAAACGAAAAAGAAAAAAAAAGATTAGAAAAAAGGAAACGGAATAAAAAAAGACAAACAAGAAAAAAGAAAAGTAAAAGAGAAAAAAGTTAGACAAAAACAAGGAAAAATAGAAAAGGAAGAGTTTTTTTGTTTTGTTTTTTGGGGTTCCTGTAGCAGCAAGATGGCCTACAATCAGGTCAGCTCCATCTAAGTGAAGCTAATGTTATGTAAAATAAAAGCAAATTTCTCGACCTATAAGCATTTTAAAACATGGACATTTATTTAATAATTCATGTATTTTCGCTTATTTTTCTTTTTTTAAGTATAGCATGAAAATGGCAAAAGTAAGAAGAGGCCTGTTTCAGATACAGTCAATACGCCATTCCAAAACCCCCAAAAGATGAAAAAAGAAAAGTTTATTCCTAAAAATGCACATGCTTGATGGATGAGCTGACTGAGGCAGCAATCAGGGCAAAATTTCAAAACCCATGCAGCTCTTTTGATAATAATACTAACTACTAGCTAGGTGGCCTTAGGATTGGCTTTCCACCCTGTTACTGGGAGGTCACGGGTTCGAGCCTTGCCCGAGTCATACCTAAGATTTACAACTTTGGTGACCATTGCCTCCCTGTTTGGTGCTTAGCATTAGGTGTTGGAATAGAGGGGTTTGGTCACCCAATGACTAGTAAAAATAAGAAAATCAGGACAAAATAAAAATAATGTTATTATTATTTACGGCCTCCTATTTCATCCCCATTGTATCTGTGTTTTGTTTTTACTGTATTTCTAAGAAAGGATGTGCTCTTTTTAGATTTTAGATTCTTACAATGTTATTCTTCTGTGACTTCTTACCATTGTATCCTTCCTAAAACATTTTCCCTTGTTTGCGTCAGACACTGGAGCTGAAAGCAGCAAGTGAGCAGAGCGTCTACTGGCACAGCGTTACTGTGAAGAACGTACGCTGGCGTTTGAAGTGCACCGATACAACACAACAGCCAGAGGGGAAAGGAAAGGGCGAGCTCCATTTGTCGGTGTCTCCGTCATCGGGTTGTCTGGGGCCTGGGGAATCCATCAACTTGGCAATCAGTATCGCCCCAGAGGGATTCACAACATGTGAGAAATGACAGGAAATACACATAAATCTCTAAAAGACAAATTTATGAAGTGTACTTCTTGACCTTTCTATCCCTGTAGACACAGTGACTAGACTTTCCCTCTCTCTCTACCTGGGAGAGAAAGAAGGAATTAAGATGAGGCAGCCATATAAAAAGCTTCCCATCAAGATTATCCACCAAGTCCCCAGTATAACCATCAGCCCGCCTCAGTTGCTCCTGACCCCAGTACCCTTGGAAAGCAGCATAACAGCTAAACTTACCCTGCTTGCTATGGGATACACCAGGTGGGTTGACTTGCAGTTTGTGTTGCTTAGATCATAGGTTCTCAATTTGGTTGACTTCATGACCCACCGTGGCACCCAAATTACAAGCTGCGACCCAAATCAAGAAAAAAATTTCCATCCATCCATCCATTGTCTTCCGCTTATCCGAGGTCGGGTCGCGGGGGCAGCAGCGTTAAAAGGGAAGCCCAGACGTCCCTATCCCCAGCCACCTCCTCCAGCTCATCCGACGGGACCCCGAGGCGTTCCCAAGCCAGCCGAAAGACATAGTCTCTCCAACGTGTCCTGGGCCTCCCCCGGGGCCTCCTGCCGGTGGGACATGCCCGGAACACCTCCCGAGGGAGGCGTCCAGGACGCATCCTTATTAGATGCCCGAGCCACCTCAACTGGCTCCTCTCAACGCGGAGGAGCAGTGGCTCTACACCGAGTCCCTCCCGGATGACTGAGCTTCTCACCTTATCTCTAAGGGAGAACCCAGCCACCCTGCGGAGGAAACTCATTTCGGCCACTTGTATCCGGGATCGAGTTCTTTCGGTCATGACCCAAAGTTCATGACCATAGGTGAGTGTAGGAACGTCGATCGACCGGTAGATCGAGAGCTTTGCCTTTCGGCTCAGCTCCCTCTTCACCACGACAGACCGGTAAAGGGTCCGAATGACGGCAGACGCTGCACCGACCCGTCTGTCGATCTCCCGTTCCATCCTACCCTCACTCGTGAACAAGACCCCAAGATACTTGAACTCCTCCACTTGGGGCAAGACCTCCTCCCCGACCCGGAGGGAGCATACCACCCTTTTCCGACTGAGAACCATGGCCTCGGACTTGGAGGTGCTGATCCCCATCCCGGCCGCTTCACACTCGGCTGCGAATCGCTCCAGCGAGAGCTGAAGATCACGGCTTGAGGAAGCCAACAGCACCACGTCATCTGCAAAAAGCAGTGACGCAATGATGAGGCCCCCAAACCGGACTCCATCCCCGCCAAGGCTGCGCCTAGAAATTCTGTCCATAAAAGTTATGAACAGAATCAGTGACAAAGGGCAGCCCTGGCGGAGCCCAACCCTCACCGGGAACGAATCCGACTTACTGCCGGCAATGCGGACCAGACTCTGGCACCGGGCATACAGGGACCGCACAGCCCGGATAAGACTGTGCGGTACCCCATACTCCCGAAGCACATCCCCACAGGGCCTCCCGAGGAACACGGTCGAATGCCTTCTACAAGTCCACAAAACACATGTAGACCGGACAGGCAAACTCCCATGCACCCTCAAAGACCCTGAAGAGTGTATAGAGCTGGTCCAGTGTTCCACGGCCAGGACGAAAACCACACTGTTCCTCCTGAATCCGAGATTCGACTTCCTGGCGGACCCTCCTCTCTAGTACCCCTGAATAGACCTTACCAGGGAGGCTGAGAAGTGTGATTCCCCTGTAGTTGGAACACACTCTCCGGTCCCCCTTCTTAAAGACGGGAACCACCACCCCAGTCTGCCAGTCCAGAGGCACTGTCCCCGATGTCCACGCGATGTTGCAGAGGCGCGTCAACCATGACACGCCCACAACATCCAGAGCCTTAATGAAGTCCAGGCGGATCTCATCGACCCCCGGGGCCCTGCCACCGAGGAGTTTTTTGACAACCTCGGTGACTTCAACCCCAGTGATACAAGAGCCCAACCCAGAGTCCTCAGGCTCTGCTTCCCCAGAGGAAGACGTGCCGGTGGGATTGAGGAGGTCTTCGAAGTACTCCGCCCACCGATTCACAACGTCCCGAGTCGAGGTCAGCAGCGCCCCATCGGCACTATACACAGTGTCGATGGCACACCGCTTCCCCCCCCTAAGACGTCGGATGGTGGACCAGAATTTCCTCGATGCCGTTCGGAAGTCGGCTTCCATGGCCTCGCCAAACTCCTCCCATGAGTTTTTGCCTCGGCAACCGCCAAAGCCGCATTCCGCTTGGCCAGCCGATACCTGCCAGCTGCTTCCAGAGTCCCACAGGCCAGGAAGGCCCGATAAGACTCCTTCTTCAGCTTGACGGCATCCCTCACCGCCGGTGACCACCAGCGGGTCTGAGGGTTGCCGTCGCGGCAGGCACCGACTACCTACAGCTCCGATCAGCCGCCTCGACAATGGAGGCGCGGAACATGGTCCACTCGGACTCAATGTCCCCCGCCTCCCTCGGGACATGGGCGAAGTTCTGCCGGAGGTGCGAATTGAAACTTCTTCTGACAGGAGATTCTGCCAGCCGTTCCCAACAGACCCTCACAACACGCTTGGGTCTGCCGGGTCGGGCCGGCATCTTCCCCCACCCAAAAAATTTAATTTGTCAAATACATAGATTGAAAGTACTGTATTTTGCAGATAAAGTACAATATTTTCAGCTTCTTTTTTCAAAAACGAAATGAACAGCAAATCCAAAATAAGATCAAGGACCACATGTACTGGCAAATAATCCTACATTGCGTATAAGCCCCCCACCCCTAAACTGCTTTAAGATAACCACATACTAAAAGAAATAACTACAAATAACTAGAAACACAATCAGAATCACCCTATAATTGTATTTCTACAACGAAATTAAGTTTACACTCAAGTTGGCAAAAAATATACAATATAAAGATTCATGAATAGAAAAATTAAGTTTGTTTTATTTGTTTTGATACACATCAGAAATAAAAACGATACACAACCGGGATATTGCACTTGTCCTGGGATGTTGCACTTAAAAACTCTATTAATTATTTCCTTAATTATGTAGATAATAAAGATAAATACACTGTTAAAAAAGTTAAAAACACGACTTTTAAACCGTTTACCCTCCTTTCCACTTTCGTATTTTGCAATCACGTCATTCTTTGACTGAATCGTTGTTGTGATTGATTTCCACTTTTCCTTCCGCTTCTCACTAACTTTCTTGGGACCCATTATTATGGGCAGAAGAAAGAAATAAAACCAACAAAATCACAATGAAAAGAGATGTGTTCAAACACAATTGATTGACTGACCAGGAAGAAGAGACCGAGCAAGTTATTATTGCCATCTACAGGGAGTGCAGAATTATTAGGCAAGTTGTATTTTTGAGGATTAATTTTATTATTGAACAACAACGATGTTCTTAATGAACCCAAAAGTCTCATTAATATCAAAGCTGAATATTTTGGAAGTTGGAGTGGGGCTTTTTTAGTTTTAGCTATTTTAGGAGGATATCTGTGTGTGCAGGTGACTATTACTGTGCATAATTATTAGGCAACTTCACAAAAAACAAATGTATACCCATTTCAATTATTTATTTTCATCAGGGAAACCAATATAACAGCTCAACATTCACAAATATACATTTCTGACATTAAAAAACAAAACAAAAACAAATCAGTGACCAATATAGCCACCTTTCTTTGCAAGGACACTCAAAAGCCTGCCATCCATGGATTCTGTCAGTGCTTTGATCTGTTCACGATCAACATTGCGTGCAGCAGCAACCACAGCCTCCCAGACACTGTTCAGAGAGGTGTACTGTTTTCCCTCCTTGTAAATCTCACATTTGATGAGGGGCCACAGGTTCTCTATGGGGTTCAGATCAGGTGAACAAGGAGGCCATGTCATTAGTTTTTCTTCTTTTAGACCCTTTCTTGCCAGCCACGCTGTGGAGTACTTGGATGCGTGTGATGGAGCGTTGTCCTGCATGAAAATCATGTTTTTCTTGAAGGATGCGGACTTCTTCCTGTACCACTGCTTGAAGAAGGTGTCTTCCAGAAACTGGCAGTAGGACTGGGAGTTGAGCTTGAGTCCATCCTCAACCCGAAAAGGCCTCACAAGCTCATCTTTGATGATACCAGCCCATACCAGTACCCCACCTCCACCTTGCTGGCGTCTGAGGCGGACTGGAGCTCTCTGCCCTTTACCGATCCAGCCACGGGCCCATCCATCTGGCCCATCAAGACTCACTCTCATTTCATCAGTCCATAAAACCTTAGAAAAATCCGTCTTGAGATTTTTCTTGGCCCAGTCTTGACGTTTCAGCTTGTGTGTCTTGTTCAGTGGTGGTCGTTTTTCAGCCTTTCTTACCTTGGCCATGTCTCGGAGTATTGCACACCTTGTGCTTTTGGGCACTCCAGTGATGTTGCAGCTCTGAAATATGGCAAAACTGGTGGCAAGTGGCATCTTGGCAGCTGTACGCTTGACTTTTCTCAGTTCATGGGCAGTTATTTTGCGCCTTGGTTTTTCTACACGCTTCTTGCGACCCTGTTGACTATTTTGAATGTAACGCTTGATTGTTCGATGATCACGCTTCAGAAGCTTGGCAATTTTAAGAGTGCTGCATCCCTCTGCAAGATATCTCACTATTTTTGACTTTTCAGAGCCTGTCAAGTTCCTCTTCTGACCCATTTTGCCAAAGGAAAGGAAGTTGCCTAATAATTATGCACACCCGATATAGGGTGTTGATGTCATTAGACCACACCCCTTCTCATTACAGAGATGCACATCACCTGATATGCTTAATTGGTAGTAGGCTTTCGAGCCTATACAGCTTGGAGTAAGACAACATGCATAAAGAGGATGATGTGGTCAAAATACTCATTTGCCTAATAATTCTGCACTCCCTGTAATGTGAAGGAGTGTAACTGACTTTCCATGTTTTCTTTTTCTTGGCGTTATTTTGCCATAGCCACGACCCACTTAAAACCGGTCGGCGACCTACTTTTGGGTCCCGATCCATCAGTTGAGAAAAACTGGCTAAGATAATGTAAATCACGAGTATCAAACTCATTGTAGGCTAGAGCTTCCATCTCTAGATATCAAGCTATAATGAACCCAAATATCATGTTTGTCCTATGTTTTGGTGTGAAGAAGCACAAAAAAGTATGAACATGAAAATTATTGAACATTTCTTTGACAAAACATCTAATGAAACGCCTATAGTCTAAACGATATAAAAAAGTATTGAAAGGAAGAGAAAAGTATTAAAAAGTACAAATTAAAACTGAAATATTAAAAAGAGAAAAATGTACTGAAAATTATTAAAATGTATTGAAAAGTATTAGAAAGTAAAAAAAGTACTGAAAAGTAACAAAATAATAAAGAAGTGCTTTAAAGTGAGAAAAAGTACTTACATCTTGTAAAAACAAATATGAAAATGTACTGAAAGTTACTAAAAAAAACAAAAACGTGCTAAAGAGGATATATAAAAGCATCCTATTAAAACTCATGTCAACATTAACATCTATTTAACCTAAAAGGAAAATAAAGAGTCATTTTAGGTGGAAGTCAATGTCCCATTTTCCAGCTGTTGTTTTTGCGGCAGTAGCTCAGGAGGTAAAGTGCTTGTCTTGGGATCGAGAGGTCGCAGGTTCGATTCTCGATTCCGATTCCCAGTGTCCTTGGGCAAGACACAGAATCCCTAATGCTCCCGTTGAGCAGATAGTTGCCTTGCATGGCTGACGCTGCTATCGGATAGTTAGTTTGTCTAAAAAGGAAAGTTTGAAGCACATTGTAAAGCGCTTTGGGAGGTCTTTATTGACCTGAAAAGCGCTATATATAAATGCAGACCATCACAAAAGCCCAACATTTATGAAGGGATTTATGGACTTTTTATATCCCATTTAGGATGTGTTAATATACTCACAAACTGCATAATTCTCTTAGATGAGTACTGTTCTTTTTATGGTTATGGTAATTTACCATCTGTATCTTATTTTAAAGCTAATTTGAATTGCAAAACCACAAAGGAAAAAAACGCACACACCTACTCATAGTACTGCATTTTAAATCGCTGGAACAATCAACATTTGGCCAAGAAATACAAAACGGTTTCCCTAGCAATGAAAAGTGGCACGGTTTTATCTTTCCGTTGCAGCGGAACCAATTTAACAGCTGAGGTAGATGAAGTGGAGCTAGAGGATGGAACCAAAGTTCAACCAGTCTGTGTCACCTTCCCTGATGGTAACACAATTCCTGCGCAAGAAGATGTAAGCTCAAAGCTTATCACGAAATGAAATTATCCTTTTCCTCTTCACATCATTTGTGTATGTTTGTCATTGTTTTAAAAACCTGTCATTCATCTAAATCAGATAGCCAGTGTTAGTACACTCATCTGCCGTGTATCATTTTTCTCCGTGGCAACTATGTCCATTCGCACAAGGATCACCTTTACCGATCACCTGAACAACAGGTAATCACCTCCGTGTCTACTATGGCAATATCATTTTGAGCCAACACTCGGGACCAGTGGTTCTCAACTGGTCTGACTTCAGAACCAACCATTCCACGTTAATGACAAGCTGTGACCCAAATCCACTTCTCAAATGTCTCCAAGGTTTGTACAGTTTAAAGCGGAAGTGGTAGAAACCAAAACGACTTCATGTAACTTAAATACTTGCATATAAGCCTACTTTGCATATAAGCGACCCCCTAAAACTTTTAAAATAGCCACATATAAAAGATATTAAAAATATTCATAAAGTGTGTACCTAAACATCGATAATAATATAATGATGTAGTTCATAATTATTTATACAGTGGTAAAAAGCTAAAATTATAACACTTATAAACCATTTACATTACCATTCCGCAGTGCTTCAATGGTTCACACTCATACACCATTTTTGGATTTCCCAATTGTTCCTTCTTTTGACTTGATCATTGTTGTAATCAAATTAATAATCCTAATAATAATACTAATAATGATAATAACGATTAAAATACATTCTACTTCAAAGCGTCTTTAACACACGGTCGCTCTAGATAGAATACCAAACAACAATAAAACAAGAATTAAAAAAGCAAGTTATAGATAGCAAATAAAAACAGTAGAAGTAAGAAGGGGGTTGGTTGTCACTGTTCTTCAATTTTCCTTCCCCTTATCACTAGCTTTTCTGGGAGCCATCATTAAGTGGAAAAAAAAAACAACCCAAAACCAAGAAAATTTACAATAAAATGAGATGTCGTCCCATCTCAAATCCACCAAAAAACTGAACTGGTAAAAGAGATCAAGAAGGGCTTTATTGCCATCTACTGTTAAGGAGAGTAATTCACACTCATTTCTTCTACTTTGACCCTCTTTTTTTCTTCTTCTAAGCATTATTTTGCCAAGGAACAGGCCCACAACCCACTGAAAATTGGTCCAAGACCTACCAGTTGAGAAACACTGCTCTAGACATGCTTCTTAACTTGCACTTTTATGTTGTTAGTATTTTACAGGAAATTTGTTTACTATCTTCTCAAAATGTTTTAACACAACAATTAAAATGTGGCCTCCATTTTCTAAGACTGCCCCTAATCCATCACAGCAAAGTTTTCTTTTTAAAACTTCTTAAAACAAGGGTCGAGTAGTTTTCTTAGTAGGAGTGGGCGATACTGGGAATTTTATTATCCTTCCGATCCAAGTAAATAAACGTTAGTATTGATTGATACTGGTCCCAATTTTTTTGCCTTGAGTTAGCTTATATATAGGATATAATGATATATATATTTTAGGCACTAGAAATTGTTTCTTTGTTTATTAAATAACTGCAATACCTATAAAGGGACAGTATGTATTATTTAGCACCTCAAAGTGGTTTAAAAAAATGTAATTCATTAAAGAAAAACAATATTGGTCATATCAACGTGTCTGTTTTGAAATACTTGTAGGTCGAGAAATTTGCATTTATTTGACATAACATGGGCCTGACTTAAAGGGAGCTGACATCATTGTCCAACATCTTGCTGTTACAGGTACCCAAAAACCTCAAAAAGACTTGACAAAAAAAGAGAAGAAACATAGAGACTTTTGGTCAGTTTGAGTCTCCGTAGTTGGTATTCTACCTTCTGCTTTTTAGCAATTGTTTTGCACTACAAAGTACAGCGATATAAAGTTGTGAAATAATACACTCTGTCCTTTTAACAGTATATAAAATAAATAATTCTATTAATTAACATTGTCCACAAGACAGCTAAAATACGTTCCATTGCACATTTTTTTTTTAAAATGCCAGCAGTGTAAATAAGGTGTAAATCCAATTAATCCAATTTAAATGTTATAATTTAGGTATAATCTTACAATTCACTAACAGTATTACAGTATTACTTTGCTCGTTAAAATTGTACGTCAGTATCGATCGCGGGACAATAGTAGTTATCCAATCCAAATACCGATAGCATCGATAATATTGATATTTAGATCTATCCGCCTACCCTTATTTCGTAGACATATGGGGGGTTCGGGGGGTTCAAGATAGATAACAAAGGTTTAGTTGTAGTTTTCCTTATAAAAGCACACATTTAATGTGTAGATGAAAAATTCTAATATGCACACTTGGTGAATCCAATTGAACTTTCATCTGTAAATTGTTTTTTCAACTTTCAAGTTTACAATGGATCAAAATGTATTTTACAATTATTACATTCATTAATAACAATAGGAGGGTATTTTACAAAAGTTGTAGGGTTTCCACTGTGTGTTTGGTGACAAAATTTAGAAATCACGGTTGGAAGTTTCCAATGTTTTTTCTTTGGTGTTAACAAAAACATATAAAACAGATAAAGCATTTTTCACAGAGGTGCAACTTTCCTTTAAAGAATTCTCAGTGATATTGACACCAGGAGCCTGTTATATAATTATGGAACATAAAAGTTTCAAAAGACCAACTTTTTGGGAGAGAGTGCACACTACTGATCTTGTAGGATAGTTTCCTGTAAAGGTAGAAGATGCAGAGTTGCCACATTTGCATTTTTTTTAATCAAAATGGCTTGATTTCACTTTGTGATGAGTTTGTTATATTTCTGTTTGGTTTTCATCTGATCATCGCAGATTCAAGGTCAGGATGTGTGCCACAAGTGACAACTGTTTATTGACTGTGTGGCCCCAAATGGCTCTTCAAAGCTCCATGCACCAAATAGTCGTCAGGGGTGGTACTGTACAACAGAGTCTCATACAAACACATTCTAATAATTAAGAAATAATGTCGCTCACTCAGTTTAACATTATGGGTTTTTCTTTCCCTTACCTACGCGATTTGTATCTAGGGGCTACAGTTTTTGAAACAATAACACACCACTCGTCAAGTCTTGCATCTGACCCGACGTCTTCTTCATCCTTATTTGATGCCATTTGTTCACCACCCAAAACCTCCTCATCTGGTCAGAACACACCCTGTTTAACTATGTTTGACGCATTGTTTTATTGATTGTTGAAGCGGACAAGATTTTTTATGATTTTTAGAAACATTCGCACAAAGTGACAGCACGAGTGAGTCCGGCGGCCAAAGCTTTCGCAACATGGAAACGCCACAGATTGATATTGGTGTGCCACTTTTTCCCGCTCCAACGTCACCAGAGGGACATTATTACCAGGATGTTTTATTAGCATTGGAGAGGTGGTTTAGCTTTTTTGGCTGGCTCGTTGGGCCAAACCCAATCACTATTCCAAAAACACTCAGAAGGTACGCTATATGTGGTAATACATATAAGGCTTTTTCTTATAGCTTTGTATTAAAATAAAACATTTATTCTGTTTTTAGAATCGTGTCAGAAGAGGTTATAGATGATCCTGCAGGCCAGAAACCGGGAGTCAGTCAAAAAAAAGACCCCAGGTACACATCCGTTCAATATGTTCTCGGTATCAATTATGTAAGCATGTCGAAGCTAGGTTGTTTGTGATTTTTATTTAGTCTTAGCATAAAATAATTAATAATAAAATTGTCAATAGAAGCAATTAATAAACTATTTGCACAAAAACAGCTGTACAATACTATTATACGATACATAAACATGTGCCCAAAGGGAGTCGGCTGAAGCTAAAACTTTAAGTGACTACCCCTATTCCATTTTGTCCCTTTCAGAAAAGACATACTCAAAGTCAAATCAAGAAAACCACCATATTACACGAAGGAAACTCAGAAACCTAGAAAATAACATAAAACACAATACCCAAAGAAACACAATATATTAATCTTTTTGTTGTAGATTCGTCTCAAAATGTATCTTTTTTTAAAAAATTGGATGTAAATTAGGACATTTTTTTAAGTCATCCTCTTAATCGTTCTATAAATGAATACCTTTTCGGGTGGCATAATGGCTTTTCAATGTTGTGCAAAAATATTGGACCTTTAAGTTATGGATCCGCCTGAGATGATGACTGTCTGCTCTGAAGAGAAACAACTGTTGAATATGTGTTGGGAGTTTGTACTTTCTTTTTATACTAATAATGAGGATTTGAGTTTCACTGTAGCTTCACATTTTAACATGTTAGATTTTATAAACAGTTTGTATGTGCGTTCTTTATACCCAGCGTTATGTACACTCCTAATTGCTTTCTTCTGTAATTGAATAATCAATTCTATATTGCTCTTATTTGTAGTCCCAAAATCTCTATACAACTTAAACGAGGTGAAATGAATGAACTTTACATTAAATTACTCCTCATAAATACTCATTACTGCAATTTTCTTTGCTAATTTGGATTGTATGCTATTTATATGGGGTCTACAGATAATAATCATACACACCCTTCTACAATTATTTAAGTATGATTTATCTGTCTTTTTACGTTGCTTCTTCTAGATCTGCAGTGGAGATGATTATTCATTTAGCGGGTAGACGGATTCCCAACATTTCTCACTGTCAGACCTTTTCAACAGATGTTCACCTACGCACCCTCCAGCTGCTCCAACAATTTGAGGCAGTTTTTGCTTTTCTCGAGTAAGATGATGTTGCAAGACAAATTCAATGAACATCCCTGTGCAAGTTAGCCTTACACTGTCAAACACGCCAGGGGTAAAATAAAAGAGCTTGTGCCAAGATATAGTTCAAAATTAAAAAAAAAAACGCTTTAGTGTGTAATGTGATTTTTATAGCTATGGCCAAGCAGGAGCTGGTGACAGTGTCAAATGAGCACTTTGAGGAATATTGGGACGGGATGGTGATAATCATTAATTATGGTATACATCACTATAAGAGAATTACGTCATTCTCCCCCAGCCTAATTAAAATATTTAAAGTCTTGAGCTGTCAAGACCACCAAATGTGTTAATGTGACTCTGGATCCATTTATGTCTACTCATAAAAGACAATGCATCTTGAAATGTTTTTATTCCTATTAAAAAATCTTCTTAGGGTACAGGGAGCTTGTTTGAGTCACATCCGAGCTGAGTATCTACTAGACGTGCTTGAGTTCAACCACTGGTGCACAATGAAGGTATTTACTGGACACTCTATCACTTCTTGAACTGTTTAAATTACAATGAGAGTAATAGAATGAAATGCATCAATATTGTCAAATGAATAAGTTACTTTATTTTTACAAATCATTAAAAAGTATATGTTATGACATCAAACAAAATAAATTTAATCAAGAAAAGAATCATAATGTAAGATTTATCCTCAATCTACATTAGATTCATCAATATTAAACCATTCAAGCTAAGTACTGTTTTAGAAACGCTATTCTTATTATTCCAAGCACCCGTAATATTTCTGATTCTGATATTTTGTAACAGCATTAATATATTGTAAGTATAAAAGTCAAATGTGCTGTTGCTTTCCAGTCTGATGAGAAAGAGCTTGGTCTGGACTACAGCTTTGTTGACTACGAGTCTATGAGCAAACGATGCTGGAGTGATTTTCTGCTGCAAATATACAAGGTACAATCATTAACATTGTCTTTACATTTCATTCGTTTGATTTTTTTAAATAAATACACACTGTATCCATAATTGTTTTCCTATTCATTTTTTTGCAAAATGAACACTTGAGCTTGTGTTTCAGATCTTAGGTGGGTTTAATAGTTAATAAGAGCCAATTAAGATAAGGGTTGTTTCCTCTGTATTGAGTGACAATTCGTTTGCATGCTGTTAATGATGATACAGTCAAGTGTCAACATTATGACTTAAAGCTGTGTAATCTGTATGCAGTATTGGATAGCAGGGAGTGACTTACTGTGCCTAGCAAAAGTTTTGGCGCCCCAAGAACCTTTTGTCATATTGCCACATCTTAGGCTTCAAACTTTAAGCTAAAAAACTGAAACAATTTTCTCATGGTGAAGGGGAACCGGATTATTTCCTATTATATATTATATTTACAACAATATAACTGAAAAGTAAGTATTGCAAAAATGTTTGCCCCCTTTTCTCTCAGCTCAGCCAACTGACTCCAAAGGTTCCCTGATGACATCTAAAAGATTCAATGCCGACCTAAATGACTAACAACGACAAAGCGGGTGTACAGTTTGTCACAAAACTAAGCACACCCCTCACATTTCTGCAGAGATTTCATTATAATGTTTAATAGAACATCACTAAAGAAACATCAGTTCGACACAATGTAAAGAAGTCTGTCAATAAAGGCCATGGCTTACTGGAAAGATATCTTATGGTCTGATGAAACAGAGAATACTTTATTTGACTCAGATGGTTTGATGGATGTGTGGCCAGCTCTGTCATAGAGGATTGGAAGAGCATTTCAGTGGCTACTTGTGAGGCTCTGGTGAACTCCATGGCCAGGAGGATTAATGTGGTTCTGGAAAATCTTGGTGGCCACACAAAGTATTGAACTTCAGAAACATTTACTTTAAGGTGTACCAGGGTTTCAGCTACTGATGGCTATATTTTGAGTTTTTTGAGGGGGAAAATGAATTTACATAAGCTTATATAAGACTACCTTTATGTTGCAGTGATCCTTCTTCAGTGTTGTCAAACATGATGAAATATCTGCAGAAATTTGAGGGGTGTACTCACTTTTGTGGCATACTGTACTTGTGTGTCATTAACTTTCAGTTTAAATGCACCTGTAAAGCCGGCATTATAAAGCAATATGACAGCATTACGAAGAATATGCCAGGCAGATCTAGAATAAAGTTGAGGAAAGGTTTCAAGCAGGAATTGGATGTAAGAACAATTTTGCAACATTCACACATCTCCCAGAACACTGTGCGAGTAATAATATGAAAATGGAGAGATCATAAAACCCCTGCAAACCTACTAAGACCTGGTTGTTCCTCTAAACTTGGAAATACGGGACAATTCTGGCAGAAAGTCTGTTGGAGTCTGTAAAAGACCTGAGAATGGGGCAAAGGTTCACTTTCCAAAAGGACGACGAACCTAACATAAAGAAAAATCTACAACCTAATAGTTAAAAACTAGCAATACTCCAGACCTCAATCCTATGTAGCATTTGTGGAAAGATCTGAAAACCTTAAGCAACTTAGAATAGAATAAAATTGTCTTAATTGTCATTGATATCAATGTAGTGTAACATCGTATGGAACGAGATTAGACATGGGTAAAACATGTAAATTTTAGGACCAGGACAGGAAGCAGGAAGAAGAACTCGCGTAACGTACTCACAGTTTATTGGGGAGTAGAAAAAGGAGCGCATACTCGATCCGGAGATCGTTGGTTGTGGGGAGTAGATTGCTCGGAACGCGGAAGTGGTCAAAATCAAACAGATCGTGGCGAGAGCAAAACAGGAGCAAAAACACAGGAAAAAATGAGATTCTCAGGGCTTGACGTGTCAAAACAGAGTTTGCAGATGCTCCGACCAAGGGCAACTCACATTACAGCGTTTAAGTAGTCACAGGGAGCAATCCATCAACGAGTTTCAGCTGGTGTCCATGGGCGGGGCCAATTGGGCGCCCTGGCAACCGTGACAGAAGCTGGCGCCACACGGCAGGTGCCAATTGGGCGCCATGGCAACCGTGACAGTAAAACATGTAATAACGGGTTTGAAGAAAAAATATGAGCTGTTTTGAAAGAAAGAATGTGCAAATATTTCAGTTTTAAAGTGTACAAAACTTATAGAAACATACCCAAAAAGACTTGGCTTTGATCGCAGCATAAGAAGGTTGTACAAAGTATTAACTCAAAGCGGCCAATCTCTTTACAACTTCTTTTCTTTTCTTTTTTTTTGTTCGTGCAATTCCACAATATAAAATGTTGAACACATTTGGTTTCTTTCCATGATTGTGTCTCACATGTTGTTGATACCTAGAACACTTTTTGAGTTATTTATCTAAGTTTGACGCCTAAAATATGGCAATATGTCAAAATGTTTTTTGGGGGGGCAATACTTTTGCAATACACTGTATATGTTATTTTGTAAAAGTTCAAATAACCTTTTAGTGTTAAACAGTAATATGTCCTACAAATGTTCTCCAGGTGAAAGAAAATGGGATCCTGTCCTTTACGTGCTTTATAAACATATTTTTACAAAGTAGTTATTTTTATGGGGCAATATAGCATAGGGGCTTACAAAGTCATTGCTTATGATGGTATTAAAAAAATGCAGATTTGCTCACTATTTATGCTTGTCCTTTGCTAGAGCCCATTGCATTTATTAGATACGTTTTACTATTTAGGCAAATTTCTGAAACAGCATAGGTCAAATCAAGTCATACCTCAAAGGGCTGAACAGACCACATACTTTTACAGACCACTGATTATTATTACACCATCCCCTGAACTAAAACCTACAAGAGGGCAAGAAAAAAACTCAAAACTTAGCATGTGGAAAATGTAAAAACCTTGAGAAGGGACCGCACGTGAGTTAACCTCCCTTCCAGGGTGCAAACCAATTTCATATGCCCTAATCATTTGCAACACTGTGTCATTTCTTTGTACAGTCATTTTAATTAAGTGAATTTGCTTGTTGTTTTTTGCTTTGACAGAAAACATTTTTGCATTTTAAGCATGTTCTGAGATTACTTTTTCCCATTTGACACTGCAGCCACATCGATCGGTTAATACTGATCCTTTATCCTTGCAATTCTTTTTGTCAACTGAAAAATTCATAAATAACTTAAGAAGTAATATTGTTAATATTGGACTTTAGATTTAGCCAAGTTAGGGTGCAATCGAGCCATCAAAACGCAACTCCAGCAATCATATTAGCTTGTGCCCACCTTCTTGTTGTTGCAACTAGTTCTACTTTCGTGTGTTGCAACAATAATGTCCGAAAATTCATGTCTGGAAGAAAATTATGAGAATGATAGTGAATTTGAGGATATATTCCATAATATGGGTTCATGGGTCGGACTGCATTTTTTTCTAACAAAAATTATGTATCTTGATCTAGTCCTTTTGGCCAGGATTTGACTTAATAATGACCTTGGTGAATAAGATTGGCCCATTGCTTTTAAAGAAGATGATAATATGGTAATAATATAAATATCTCCACTTCCAGCTAACTACAATTTGAACTTGATTCAAAACTAGTACACGACCTATAAGATAGTCCCTTTTCTTCACACCCGGCATTTTTGCATAGCAAACCTAATTTAGATATTTTAAAATTAGACTGTGTAGTTTAAAAATAAAACCGCTGTAACCACGACAATTTTTCCTTTTTAATCAAGCATAAGTTTTGTCCTTTAATTTACCCATGCACCGACTATTCTTTTGCCAGGTATTGGTGTTAAGTCGTGTGTCAGAGCGAACTGGTGTTCAAAATCAGAAAGATGAAGAGGGAGTCTTTAACATCCAATCACTTCCGAGTAACCTTTACTCTCACCATGAGCTCCTGCTTCTCTCGTGGCTTAATTCACACTATAATCACATGAGGGAGACAGTATGGGGCTCAGGTATGAGTACAATTCAATATCTTTGTTGATTGGTTCACATTTTTTTTTTTTTTTTTTTTAGCAAGACGTGTTTTATCGATCCTTTTTACACCAGGTACCGTCCCGTCAGTACGTTGGATTGTCAATTTTGACAGGGACCTTACTGATGGACTAGTGATTGCTGCGTTGCTATCTGCTTATTGTCCATACCTGGTAAGTGTGTGTTTGTGTACATGACATGTTTAGGAGGTTTGTGTCATTGCAAATGACTCTAATATATGTTGATTTTAGATCTCCAGCCACTTTCAGAGGATGTACACCCTGACAATTCCAACCATGCAGCAGATTTTGCACAATAACATAATTATCATCCAGGCCTTAACCATACTTTCTCTCAACATGGATCTGCAGGTACTGCACAATACCATACCTGCTAATTAAAGTGGAAATCAACCCAAAGGATTTTCTTAACAACATTATGTTGTACAATCCACTTTAAAATCAAAATTTTATATTTGTCGATAGGAGTTAAGAAATCCAAATTTGTATCCATCTCTGGGGCCGCCATAATGACATTTGGTTTCAATAAATGATGACATCAATGTTCCTTGTACTTTAACTAATTACCTATTAAGGGCTCTGCACCAGAAAACAGGTGAAACGTAATTAGTTGTTAGCAAAATCAATGTCAACATCCCTTCACAGCAATTGTCAAAATGGATCCGTCCAAAGACGGATACAAGCAGGTGCTTCTTAACTCTAACCCTAAAAACTATATCAACCAAAATACTGGGTTTAAAATAGTGGTGGCCCGTAAAAACTTGAATAGTTTGGGTTTACTTCTACTTTAAATACGGCTTTTACTTTTTCTTTTTCTTTAACTGTATATTAATCTTTTAGTAGCTAAATAACTTTAGCTTGGATAATTTAGGTAGGTAAGGTAAGAAATATCTATAGTTAACTAAAATATTATCAGTCATTACTATCCCACATGTTTGTAATTATTGTGTTAGGTAAGTCTGTCAAAACATCCTTGTTCATATTCCAAGACTTGATATCAAAGTGAACCACGATTTTTAAAATCACTGTAAATGTGACATACTGCGCTGTTCAAAATAATAGCAGTGCAATGTGACTAACCAGAATATCCCTGGTTCTTAGTATATTTTTTGTTTTAACATGCCAGACAAGTTATCAGTAGGTGCAGTAGATTTTCAGAAAAAACCCCAAGACCCAGCATTCAGAATAGGCACACTCCAGAGGCTGTGCAATTGGGAAAATAGTTCAAAGGGGTGTGTTAAAAACTAGCAGTGTGGCAAAAAATCTCTGAGTTCATCAATGATGGGAAAAAAAAGAAGGTGTGAATCGGGTAGAAGCTATTTCAGGATGATGAAGCCAGCACAGGTTTAACATGCATTTGAGGAAAATGGGTCGTTCAAGAGACTTCTCCAAAGAACGGTATTCTTTGATTAAAAAGTTGATTGGAGAGGTAAGAACATATAAAAAGGGGATCATGGATCAGTTTGTGTATATCAAGATACTTGAAGAAGTAATGTTGCCTTATGCTGAAAAGGAAATGCCCTTAAAATGGGTGTTTCAACAAGACAACGACCCCAAACACACCAGTTGACAAGCAAAGTCTTGGTTCCAAACCAATGAAATTAATCTTATGGAGTGCCCAGCCCAATCCCCAGATCTCAATCCAATCGAGAACTTGTGGGGTGGTATCAAAAATGCTGTTTGTAATGCCTTAAGCAATCGTGGAGCAACACAGATGTGAAGCGGTTATAAAAAAAACTGTGGTCATGCAATAAATATTAGGATTGCTAAATCCTACCTTTGATTGGAAACACAAAATAGTTTTGTGTTTGTACAGTCAACAGCAGACACCTCTATTTTTTTAACACAGCCTTTTGAACTATTTGCACAAATGCAAAGCCTTTGAAGAGTGCTTATTATAAATGGCGAGTCTTGTTTGTTTTTTTGAGAATCTACTGCACCTACTGGTAACCTATTTGGAATGTAGCAATAAAAAATAGACTAAATCCTTAGATATTCTGCTTAGTCACATTCTACTGCTATTATTTTGAACAGCACTGTATGTAAGCTAATTAACAGCATTCCCAGAACAGAAGTAAAACAGAAGCCAATTATGATAATGAGTTGCACAGGTTGTCCCACTCTCCAAGAGTGGTTTCGATTGATGCTAAGTTCAGGATTTCTATTTGACTGTCTTTGTTAATCAGAAACACTTTAAGTGATAACAGGTGAGTGCACACCACTATTTTAACATAAAATGGAATTCTCTTTTCAAATTTGAATACCTCCACAAACAATAATATGGACACTTTTTCTTTCCCCATATGTGGTAGTTACAAAAGCGCTTATGAAATAATGTATCTTGGTTTGATTCATAGAATGAATAAAAATGCTTTGGGTTTGTGTGTGCAGCCCACAGATTTGTTGCAATCCAACGCGGTGCAAATGTTGATGCTCTGTGTTCATTTATACGAGAGATTGCCTCAGTACCAGCCTGTAAACACCATCACTCTCTCTGGAAGCCTGCACAGAACTTTGAGCAAGCAGGTAGCACACAATTGCATTATACGGTAGCCGCCTACTTCTTAAATTCTGTTACTGAGCGGGAATGTAAATGAACTGCACAAAATCTAGGCTAGGGGATACAGAAGTGTACATGCTGTGAAACAAAATCTCAAGGGATAATACAATTTCAATTGTTAGGAAGCTCATAATGAGGAGATAGGATTATGTTAATACTTCACATAATACTTTATTGAATATTCGTCCATAATAGGTGTAAAATTGTTCCAATTCACTGACTAGATTTGGACTTTTTTGAACATTTTCTATCAATTTGCTTTAATTACAGAATATAATCTTATTACCGGATTTTCCGCACTATAAAACACATTGGATTGTAAGGCACACCCCCTTAAATACTTTTTGCGGATATTTTTTTTTATATATAAGGCACACTGGACTATAAGGCTCATGGAATTGAAACTATAGTAAGGGCAGGAGTTGCACAAAAAATAAATAAGTGCTGTAATTGTTCATTCATTTAGTTAAAATATATCACTTATCACAATTGCAAAACTTTGGATGCAATAGGATTCGATACTGGAAAGCAGGGTGGGGGGGGGGTATTTTAAGGGTTATTGTTCTGTCTTCTTTATTCATTATCCATTATCCGTTATCGGTCAGTTCATAATACGCTGCAAAGCCTAGGAGCCGGGACTCTTACTCTCAGCCAAAAGGCAAAGCTAAGGTCCTAGCTGGGGGTTTGGGGTTTTTAAGGGTTATTGATCTATCTTCGTTATTCATTATCCATTATCCGTTATCGGTCAGTTCATAATACGCTACAAAGCCTAGGAGCCGGGACACTTACTCTCAGCCAAAAGGCCAAGCTAAGGTCCTAGCCCTAAAGCCTTGCTGCGATCATTGCGAATGCACCGTTCCCGGAGGTACTGCAATACCGGGCCGATGCGTGGAGTGGACAGAGCAAGCTCATATCCCCTGGATGCCACTCTGCGCTCAGCCAGCTGTCCACCTACTAGACTACTAGTGATAGAGGTGATACACAAAAAGGCATTGGCTTTTATCTCGTAATCACACTATCTTTAGTCACAATACCATGTTGGAAAATTGAGAAATCAAAGATAACAGGGCACACGTTCAGATTTCTGGTCAATGTGGGGTTTTAGGTGCGCCTTATCGTATGGAAAATGCTTTATACTTGAGGCATGCCAGTGCGTTTCTTGTTTGTATATCCCAGGTGCATTTGAAAAACCCATCCACTTCCCCTGTCAAATATCGGACAATCCTTCTTGGACAGGATGCCAGTCTCTTCTCTGTACCCGATGGCGCTGCGGTCACCATTCCGCCAAAGTAAATCAAAACACAACCCAAAAGACCCCTCCCAATGATTTGCACTCAAACAAATATTGATGCCACCATTTTTCTTGTGTAGTGAAATTGCAGCTTTATTTAACCCTCCTCTTGTGTTAGCTTTCATGCTTGTGGTTTGCTGGCAACCTGTATCATCTGTTAAATACACTAAAAACAATAATACCTGATCCATTTTTTTCATCTCATGGTTACCTTATCAGGCTTTCTTAGCCATAAAGATATATATATATATATATTTAGATTTTTGTCTGCCGGTATACTACTCAACTTTAATAAATGACCCTCAAAAGAATGATAAAAATGAATCAAAGTTTTTTCTGTTCCCAATCTATTACTGAGGAGTAATACAACACATCGGCAAGATGATATATATGATTTTATTTTATTAATATTATCCATTGTGGCGAATATGGGTGGTGAATAAATTATTCCAACAAACAACTTATTGTCACGGCAACCTTTGATGCGCAAATGCAAGCTAACGCCTTCCTCCCCAACCATACATTCTATCAGTATTAGTAAGATAACATATTTATGTGATTGACTTAAAACACAGTATTCACTTCACATTGTTTGATCATTTTATGACATTGCAAAACTGAATTCAGACCAAACGTTGAATACTATACACATAAAAACATCTATGGTGTTAAGGTCAGTTTTGGCCAATACATATTTACTTTAGGAAAAAGGCAAACAAAGCTATTTTTTTCGGCAAAATAACTTTAATACAATTATAAGAAGCAGAAGTCAAAACACAGACGTGCACTCTACAAATTAAAAGCTCTATACTAAATTGACCCCCCATTTTGGGAAATGTCTGTTTTGTTTTTGTGCAGGTATACTTTTGATAAGGATTTAAGTTTTACGTTTTAATTTTACTTGTGGCCCGCGACCCTACTGAGGATAAGCGGTGCAGCTAATGAGATGAGATGAGATGAATTTTACTTGTGATTAATATGTTTTTTCCATTGCTGCAACTTAAAAGATTGGATATGATGAATTTATTTACAATAAATAAAGCTAAATAATTATAGACATATACCTGTACCTTTTATATGTCACAAAAGCAAAGGACGCAATGTCATCACCACAAAGTTTATTTTTCAATAAAAATATGAAATCCACAAACGATACAATGCATGTTGTACAATGTAATACTTAAAATTTAGGAACCAAATAGTTTTCCCCCGGTGATTTAGTATCTAGAAACATAACACAAATGCCGCAATCGTTATTGCCAGGGTCCGGTTCCTCTCTCAAGAGTTGAACGACGCTGTACACAGAAAATAAACGACGACCAGATGATGAAGGCGCTGTCTCTAAGTCAGATCCGGAGTCCTTTCTTAATACTGGTAACAATGGAAACCAGGCTATCTATTTTTGTGGAAATTAAACCCCTAACCAAAAAATGGCCTGGAAAGGGATGGGCGCCCTAGACACATCATAGGACGTGGTGCCCTATCACCCTGGCAGTTAAGGGATCCATGAGTATGATGATACTGGAAACATGGCAAAAACAGAATCCCTCAAGGCTCCCATGAGTGGGACAGGGGCTTGCTGTCACTAAATTGACTGACAGTCCAGTAGTCCAGTTATGATTTCAGTTTTGGAAGTACTTAGTGTTTAGACTCTTGTCTTAATAGCCAGGTCAAAACCAACCTAACAAAACAAATGTAACTATTTTAATTACAGCATTTTATAATCAAGTAAAAGTGATTTTTAAAAAAAAAAAATAGAGATTGTCTGACAAAGTCAAGAAGCCCTGATGCAATAAACAACATTTGTCTATTTATGCATTTATAATCCAAAATGGGTCCGTGGCGTTTTGACACAAGTGGAGGGTTAAAAAACTGAAAAGCGCTGCAGCATTTGTGTGTCATATCCCAAAAGTGGTTGGCGGCGCCCTCTGTTGGCTGCGGCTGCATCGGCTCGCTACAACGGGTCAGGTGCAATCGACATTTCGTTCTGTGTACATTGTTACACAGAATGACAATACAAGGAAATTATTATTATTATTATTATTATTATTATTATTAGAATTTGTAGATTCCCCTAAATAGTCAATACAATAAACAGTGATATGAAAATACATCCTGTTACGGTAGTGTGAGTTATAAGGCATCATTTGTATTTTCAACAGCGCAAGCACTGATGTGACGGTGCAGTACTGCTGCTCATTCCTCCAACCCAAAGAAGCAGTCCTACTATTCATCTCCACTTCATCTACCGGCCTACATGGCACAACTTTGACATTCAAAGTCAATACGTGTGTTAGTCAGATCACGCCCACAGTGAGTCTCACGTCTACTCTACTTTATCTATCTTTCAATCTGGATTTAGTTGCAGAAGATACTCGGAACAATCAGTTTTTAACAATGAGGGGTCCTCATGGGTGTGTGCGAGTCATTGTTTGGGGTTTTGAAATTACAGCACACATGGGGACCAGTTATCAAATAAAACTGACATACTGCAGAATCACCACAGTATTTCTCTCCTAGTGCATTGGGAGGGGAGTTTTTCTGATACAGGTGTTGGGGGTGAAAAGGGCAATTGACTTTGATTATTTTACTTTCTTTCTTTCACCATTATAAGGGTTATAAACAGCACAAATAAGCTCAACATACAATTACTCTTGAATTGTCTTCTTCCAAAAAGCTGCAAAACAAAAATAGTTTGGCCTTATATGATAGACCAAAGAAAAGGCAAAATCTTTAAACTAAAGCACAAGTAAACCAAAGACAGTACCACCTTCTCCCTTTTTTCACAGACACATCATATGCAGATTTACCACAATTGCCAAAAATTAAATTATATTGTAATCAATAGGGCAGCACGGTGGGGCAGTTGTCAGCGCTTGTGCGGCACAGTTCTGAGGTCATGAGATCGAAGCTCCCTGTGTGGAGTTTGCATGTTCTCCTCGTGCTTGCGTGGGTTTCCTCCGGGAACTCCGGTTTCCTCCCACATTTCAAAAACATGTCAGGTTAATTGGCCGGTCCAAATTGTCCCTAGGTGTTAATGAGCGAGTGAGTTGTCTGTCCCTGTGTGCCCTGCGACTGGCTGGCAACCAGTTCAGGGTGTCCCCTGTCTACTGCCCGAAGATAGCTGGGATGGGCTCCAGCACCCCCGCAACCCTACTTAGGATAAGCGGTGCAGATAATGGATGGATGAATGGATGTAATCAATAACTATTTGTTAACTTCTCATGGTTTTAGATATTATCAAAATTGTCTTCTCTGAGAGATTGATGTTTTCGCTCATTCTGTGTTATGTCCTAATTACGATAGTATTTATTTTTTAGAAAAATGAACTTCTGCTAGATCAGAGTATTTAGCTAATTTTAACTAGACTTTTTCTCAATTTACCCGGTGAAAGAAGGTCATAATATCTTAAAAATAATTTAAAATTAACTCAATCACTATTTAGAATTAGCATAATGCATCACTCGATTCATCACTTACTCAGTCACTCACTCAATTACCTGTCTCTGTTTTCAGAAAAGTGTCAAGTGCAGGACTCCGTGCTACATGCTAAAAATAGTTAAACTCCCAATAACAAACATGTTTCGCGTGGAAGCAAAGTTCAAGTAAGTGATTTGGTTGGAGTTGGTTGTGTCAAGTCGAAACAATTGTCACTGTCTTCTTTTTCAGGGTGGTGCTGGTGGAATCGACAGTCAACCCGTTGGACTCCGAAAAGGAAATAGAGGGCCTTATTAAACAGGCGTCCTTGAAATTCAAGTAAAACTGATACGTGTTGAATATGATTATATACTAATGTATAACCTACTCTTCAAAAGTTTGGGGTTGCTATCTATCTATCTATCTATCTATCTATCTATCTATCTATCTATCTATCTATCTATCTATCTATCTATCTATCTATCTATCTATCTATCTATCTATCTATCTATCTATCTATCTATCTATCTATCTATCTATCTATCTATCTATCTATCTATCTATCTATCTATCTATCTATCTATCAAATATGAGGCTGCCCAAAAAAGTAAGGGATTCAAATGGGCAAAAGAACACAGACATTGGACACCTCGTTTGATAAATAAGTCATTTGTCATTTTCATGGAAAACAAAATTGGATGGGTGACCCCAAACCTTTGAACAAAAGTGTGTATTTAGGCAATAAGAAAAGAGTCTTTGATGGTTGGTTATGGTATGAAAATGATTGTCATTAAATATATTTTATAAATGTTGTATTAGAAAACTTTGCAATTATTATTTATAATTGTACATTCTGGTTTTAGAAAAGAGAAGAAGACTTTCGAGAGGAGCTGTCATGAAGAGATGGCAGGAAAGGACTCGGATCAGAGACGCACAAATAGTGTGAGTTCTTGAAAGTGAACCATGTTTGTGTGTCTTTGGCAGATGGTGAAGGCAGCGAGTTCATCAGCACAGTGAGCAGTGTCAGTCTGAAGCCCGACCAGTCCAACATGCTCAACCTCCACTTCCTTCCCTTCTGTCCTGGAGCCAAGTACTGCGCTGTCTTGCTCATCTCTCCCCAGGTCAGGGTTGTATTCACTTGTGTGCAGGGGGGGTTAAGAGAATTAAAAATTGTTGATTCTCAAAATAAAATTGTGCTTCTGTGAGAAACATTGACACTTCACCATATAATAAAAAAATACAAGGCAATGCAAAATACCTGAGGAGCTTGGGCTGCGATCCTCATTACAATAAACCCAGTAACCCATTTACAGTAACATAGAAATTGTACATACAATCAGGTTAACAATGCCTGATTGAGTAAGATTATTTTAGAAAATATATTTAAATTAATTTTTTTAGGTCCTCTGTGATGCATTAGCAAAACACTCCATTTAAGGAATTAAAAAAAACCTCTCCATTGAAGTTCTTATTTATTAAGATAGCGTAAAGGGTTCCTGCGGATTCTTAAAAGGTCTTAAAAGTCATTTAATTAATTTTTCTAAAAATAAGGCCTTAATTGGTATTGAAATGTCTAAATCTTTCTTTTCAAAAGTCTTAAAAATATGAAATCATTAATAGGATTTACATTTTTTTGAAGTAAAAAGATTTAGTTACATTTATCAATGGTCTTTTTTAATAATTCACAGACTTACTTTTGTGGCAACATCTTTATTCGTCTCAAATTCTCAATTCATTCTGAAGGGGCAAACCCAATATATTTTTATTTGTTTTTTAAGTAGTATCAATTTCGCAGTTCATTATTTTTGACAAGATTTTGTTATCAAAGAAAAATGTAAAATGAAAAACCACAAATTGGGATGATCCACAGCACTACCAAATTCATTAATACAAGAAGTCTTTAAACAAACATTGTGAAAAAAGGCAATCAGCACGTTTCTAATTTAATTTGGAAACAAATAGAAGGGAGAGGGCTTAGGGTGTAGTGGTTTGAAAAGAGGTGGATCTACTATGTAGTGAGTTCAGTTTTTTTTTCCCCTTTTAGCCGAGTAGCTTGACGCTCTGAGTCTGAGCCCAGCAACAACTGAACCCGCTGCTTGAGTTCCTCCTATGGAATTGAAAGCTTTAAAAAAATCAAGCTCTCTTATCAAAACGCCAAATGGGGAAGATTTCACCAAAGATGCTAGAAATGCTCAAGTATAAATCATGACTCAGCACACAAAGACAAATCAACAATCTTTTGATTACAGGCTAACCAAGTGGTGGGAAACCTATGGCTCTTTTCAGGAGTTTATATGGCTCGGAGATCAAATTGAAGTAGTGTAATTTTTTAATATAATGTTTCATGCACAGCAAGTTGTGGGTCATAGAAGCCAAGACACTAAGAATGTTCTCAAGGTTTGGTCCAGTATATATTGGACACAATTTTAGCTACAGTTTAGAGTCAAGGTGTCACACCATTAGACCTTGTTTTTGCTGTAAATCGCTAAATAATGCTTTAAATGGAAGCTCATTAAACATGTTCCGTGTTGAGACAACGACAAACGTTTTACCAAGAAGCTTTACCAAGGAATCTAGAGCAATTTGATTGTGTGAGGAATAGGAATGGGTGAGCTATACATAGCACGCGTGGATCTCTTTTACCAAAGAACTTGGCCTGTACCTTGTTTTGAACCATTATTTAGGAAAAAAAAGGAAGTCAAAATGAGCAAGAGGGAAACAAATTTTAAATGGTACAGTATATTTATATTGATATGGGACACATTATTACATAGATTTGATCAGATCATCTAACATCACACAGTGAAATAGAATGTGCTGAAGAATTTTGTCTGGAGAGGGGGTTAAAATATATGGTGTTGCTCTCTCTCCAAAAAATAAATAAATCAAAATATCTGGCTTTCATTGCTCTCTGGGTCAAACAAGGTTCCCAACCTTAGCTAACCCTTAGGTGATTTGAATCTTTATTATAAATCTGTTAAGGCAGGTCATCTCCTGGAAACAGAAACATCATTGTCCGGTAGCACACCGAGTGCATTTTTTAAGGGCGTGGTGCTGTCCATCGTTGGGCGTGGGAAGACTGCATTGATGGAATGGGTGGGCTTCAGTTCACCACAGGCATGACGGCGCAGGCATAGAAACGGCATCAATAGACAGGTGTGATTCATTTTACCGCGGGCGTGAGGAGACGGGCGTGGATCTGTCCATCACGGGTGTGAGGAGACGGCCGTAGGGCAGTTTATAAGGGGGTTTAGGTTAGCCAATAATCTGTGAAAAGATGTTTTGGGGGACGAATGGTTAGTCTTTTGAGGTTCTTTTTGACAGAGTCTGTAGCTGGAAAGGGGGTGGTGTATTTGCAGCAAAGAGCATCACCTGCCTTGTGTTATGCTTAAAAAGTATCGCTTGTAATCCATTATTCTAATATGTTGGGTAGGCTACTAAAGTACACTGAATGATAAAGCATGATACTAAAAAACTACGGAAAGCCAAACGTTTTAAGATGGCTCCCTTTGAATGATTCTGCTCCAGAGCCAAATTGAGTTTGACATCTCTGCTGTAGAGTTTATGATTGACGTCAAATAGTTCCCACAAAATAATGATAAACCAAATAATTGCTTTTGTGAATTCTAACTGCTCAGTTTAGCGGTGATCTTTGTGATGCATAATGAGCATGCATTTTTAATCATGTTTTGCCTAGAAAACGCATAAACTACAGTTAGGCAATTTTACAGCACATTTACAATAATTGTACGTGTTTACGCAGGTTGGCGATATGTTCTACTTGGTAAAGGCAACAGCTGACTTGCCTCTTCCAGCTCCTCTCAGAGTCAGACACAGTTCAAACGTCTTCAACATCCCTGGAAACTCCAGTAAGACGCCTGAAGATAAATATTGGCCTGCAAAACAAGAATCTTTGCAAACATTTTGGAAATGCTAAAAAATAATTGCAGTATATGAAGTTTTTATAAATGCAATTGGGGGCTTTCAAGTAATAAAAAAAATAAGTAATAATCTCAAGAAAGAGTCATGCCATATTCTATATATGTAAGATGCTTCATGTACTGTTTTGACCACAGTGCAAAATGGGCAACACACACAACACCCACCAGGGCTGTGTACAAGTATATGAATGCGCGCATAGTCTCATGAGTGTATTTTCTACCATCAGTGGGCTTAGGTGGTTGTGTGCCAGCGCTGCGTCTACGTTGCTCTGTCGGACAGACGTGCGAAGAGCTGATCCGCCTCCCGCTGATCAATTCATCTTGGGAAAACGCCCTCGCCATGTGGGCGCAACACAGAATGACCGCCATTGAACTCCAAAGGCGAATGTTGACCTACACTTTGCATAGCAGCAGTGTCAGGGCAAGCATGGCAGCGTGCATGCTCTCCAAAAAGGAGGTACATATATTCACACTTTAACAACCGGCACTTGAATTAGGCATCAGGAGCACTATTTGCATTTTGAGGTGTCAGAGGAGTTTCAATCTCCCATTTAATGTAATGCATCTGATAGAGCCAAATGCGAGGTGTCGACGACAAAAGCGGGGTCGTGTACAAAGTGGAAGTTTCATTGCCTCGATACTTTACGGTACCCAGCACTGTTACCATGCCGATAAAGAAAGAGACCAACATATGGAAGAACCCTGCAGGTACACATTCGACGAGCAAACCTTGGAATATATTGTAAACTAAATGTACCGTATTTTCCAGGCTTTAAGGCGCACACAAAACCCTAAATTGGCCAGATCGTGCGCCACATTATCTGCTGCACCTTATATTAAGGCAAAAATCTGAAATTTCTTACCATATTTGTGCAATTATTAACAGTCGATACGTTTTATTGTTGACCACAATTGCATAACTACAGTGGCAACAGGGATCTAGATAAGTAGCGATGGTAGGAGCACTGAATCCCAACCACCAGGCGGCTAGGGACTGAGACGGTTGTTCACAATTGCATAACATTGGATGCAATACAAATCCAAACCGGATTACAGTGGGGAGAACGCCAGACCCTATCCACAAGACCCGTAGGGCTGCAGACGATACACCAAAAGGCATTTGGTCTTATCTCATTATTACACTACTTTTGGTCACAGTAAGCAGACATGTTTGAGAAATGAGAAAACAAAAAGTGATTCAAAATCAGCATGAAATTTTGTTCCACTTTTTCTCAGCTCAAACTAAACATTGTAAGTGACGAACGCTTGAGTATGTGCGGCCATGCGTTCATTTACATCTTTCAGGAAAACCGAATTACTTCCCACAACGCCTTGCTCTTCATTTAGTTTAGAAGCTCGGGCACTTTGTAAAGACTTTGTAAGTTGGTGCTAAAATACCGGTTTATTGTCCGACAATATTCTTGCGGCCCGGTCCAATAAAACATCATTGAATTTGGTGCCGTTATTAGAAATAGTGTGAAGATGAAATAAAACCTAAAGCCTCTTCATGTTTTGACTGAAGCGGTTTAGCAGATAGGATCCGGTTATCTCCCACTGCGATCTGGGTTTTAATCCCGCTGTGTAAATGTTATGCAATTGTAATCAGTACCATATTCTGACTAGTTGTTTTTTATTTTATGTGCTACCCTAACCCTTACTTTAGTTTTAATTCCACATAGCTTATAGTCTAGTGCGTCTTATCTATGGAAAAAATATCGCAAAAGACTACTTTCTGGGGATGCCTTATCATCCGGTGCACCTTATAGTACGGAAAATACGGTTGTTAAAAAGTGTTTTGTATATGTTATACATTAAATTTATATAAAGAATATTAAGATAATGTAATCAACAATTTATGGTATTATGTTTGTCAATATAGATGACGATTGTGTGGAAATCCCCTTGAGGTTCAAAGCAGACTCTGTGGGGCTCTTTTCATGTCAGATTGTTCTGAAGTCCTGCTTTGATACCAGAGTCTACTTGATGGAGGCGATCGTCACCTCACCGGTACGTTTTGACTTCAGGAGCTTTTAAATTTAAAAACAAATGCTGATGGGTATGGGTGGATACTGAATTTTAATCTTGGTACTTAAATGGTCATTTTAAAAAAGGTTTTATTATTTTCTGTGACCACAGGGAGGATCTGTTCATTTGGACTTTAGTTCTCCTGCTCAGCATTCAGTCACACAAGATATCCCTCTGGTGAGTTGAGAATCCTGCATTGCTTTTACTAAAATCACATCCACAGAATAATGAGATTATCACTATCCTTCATTTGTTGTTCTTTTGTTGCAGCAAAATGAGACCCACCAAGACTGGACCTTAAAGGCTGAGTTGTTCGGTGAAGGCTTCCATGGCCCAAAGGTTTTAGTTGTACCAGCCGGGACCAGAGCTTGTTACCCTCTCACTTTCCACCCCACTGTACAATGCATTGTCACGGTTTGTTATCTTTGTTCCCTCTCTTGAATTCTATCGATATGAATTTGTCACAAGCCAGAAACAGAGACAGGACTCAATAGCGTTCGTTTAACTCATTTTTATTGAAAAAGAGAGCAGTACTTGCTTCCACGATCCGATGATCGTTGGACACGGGTAGCTGATGGCAGGAACGCGGAAGTGGCACTTCCGTGTCGAGCGGGCATAGTCGTGGGTGGCAGGAAAGCTGGTCAGTAGCCGGGACAGGGGAGCAAGAGCGGTAATCGAGTCCAGAAAAAAGGTCGGCAACAAGTATCAGGCAGGAAACGGGGCAAAACAGGTCGATGGCCGGGACGGAAGAGCAGGGCAGAAACGGGTCCAGAAACAGGTTGGCAACAGGTAACAGGCAGGAGAAAACAGAGAAGGAGATTGTCGGAGGGTACGGTGCTTGCCTAGCAAAAGCGTCGGTTGGCAGGACGGTCTGACAGCTTCCTCTTGGAAGCCGGGGGTTTTAAAAGGGTCCATGAACTAATCAGCGCTTGGGGCTGTTGGCGCCAACGGGGCATTCACAAATGCCCCGAATCAGAAATCATGACAGAATTTGCACCATTTGAGATTTTTTTTCATCGCAAATATTTGACATAACTGTTGCAAGAAAAATAGTAAAGCAGTTTTAAATTTCAAACAGAATCGTTTTAGAATTTAGAAAATAGATAACAGATTGACCTAAGTGGCTCATTGGTCTCGTGGTATGATTCTCGCTTATAGTGCAAGAATGTCCTGTGCTCAACTCCTGGACGAATCACTCTTAAAGTCATACTTAGTAACCAGTTCAGGGTTTCCCCTGCCTTCTGCCTGAAGATGGTTGGGATGGGCTCCAGGACCCCCGCGACCCTACTGAGGATAAGCGGTGCAGATAATGGATGATTGGATGGATTGTCCTAATCTTTCCTGCTACAGGGGAAGCTGTGTTTGCATAACAACTACAATGGGGTGGATCACATCTTCACCATTCGAGGAGTAGGCGAGCGCCCTTTGCCTGTGGAGCATCTTGTATTACGTTGTCCTGTGGGCGAAACCACAAACAGACAGCTGAGTGTACCCAACTACAGTCAGAACATGCTCTCCCTTCAGGTTGTTTTTGTCAACTACTCATAAAACTATTACTACTAATAAAAATAATAGGATATTAATACTAAATATAATACATGTATGAATGTGTACATTTCCTAGGTGGTGACAGACTTATCTATTATCAGTGGCATTTCATCCCTCAAGGTTCCACCTGGTCAAAGCACCTTGTACAACCTTTCTTTGTTGCCAAGGAAACGAGGAGATCTATCCGGTGACCTTTGTCTAATTTCTCAATATATGCAGACTTTGTTTCAAAGGAGGCCAAAGTGTAACGGATATCCAACTGTTTTTCATAGGTTATGTATCATTTGTTGAGATTGTAGAAAATGAGAAGGATGCTGATCAAGGTAATTTTATGTTGCTATTTTTAATTTCTTAGATGGTAATCGCAACTATGTTTGATAACTCATTTGCAAGCAAAGACTCAAAAAAACTTGTTGCTCGTGTCAGTAGTTAAATGCAGTTGTGATTTGAATGTGCTCAGGTAACTGAAAATTTATGAGCACACGTCAATGGGCTAAAGGACGGGGAGGGATATTGCGTATTTTGAATAAGATGGCCCTATTTTTGGGGTTGATTTGAGACAAAAATACCAGTTTTAGGCAATTATTTTTAAAATGATTTGAGTATAGCCTTTTGAAAATTCAGGTTACAACAATGTTCGTGATAATATTAACATAAATTATGATTAATGTACTCTTTCTGTAACATACCCTCTGTTGTGACTTAATGTATTGTCGTCCGTTTGTTTACCACCATTTGAACAAAATGACCTTCATCAGGCCTCTAGAAATGTAATCACTGACTGCTCAAAAGACATGACTTACTTTCTCCGGTTTTCCATATGTCAGTCACCAAACTAATCAAAGCATCGTTGATTTGACCGGTTATTTTTTTGCACAGCACAAGTACAGTTTATTGTATTTGCTATACAAACAGTTGTTTGTACATACACTTGTACAGCTTCTTTCAGATGCTAGATCAAGGGTGTCAAACTTATTTTAGCTTAGGGGCCACATGGTGAAAAAGAACTCTCACAGGGGCCAAAATGGTAGAGCAGTGGCGTAAAACGTGTGCAAGAAAGCAAAACAACAATTTAATTCATTTTCACTTCAGTTAATTGTACCCTGGAAAACTCATTCAAACTGGAATGGGACCTAAATAGGACACAAACACCAATTTTAGTGAAAAATTATTTAAATGATAGATTTAACAGTTTTTCACGTTTTTTTTAATCCTGCTTTTTATTTACTTTTTTTTATGAAAATGTTGGAGATATTTGCTGTAAGATTTCATATATGTTATTGAAAGGGGCTAAGGCTTCTTTAAACTTCTGTAAAGACACCGGTGTGCTATTTTTTAATTTTGTATTTTTAGTCCAGGTGCTAACCGATGATTTCCATTTACTGATAATAGTAGTGCAGTTTAGTCACAAATGTTGTGGTTAGGAGAGTCATCCCAGCACCACACACGAGTGCAATTGTATCAACGCTTCGATAACCTCTATTTTAAATAAAATAACATCGAGGTGGGTGTTTCCTCAAATGTTCACTGGTTGATAAATTGCAGTCAGCAAATGCATCCACCACAGTGGGTGGTTTGCTATGGAAGTGGCATCTGGCTTTGGTAACATCCATTGGACATATTTAAAACTGTCGGTCATTGTTTGCCAGCTCGGTGGTCTTTGCTTGCGTGCCCGCCCCGAGACCGGGATGCAGAGGTTCGCGCTTCGGCCGAGTCATACCCAAGACCTTCAACATTGGTACCCTTTGCCTCCCAGCTTGGCACTCAGCATTATTGATTAGAATTGAGGGGCTAATGTCTCCCAACGACAGGTGTTGCGACACATCAGTTGGGTAGTACGGTAGACTCGCATCGCTTACTCTACACAGTTGCACGTGAACATATGAGAGCCAACCCTTGATTAATCATGGATAAGGCGAGGAAAAAGAAGAAAAGAATGTTCAGAATGGTAATAATTATAAAAGTGATAAGTGGGTAGTTTTCTCTTTGCTTTCAGAAAATATTGTAGGACGCTATGAGGTGTTCTACACTCTTGAAATAATTTGTGAACCAGGAGATCCTGTGAACACCTTTAATGTGCAGTGCACTGTTCAAGTAAGCTCAAAAAACATGATGCCTAAGTTTTTTTGGTCTAACACTTCAGTATTGAGTTATATTCAACACAGCAATTGCCCTGTTGCTTCCCCCCAAGAGCTCAGTTGCCATAGAGATCCCTATCAGTAACCCTGCAGAGGATCTCCTCATGCTCAATGTGGATCTGGAAGGGGAGGACTTGTGTGGAGCGGACTGGGTCATAATCCCTCCGCAGGAAACTTTGATATACAAAGTCACATTTTCTCCAGGAAAACTAGGGAAGAGCATCAACAGGTTGGGGATTTTTTTAATCCTTAACATGTTAGCTATGTATCCTTTACACACGTTTGTTTTTCTGTTTTAGTGTTATTTTCCATTCTGAAGCATTTGGAGAGTTTTGGTACCAGTTGGAACTTTATGCTGTACCATCTGCTGTTGTGACATTAGCTCAGGCGAGCTGTCCTTTGGGCAAGTAGGTAGCAACACATAAAGCTGTATTGACACTGCAAGTGTTGCACTTTATTCACGAATAGTCAAGACAGTTGTGTAAAATTTAGAATAAATACATCCTTATCCCAAACTTTAAAATTCAATGAAAGGGGGGAAAATCACCTAAAAAAAATTTTTTTCAATTTCATTTTTCTGGTCACCAGAGATAAAAACACAAAACAAAAAAGAACTAAGAACTGAAAAAAAAGTTTCAACATACCCAAAAACGGCAAAGTGGACCCTCTGCAGTGGATGGCTACCTCCAGTAAGACATGCCAATGCATTATTGTAAGAAAATTATAAATCAATAATTAACCTTGCACAAAACATTACAGATGAAACAATCAAGTTACAAAAAGACGGTAGCCTCATACTGTTTTCACAAGAAGATCCTGCTATTATTTGAAATGTTCGATAATTCTTATATAAAATAATTAATGAAAACTAAACAAGCACGCAAGACTTTTAACATTTTGACCATGTACTGAAATATGTGTTATTATTTTTTTCTTCTCCACACTTATTTTGGAACTTGCTACTTTGGTTATTACTATTTTTTCATTGCACTACTGTTCTGATGCACTTACAACTTAGGCCAGTCTACAAGCACAACCTTGTAAATGTTTGCCTATTTATCCTAACATTCTTTTTTATCATAGTTTTCTCTTCATAGTCTTTCATTACATGTTTTTCCTGGAGTGCCATGTCTAATCTTGTTGTTATTTATAAAAATTAAGAAAATTCTCATTCTAATTTGCTATGCTTGGGTATGACGTACGAATCAGTTTTTACTTGTCAGTGTTTTATTTTTTGGGTGAACTCAATAAACACATGTATTTGAAAATGGATTATATTTTAAATCTTTTTTATATGTTTTGTTGTAGGTGGACTAGACAGTCAATTCCAGTGGTCAACCCAACAGCAGATACAATAAAAATGACCGTTTCCAACAATAACCCCAGGAACTACACACTGGAACTTGGCCCAGACAACATTGTTAGTATTTTTCGAGGATTAATGACTACTTGTACCAACCTAGTTTTAAGGAATTGCAACTCACTATGGTGGCAATTACCAGCATCAATTGGCAGGAACCAGGAAAACAATTCGATGAATGTTACATTTTCATTAATTTCATGGAATTTAAGTCAAAAAATACTATGTGGGGATCTAAGGGTAAGTTTTGATTGTTTTTTTAGGGTTTATTTGTAGGAATCCGTATTTACTAGTTATACTGGAATTGATGACTTCAGTTATATTGCTCAACCTTTCTCATGTTTGTTTTTTTTCTTCATGTATGATAAGTGTCGTTATGAGCTACATGAGCAGCTCATTTTGTTACACATCTTAAGGTCGGATCTGGGAACAACTGTTTCCTGCTTTTTTTCCCCAAAAGCCACTCTTCATGCCTTGTATGTGTTTCAGATTACTGTTGATCCCCGTTCGGCCACCGAACTTGGGGTCCTCTTCACCCCATCAGCAATTGGAGAGTGTAATCATGGAGCAAAGATCACATTTACATGCCCTCAGGTGTTTCAATGGATCTTACTCAGATTGATTAAGTGGTTGTCATTTCAGTTTTTCAGCTAGGTGATGTTAGATTATGACCCATTTTTCACTTAAGTTGCAGCAATGGTGCGTGTTGTTATTTGGCCGGGGTCTCATGCCCGAACCAGATGAACCTCAAAGCATCTCTGCCCCAGTCGGTTCTAGCGAGACTTTAATCATTCGCTTCAGGAATCCCACAGAGTACCCAGCAAATCTCAAAATCACACTTACAGGTTGTGTGGCAATTTCAATCCTTTCACATGAACACATGACCCGTCACTCACCAGCACTTGCTTTTATATGTATCTGTAATAGGTAAAGATCCAAATGCTGCTCCTGAATTTGTTTCGGTGATCCCAGGAAATAATTTCTTCTCTCTATTGCTGAGCCAAGCTGAAGGTGTGTTGACTTATTTTGATATGTACTAAGGAACATTTTTAACTCGCACTTTAAAAAATGAGAAAACATGATTCAGTGAGTGAGTGGCTCTTATTCAACCTGAATGAGTACACTCCAATAGTATATATTTTTGTGGCACACTGTAGCAAATTTAGGAAGAAATTAAATATCTGAACAAATAATCAATTCACAAATGAAGAGGCGAGTTTAATCTCTTAAATCAGTGTCGCCTTCTTGGAGCACCACATTTAGATAATTCTCAGAAAAATTGATGAAAACAGATTTTACCTTTAACACACGCTGATTTAAAGAATTGTATCTACTAATCATCTACAGAAGAAGCTTGAATAAAAAAACAACACAAGTTCATGTCTGTTCCCCACCTGATAAGCAGGATACTGTCCTAAAGTTGATGTACCTTGCACACTAAACGACGGATGTAGATTTGCCAATGTGTGAAAGAAATATGATACACAAACAACAACAAAATGGATAAGCAAAGGTAATTTTAGATCTGAAAATTCTATCAATCAACCAACCCTACATGGAACACTCACAGAGAACACTTATTTACAAGGCACAACCTGATCTGATGGTTTCGTTCATAAACAGACAGCAAGAATGTTTAAAGAACTGCTTCTATTTTAAAGTACACTTGTGTTCAAAAGAACAATTTTAAATGAAAGTAAATTGTCCTTGGGAAACACTTCTCAAATTTGTCATCTAATCATTTCCTCAGGATCCCTTTTTAGTTTACTGCAAAGATTTTCCTGTTCAAACTGGAAATTTTCAATGATTTGAAAAAGACTTTAAACTTAAATGTGCTGAACATCACTAAAGGCATCTTCTTTTGCAGCTTTTTGCCGACAGCTGCTTGTTTACTGAAACACTTCTATAGATCGCTTGTATTTTAAGATCTAACTTGTACATAGAAACTACAGGCAGAATTATCATGCTGCATTAAAAGTAGAGCAGACTACCGGTAATTAGTTTGGCTATGTTTATGGTTAATATTGTAAAAAAAACACTGTATTTGTCCCACAGGTATACAGATAAGCGAAGGGGGCAGTTTGGATGTGCCGGTGGTGTTTGCCCCCAAGTCTGTGGACCCACAACAAGCCTGGCTTTGTATTTCCTTGAAGCCCCTCAACAATGCTACAATCGGAAAAAGGTGGGTTACATGTTTATTTCCATGGAACTAAGTGCAAGTTAGGACGCAAATACGGAAATGATCCAAATGAACATGAACAGTGGTTACATACACTCACCGTCCACGTTATTAGGTACACCTGTCCAACTACTGGTTAACACTTAATTTCTAAACAGCCAATCGCATGGCGGACATCAGTGCATTTAGCAAAACAACCTCCTGCAGTTCAAACCGAGCATCAGTATGGGGCAGAAAGGTGATTTGAGTGACTTTGAACGCGGGATGGTTGTTGGTGCCAGAAGGGCAGGTCTGAGTATGTCAGCAACTGCTGATCTACTGGGATCTTTACGCACAACCATTACCTGGGTTTACAGAGAAAGGTCTGAGAAAAAAATGTCCAGTGAGCGGCAGTTCTTTCGGCGGAAATGCCTTGTTGGCGCTAGAAGTCAGAGGAGAACGGCCAGACTCGTTTGTGCTGATGGAAAAGCAACAGACTCACTTAACGACCCGTTACAACCAAATTAGGCAGAAGAGCATCTCTGAATGCACAGTGTAATGTTGTGGAGAATATTTTCTTGGCACTCTTTGTGGCCTTTGGTACCAATTGGGCATCGTTGCAATGCCAAAGCCTACCTAAGTATTGTTGCTGACTTTGTCCATCCCTTTATGACCACAGTGTACCCAACTTCTGATGGCTATTTTCAGGAGGATAATCTGCCATGACATAAAACTGGAAAGATCTCTGACTGGTTTCTTGAGCATGATAATGACTTCACTGTAGTCAAATGGCCTCCACAATCACCAAAACTCAATTCAATAACATCTTTGGGATGTGTTGGAATGGGTGATTTGCATGTACAGCCGACAAATCTGCGCCAACTGTGTCATGCCATCACGTCAATTTGGAACAAACGCTCTGAGGAATGCTTCGAGCACTTTGTTGAATCCAAGCCTTGAAGAATTGAGGGAGTTCTGGTGGCAAAAGGGGGCCCAACCCGTGACTAGCATGGTGTACCTATTAAAGTGACCGGAGAGTATATAACAACATTGTGGCAACTACTTATGTAAATTTCCTGTGTTAAATATACTTTCAATATCATTGGTTTTAAATGTCTATTTTCTTGCAGTTGGTGGCATGAGTCTTATATACAGTGCTTGTGTGTAAACACTTTAGTATTACTTTGAACTGCAAAAAAAGTTTTATATTTAGTATAAAATAGCGAACTTGTAACAAGGCTGGTTATTGTGTGTTTTGGTGTTGGCGGTCCTTGTGGTAAAATCAAGCTGCATGCTGAACTGACCAGTTGCCATGGCTACTTATGCTTCCATTTCTTCTTTTACTCTCAAATGGCAAATACTTTTGTTGCATCAGCGCTAGAGGTAAGATCTTGGGCCTAGGCCAAAGAATTTGCATGAAATTTCAATCATTGAGTTCGACCAGGCTTCTTTCTCGCAGTTTTTTTTTAAACTTATCCACTTGTCGTCTGATCTGTGTTTTTTTCTTCGTGGAATATCTGAGCAGCATGCACGCTGACCGGCGCGTTTGCTGCTCAAGCCGTTCGGTGCTGCGCCGGCCAATCAGTGCATATGCTATTCACGCATATGCTGTTCGGACACAGAAGGCAGGCACGCCGCAGGGGAGGAGTTGGTTGTTTTCCGAGACGGCCAAAATCACCCATCCTCCTCACAAATAAAATGTGAAAATTCATGTTTACTTTGGGCTCAGTCCCTCAAATCAAGTTAAGCAGCCAGGATTGGGTTAGTTTGGGCTTTATACCTTCGGGCCGGGCTGTTTTTTGGCTGGATTATTTTTGGCCCGATCTTAACTCCAATCAGCTCTACATTTTCTAGCATTCTATAAAGCAGGTCACCAATGCTAGCATTACTTTATCCCTTTGATTTTGGGATTGAAATCAAATGTTGTTTTCAAAAAGGTTTTAATTTGTAGGGTTAGGACTTACACACTTCAACATCCATTGCAGCCTAATCATCCTGGTAGGGTACCTCATGTGCAGTCTTTTCTTAAGGTTTCTTCATTTTCCTCATGTTGAGGTTTTTGAGTTTTTCCTTGCCTCCGTGTAGGTTTTAGATCAAATGGTGAAATAATAGTCTGTTGTTTGCAATATGCTGTGGTTTTGTGCAGCCCTCTGCGATTCCTTCTGGTTAAGGGCTATACAAACATGGCATGGCTGGGAGCAGACATATTTCAAGTTATTTCAATTACTAGATTAATCAATTTAAAATCAATTCTTAGTTACAGTCCTACTGTCATGATGGCCAGTATGCTAAAATCTGTAGCCCTACTTATATTTCAGCCCCGCTCTTTTTTTCCTTAAACGCTCCCTTTTTCTAATTGCCACTAATGGTGAGCAGTGAAGGGTTAAGCTTGCTTTACACTCATAATTAAACAGAGCAAAGAAGAAGCTGTCGACCGTCTGTTGGATCTACCCCCTGTGCGGGATTCCCGTGAGAGCATCTGATGATAGCGCACCAATCTGCGTGGTAGAGTGTGAAGCAGGCTGTCAACTGGAGAAGAAGCTTGATGTCCAAATGACTGGATTTGTGCCAGGGACTGAAAATAGACAGGAAGGTAATCACGTTCATCTTTATCTATTGGCGATAGCTCCATGTCAACAAAGTGAAAATACATGTTTTGCCTAACTTAGATGGAGGTTGTTGTTGTAGTTGTTGTTGATGTTAACTTTAAAATAATATAAACTTCAAGGAGTTGTCCTCCTGTCAAATTCAGTCATAAACCAAGGTCATAAAAAGAAGAATAAGAAGAATTTACTTTTATTGTCATTCTTTGTAACAATGCACACAGAACAAAATGTTGATACACCTGACCCGTACAGTTAAACTGTAGCGAGCCGATGCAGCCGCAGCCAAACAGGGCGCAGACATTTTTTAGTCATTAGGTGACCAAACCCCCCCAATTCCAACCCTTAATGCCGAGCGCCAAGCAGGGAGGCAATGACGTTGTAAGTCTTAGGCCGAGGCTTGAACCAGCGACCTCCCAGTCTCGGAGCGGGCGCCCTACCATCTAGGCTACCGAGTTAGGTCAAACAGGCAGAGCTTATTCTTTAGCATTGGCGCTAAAAGGTAGATTTGAATATATACCACATAGAGCATTTTGTTTAATTAATGCAGCCTTTGTATTACCCTACAAACATTTTCAATAAAGGAGCATTATGGAAGCTGCCACTTTTTACCCTCTCCTACCATCTCTGGACTAAAGTGCAACTTCCATTTCTGTGTCAAGCTCATTCTAGGGCATTTTTGGAGCATGCTTGATATAGACCAGAGTTGGGCACGTTATTGAATAATAGTAACCCTTCTGAGTTCCCAGTTTACGGATTCCTTGCCCACCTGGGTTGTATGGGCCCATTTCCTGTAGTGTGACTTTGGCAAGTAAAGCCTGGCAGCATCCATCCCTCTCCACACTGTTTTTTTGTGTAGGGGTTTTGCTTCCCCACATAAAACAGATAGTCCCGATTTTTGTGGTTACCAGTAGCAGGATAACTATTCTGATCTGACTGAGATGAAAAGCGTCATCCCGGTGTTTATAGATGAGCTGGACCTCAGCATTGATGCGCAGGCGTGTGACAATACTCTCACTCACTATTACCAAACAATGGTTATGCTTAAGTAACACGTACTGACACCAAAAAGTACTGTGTTATTCTGAAAGTGACTATGTATTTAAAAATTACAGTATATACTCCAAAGGTTTATACCGTATATAAACCGTTCCCCTTAGACTGCTTTCAAATAGCCACATATTTTAAAAAAAAAAGAGAAAATAACATTTATAATTTTAGGCTTGTACAATCTTAAGAAATTGTAAACAAACATAAATCAGAGACACTCCATATCCCTTTTGTGTATGGGCATCAAACCACTAAAATATTTATCCGGTTTCTGGCTAATGTTCATGTTTTGAACCACCGTTCCCACGATTTTCCTTGGGTGCATTTTCCAGGGAAGTATCGTTCTTCGATTTTCTGACATTGTTTTCATCTACAACAAAGTTTTCCCACTTCTAGGTTGCTTGTTTCTTTAGTGGCCTTTATCACTTTTAGAATTAAGTAAGCAGTATTGGACAGTCATTTTCCTTTGTTCAAGTCATGGTTTATTGCAAAGATAATTTGAAAAAAAGAAACATTCAGCATTCACCATGCTTTTACCTTAAATTCTGTGGCTTCATGCTTCTCACGTTTGCCCCATCAGTTTCACATCGGTTTCACATTGGTTTGTTGTTCCCCTAAAACACGGGTCTGCAACGTGGTGCCCGCAGGAACGAGGGTGCCCCCTGAGGACGGTCGAGGTTCCCACGGACCTGTTTTGAAAATAGCTCACCAGTGCTGGGTCATTGTGATTTCCTGGGGAAATGAGTTTGTTTAACCCTAACAATAACATAGTGACAGTGTAGTAACAACATAAGGTATTTTGAAAATAATATTCAAATTAATACATTTCAGTTGATTGGCTTCATTGTCTAGGAAAAATCTACCACGTGATGTGCAGTGTTACCCTAACGCAGGGGTCGGGAACCTATGGCTCGCGAGTCATATATGGCTCTTTCTATGAGTATCTGTGGCTCAGAGACCAATTTGATTGCATGCAAAATTTCTACATCTTTTTCAAAACCGGAGTCTTCTATCCTATTCAGGTACACGTAAAGCCAAATCAAAGCTAAGTGTAGAAATAACACTTCGCAGTATATATAGGGCACGTTTTTCACTACAATTTACAGTCAAGGTGTCACACAAAAAAAGGGGGAAAAAAACTCGTTTTGGCTGTACAACGCTAAAGAATCCTTTATTTAAAAGTTCACTATATAATCTGTGTTCAGTGTTCAGATACTTTATGATGAATCCACAGAACTGTAAATACGCCAAAACACCGGAAGAGAACTTAGTCATTTGATTGGGTGAGTGGGAGGGATGGGTGGAGCTATGCAAAAAGTACAAGCATTCCCTCCCATCTCTCGCCAAAGGTAAGCACATAAGGCTCCCTATTCTCAGAATGTTGTGACGTTTTTACAAAATAAATGCTTGCATCTGGTTTTGAAACCAATTTGTATGAAAAAAAAGGTCAAAAGGAGTTTAACCGATCTTGAGTAATTGCAAGAAAGAGACAAGTTTAAAGTGGTCTGTTTGTTGAATTTGGGACAGGGGCTCTGGCATTATTCTCTTTTCATAATTTTTATCAAATCATCAAAAATAAATGTGCTGAAGACTAAGCTTTTGTCTGGGGCGCCGGTTTAGCAATTTAGTAAATTTGTCTCATAATATATGGTGTGGCTCTTTCCCAAAATAAAATTAATAGTTTTTGCTTTTGTGGCTCTTTGAGTCAAAAAGGTTCCCGACCCCTGCCCTAACGGCATACGTAACCTTTTGCATTCAGCCAAAACAGTTCACCTTGTTCCACATGTTATTTGTGTCTCCCATGTGGCTTTTTGCAAACGCTGGCAGGCCTTTTTTATGGTATTCTTTCAGAAAGGACTTGACACTCTTCCATAAAGGGCAGAATTATGCACAATACACCTAGCCAAGTCAAATCATCTAATAATTGTCTTATGCATAGCTGTGTATGCCTGCAGGTCATCCAATGTGATCATGGGTTTCTTGGTTGCGTCTCTGATTTGTTTTCTCAAGTCAAGTCACATTTATTTGTATAGCACTTAATCACAAACATTTCTCAAAGGACTGCATAGGATACAATTACACCATCGCCTGATCTTAAACCAACATTGGGCACTCGGTTTGTCATTTTTAGTCATTTATGTCAACATGGGATCATTCAGAAGTCATCAGGGAACTTCTGGAGTCAGTTGGCTGAGCTGAGATAACAGGGGCCAATATTTTTGCCGCGCCTTCTTTTCATTTTTTCCGTTGTAAATATTTTATGAAATGTGAAAATAATTTGTTTCCACCTCACGATTGTGTCTCACTTTTTGTTGATTCTTAGAAAATATTTTCAGTTTTTTTAGCGTTAAGTTAATTTAACTTTCTAAGAACTGTAGAATTTTAACTATTTTGTCTTTATTTTCCCAGTTGTGCTTGTGAAAGACTTCCAATGTGAGGTGTGTTTTGAAAGTGAATTTGAGGAGTGCCTGACTGCCTCCGTCAGCGCTGGAAGGATAGACCCTGAGACGGGCGTTGTAACGCTCGCCATCAATCTGCTCCACAGTCCGGTGAAGCAGTGCAGGTAGAGACACAAAAAGCAACCCAATATAGCTTCATGTGCATTGATAGGAAGCAACCAGGCAGTTAGTTGAGTGATGCAAACACTCAAACATATGCCGTCTCACGGATCCTCACAGCATGACACATCAGTGCTCATTTTCATACAGATCGACACCTTTAATGTGTGAAGAAAAAGGGCAGATTTAACACCCCGTCTGCGAAGAAACAGTTTAATGCTGTAGAAAGTGTTTCATGATTGAGACGCACAACAGGAGGGAAAGCGTTTATTCAGTTTGTTCTTCTGATTTGTAAATAACAGATGACACTATAAGTAAACAATGCATGGTTTTTTTTTCGGCTCATCTGACTCGTCTGCAGTAATTTGTAACGGTCTGCATTCGTTGAGTCTGGCTTATTTCTATGTTTTGGCTTCTCAAAATTATGGAAAAATTATGAATGCTTTAACGCTTTGTTCACTAGGGAGCCTTTCGACCATACGTCTTAAACTTGGGTCCTCAAGAGCCAGGGTCATTTTTGGAGGGCCATTTGCAGAAACAAATAATGAAAACAAGGGCTATTTTTTTACATTTGTTTAATGTAATTCACCAAGTGAACCCAAAGTCCTTGATTTTAGGAGGGGGGCGGGGGGATTAATGAAAACCCAAATACATTGGCCTCACTACATAAGAGCTACTCTAGTTACGAGACATTCAACATCTTAGATGTCTTTCAAGCAAAAACTCTCTGGATACATGAGAGAAATACCAAGTTACAAGAATTCCCAGACGCTACCCCTCGAGGGCCGAGTGTTGAGACCTTTCACTCCCAGCATCAGCTTGACCCATTTAGAATGTGCCGTTTCCCGCCATACAGACCTGATCTGACATGCTTTTGTTGTGCTTTTCATAATTGTGCTTTCTTGGGCTCCCTCACACCTCCCACACCTCTCTTTCTCAAACCCAAACCACCATGCATACTCGTCCGTAAACAACCGCTGACTTGGCATGTGCTCACAGTAAACACACATTTTATATGGTATTATTTGTGTTATTACTGTATTTTTGTGTTTAATTACTAGTTGAATGTGTTTTTAGCAATTGAAAAAATGTGTTTTATAGCTATTTAGGGTTCATTTGGATGATTTTGGTAGGCAGGAACAGATTAAATAGTTTTCAGTTTATTCAATGGGGATAATGCATTCGAGATATGATAAATTACAAATCCGTGCTCGATCCAGAAACAAATAAGTCTCATATGAAGAGGGGGCACTGTATTTTTATATAAGATTAGATTACAATATCATAAATATATTAGTTTTTTAAGTGTTGTTTCCCAATTCTAAATCGTGAAATTATTTCATTTAAAACATTTTATAAAATTATTTTTTACCAGCAAATGTTACTTTGTGAATGGTAAAGAATCGTAGGCAGGACCAAAAATGCCCCCTGGGCCGTAGTTAATACACCCTTTTTTATAATGTGTCTTTTTACACAATTGATTCTAAGCTACAACTCTTCAAGCTCCCCAGTAACCAAATATGTATTCCAATCATTCAATTCAGTCATGCCGGACTCGAGAAACATCTGGGACCTTTGATTTTCAATGAACTTCATTAATTTTTCTATTATTAGTAGTATTAGTATTATTTAGAAATAATGTGCTTTGATTTAAAAGGCCCCAAACAATCAAAAAAATTGTCCATGTTGAAAACCTTTTAGGGTTAGCCAATTATTTGTATTTGCCCAAAATTCCCTCATTACCAAGAATCTTTTGCATACTCAACCTGTGCAATAAAGCTTCTTATATATTTTTTTAACTTCACTTCAGTGAAACTATTTAGCATGTAACTGCAAACGATACCACTACAGTCACAAATGACCAAGTCTTGTTTGTCTCGTACGTTGTATTTAGCCTCCTGCTGAAGAAATTCATTCATCATACGCAATCCTTATCCGCTGGTCCATTAATGTCCCTGGCCGAGTAAATGCGTTGCAGAGTTAGCAACAAAGCAATCAACCCAATATACTACTGCACATTTTTCAATAAGGAACTGGCATTTTAAAACGACCTAAAATTCAAAAATATTGGATCAGCTGGATTAAAGAGAAAGGTCATTTTAAAACACTAGGAATTTGGTTATTAAATACCTTTCATTCTTGTCATTAGCATCTCTGTTGGTGATCTTGGGTACTAAAGCTAACGGCCACGTCATTGAAACTAGCTGCTACTTCTAGGTTCTGTATGGTGTCACCATTATTTATTTTTTTATCGCTCAGGCTTAATGTAAAATGTTCAGTTGCATTTAAATATTTGGGTGGGCATCCCTGATCATCTTCAAGATATGCTTTTATAAATCATTGGTTGTTTGGATCAGCAATGTTGGTTAAGTTAATCATATTCGTCGTGTGTACAGTGAGTGTGCAATAATAACAAACAAAATTAGGCAGGTGCGTAAAAAATACATCAATATTTATTATATTCTCATTTTAAGATAAAACCCCTTCTAAACACTTCCTATGGCTTTCAACGAGGTTCTGGATTTTAGTTGAAGGTATTTTTGACAATCCTTTACAAAACATGTTGAGTGCCGTCAGGTTTGATGGTTTTGAAGGATGGGCAGCCTGCTTTAAATCACACCACAGAGTTTCACTATTATTTAGGTCTAGGGACTGAGATGGCCATCTCAGAACATTGACCTTGTTCCTCTGCATGAGTCCCTTAGGAGAATTTGAGTAGTGTGTCAGGTCATTGTCTTGTAAAGTATCCAGCCCCGGTGCGACTTCCTCTTTTTCGCTGATTCTGGAAAATTGTAAGTATCTGCTTATTATGAGTGTAATCCATTGGACCTTTATTTTGAACAAAACATCCAGCCACACAGCCCCAGAACATTGTGGAACCATCACCAAATCGTGCTGTGTTTATCATGGAATGCTGTATACTTCCGGCAACCATACTGCTCCTTGATGTCCAAATAACTCAATTTCAGTTTCGTGAGTGTGCTTGAGCAGCACCGTGGCTGAGTGGTAAGCGCGTCTTTGGCACAGTTGTAAAGTTATGAGATCAAACCTTCCTGTGTGGAGTTTGCATGTTCTCCACGTGCTTGCGTGGGTTTTCTCCGGGCACTTCGGTTTCCTTCCACATTTCAAAAACATGTCAGGTTAATTGGCCGGTCCAAATTGTCCCTAGGTGTGAATGAGCGAGTGAGTTGTCTGTCTCTGTGTGCCCTGAAACTTTTTGGCAACCAGTTCAGGGTGTCCCCTGCCCACTGCCCGAAGATGGCTGGGATTGGCTCCAGCACCCTCGCGACCCTACTGACGATAGATGGTGTGGATAATGGGTGGAGTGTGCTTGAATTATGCTGAAGCACATTTGGATAAGACGGCTTCATTTTGAAGAAGGTGCAATACAATGACGTTCAACACTACTCCAATTCTCTTCATAAGTTCATCCAGCAGAACTATTACAACCTCCTGCAATGACTATCTCAGTCCCCAGACCTGAATATTATAGGATTGTGGTGTAATTCAAAGTGAGTGGTCCATGCTTGGAGATCATCAAACCTAACTGAACTGACTTTTTTTTTGTAAAGAAGAATGGTCGGAGTCCGCACTCTCATTGGAAGGTATATGAAGTGTTTAAGTGCTGTTCTTTCTTTAAAACAAGGATCTAATAAATATTGATGTCATTTTCATTTTAGGGTAAACTTAGTTTTACATATTCAATAACACTGTCTGTCTGCAAAATGATATATTTAATTAAAATTGCTGATCAAAACAACCTACGATCCATAAAGGACACTTTTGAACGATCAAGGACGCCCAACCCTTTTCATGTGCCTGTTAATTCTGCATGTCTATGTGTTCTTGATTGTGTACAGATGCTTGGCATATTTAGTGGTGCAGCACGTTTCTGGACAAATCTGGGAGTTTCCCTTGGAAGTCATTTCCACAGAACCCCAGGTTGATGATACCATTGACACTGAGGTCACGGACTTTGGCAACACATCCGCACTGGGTTTCTACTTGACCAGCACAACTAAGTTTGTTCTATTTTATTGAAATATATAGTACTAAAGCACAAGTTGGGCATTTTTCTGTCCATCTGTCATTTTTAATTTAAATGTAACTGTTGCAATTTTAAGGAGGCCGGAGCCATTCACTGCTACATTCCAGTCAGGCAGCAGCAATGAGTTTGCTGTAACTCCAACCTCCGGAATGTTGCCGCCTCTTGATTCTAGCGGTGCTCTCATCAATGTGTTCTTCACCCCCACTATCAGAAATAAGAGGCACAATGCAAGACTTGTCATCCAGGTATTTGCAATTAATATACTCACAAGCAAAAAAGCTTATAGAAGATTGAATTCTGCTGTTAGGAGTCATCGTTTGGAGCTGCCATAGACCCAACAGAAAACACGAAAGCAGATGTTAATCATTTTAGTTGTTGTTTATTGGGGGTGCCTTGACTCGAAACCTAGCTAAAGGCACTTGCAAAAGCCTTAAATACTACTGTGTAAATTTTCATGAAAATTGGGTTAGCCGTTTCAGACCCTTTAAGTCACATACATGCACACACAAATCGGGATTTAAAAAGTAGTTTGTTAAATTTAGATACATTTATTTTTGTATTCACACACTGTTTATGTAATTGAAAATTGGGTTAGCCGTTTCAGACCCTATAAGTCACATACACGCACACACAAAACTGGATTTAAAAAGTAGTTTACTAAATTTAGATACATTTATTTTTGTATTCACACACTGTTTATGTAATTGAAAATTGGGTCAGCCGTTTCAGACCCTATAAGTCACATACACGCACACACAAATCTGGATTTAAAAAGTAGTTTACTAAATTTAGATACATTAATTTTTTTATTCACACACTGTTTATGTAATCGTGAGGTTCTATCAAAGTCATATTTGCAAAATTGACAACTAAACAATTCCTACCGCAGGCACCAGACATGCAGTGGACCTATGACATTAGAGGGGTGACCCAACTTGTTGCTGCATCAACCCCGGACAAGAACGCTCCAGCGCTCAGGGCAGTCAGTGAACGGCGGCCCAACTTTGTGACCAGAAATCTTCGTATTCCAGCCTCTGCAAATTTGCTGAAAGTTCGCAGATAACTTCTATTTTCCTGTTTCATGCAGTGGTGTCAAACAGACGCCCCACAATGGCAGTGCCATCCAGCTCTTGTGTGAACTATTATACTGGCAGCTCATTTAATTACTGTTTTTTTTTGCAATTGGCTGGCACTAAGTCCAAGTAGTTTCTTTAAGATTTTTAATCCAAAATAGTCCTTATAAAGCAAGTTAAGTACATTTCAAAATAGAAAAGAATATCATGTAAATATCATATTATTTTTTGCTTATTCTCAATATACTTAATTTATTAAAAAAGCAAGTTGTAAAGCGGAGTAATATAATACAAAAAAATACCCTGCCAGTGTAAAAATCAAATTTTTTTCCCTTTAGTTTATTGTGATTTGACATGGTAAAACTATTTAAAATATTGTGCTTTGTTTTTTTATTTGTTTGTTAATTCTACAGTAAGTATCACTAAATTTAATATTATTACAGTATGTCCTAAACCTTTAAAATTTTTCACAGCAACATGAGCATTTTTACTTGTTGGTTAAATAGCAGTTGTTGTCTATTTCAAACTAGTTTGTCTTGTGGGAAAAATCTGAAAGTAAGAAAAATAATTAGCAACTAAAATTAACGATTTATGGATGCAATATAATTAAAAGGTAAAGGTTGTACAGTGCAGATTTCAGACTGTTACGAAGCTTTTCCAGGTCAAAAGTCGTTTTACTCGTAAAATAAATACAGTGAAAATTGTTCCGACAGATGATTACACTTGATTTAACCTTATTAGAGTATTCAGTACCAAATACCTAGAGTTAAAAAAGTATTTTGTGTACATTGTAGAGACTATGCTGACTCCACTAACTACAAACAGCCATGCACAGGAAGTGACCAGACTCTCCAGCTGTGTGATAGAGATTTGAAACCCCTGAGTGGTTAAATGTAATCAGATCATTAATGATCTGCATTTGTGTGTCATGTTCATGCCAGAAACTAGTTCACTGCATGTCAAAGTAAAATTTGGCTTATTAACATTTATAATTATTACAATAATTATAATCAACAAGTTAGACACCTTTATTTGGAAAGCATCAATAGGAACTCACCAGTGACTAAGACCACACCTCTTGACCAGGACTTCCCACACCTAATAAAGGAAGGTCCACAGCTCCAAACTTCCTCTTCTTTTCCTGCAACCCCCACACGTACTCGGGGGAGGGGGGGGCCTTGCCAGCCTAGGAAACCTGGGAACAATGGCGACCAACAAGGCTGAAAGCCTCAGCCGCGTCTTCCCAGCCAGCAAACATGGCCAAGCCAAGTCAAGCCGTGGTTCTCCTTTTTCCTAACCCTCGGCTGAGTGATGCGACAAAAAAGGACAGACTTTTCTTAGGAGGGTTTTTTTTGCCATGCGGCCACCCGCCCGCCTTTTTCTGTCCTAAAGGTAGGCAAGAAAGGATTTCAAAACGAACCGTTTGGTGCAGGGACAAATAATATTTCTCTTCTGACACGCTATGAAAATAATTTTTGATTATTTAATTGAGTTGATTTTCTTAACCAAGTTTATGGATCAGTAATTTCATTATTGCCACGGAGTTTATTTTCCTGTTCATGTTTTCGAAGACTACGACGTCTTGTATTAACAATGTCTTTTGTGTGATTAAATATTCTTTTACATACATGGGATTCTTAATGTGCCTTAAAATGACTCTGTTTCATTTATTCATTTATTCACCAGCAATGACAGCTATTGAATCCAATCCAATAATTTATTCTGGAAATGGACTGGATTGCATTGAATTAATTTATAATTATTGTACCGTAAATTCCGGGCTATAAGCCACTACTTTTTTCCCAAACGTTCAACCCTGCGGCTTATTCAGTGATGCGGCCAATTTATGTAATTTTTCTAATAGCCGCCAGCGGCGCTCGTGTACCTAAGGTAAGATTTAGACCGGTGGGATATATGCGCCGAGGAAGACTGCAACCACTTGGCTTGTGCATAAATTAAATTAGCGTAAACATACCCTCATCATGCGAATTGCAAGCGTGGGGCAGCATCAAAAAATGCACCATCACCAACGGGTTCCGAAAAGCAGGTCTGCTGCGTGACGGAGAGGAGGGCACAGAATCAGGAGTGGATGAGAGTTCCAGCGACAGTGACAGCGCGAGTGAGGCTGCGGGAGCATGGGACGACGTCTATATGACAAAGTTTCTTTCTGACACTGAGGAAGACGACTTTGATGGCTTCAGTCCTAAGGAGGAAGACGGTTTACCGTGATTTTTACAAGTACGGTATGTGTTTTTTACCAGATCCGTTTACTGTGTTGCTAGCGTGTTGCTACCATTAACTGCCCTGTTACAGGCACAGTTTGGGATGAAAGTTATATTTTTATTAAAGCTTTGAAAACTCTCTCGGTGTACCGTCTTTCTTTCTAAATATGTGTAACCCATGTATAATATGTATTTGCAACTGTATATTTTTGTAATGTATTTATTTGTATTTATTCTAGACACTTATTCTGATATGTTTTGCACGGGCAAACGAAAAAGGAGGGGCGGAACAAACGCGGGGTGACGGGAAGTGGGGACCGGTAAGGGTGAGTGTGGACGCGGCGGACAATAGTGGATATATATTTTTCCCACCCTTACCTTTGGAAATATACACTTTTTTCCTTGGATTACTTTCAACGGGACCCGGACTCTGCAGGTCTGCATCAAACCTTAAGTACCGGTATCATTTTCCATTCATTTTGCCGGCTGTGATTTTTAGACTGTGTACTTTAATTAAGGACATTTAGTTTCAATCGCGGGACTTGAAGTCAGGTTTGGGTTAACTTTGTGCTTGTGTTACATTTTTTAATGTGGGCGCATGCGGCTTATATACAGGTGCGGCTTGTGTACGTACAAAATCAGTTTTCCTCTTAAAATGTGGTGGGTGCGGCTTATAATCAGGTGCGATCTATAGTCCGGAATTTACGGTACTTGAACAAGCGATTTGAGATGTTACCCAATCAGCTCTGATAAACAGGAGCTCAAACAATTGGCCCTGACATGCTGGTCAACGTGTAGCTCAAATCAGACGTTACAGCTTCTCGTCTCTTCTTTGTCAGATAATAACATAGCCATGGTCCTAAATCACATCATACATCACGCAAGGGCTTTTGAATCATATCCTGGACAACCTTGGGAAAGATTGAGATGCGTTCTGAAAATCTGACTATTATTACATAAATCATCCTAGTTCAGTGTGTATGTATAGCGGCTGGGCAGGGTGGGGGTATCAAGGATAGTTCCAATGTTCGTTTTAATGAAGCACAAAAGCTAAAATTTGTACCTTGATTGACCTCAGTCTTCTGCTTTGACTTCAGCTACTCGTATAAAAGGTTAACTTTTTATATTACAGTGTTGCGTTTAATGCATTTTTCTCCTGGTGGAAAACCTGAGAAGAATGTTTCCTCAATTTTATCTTTGGTCAAAGATTCTGTGCCATGGACGGCTTTGGATGTCAATTGTACTGTATTGATTAGGCTGGCAGTACCTTCTTTGCATGTATTTGTGTGCATGGTTGCGTGTGTGTGTGTGTGTGTGTGTGTGTGTGTGTGTGTGTAAGGAGACAGATGATGACTGATTATTCCTAGGGTTCATTAGCATTTTTCATATCCTGCTGCTACAATCCCAGATCTTTATCGGGCCATGAATGCCCACAACACCCGCACACAAATCTGTTAAGTCATCATAACTGTCGTCCTTGATGTACACACACACACACACGCGTAGGTGCAGCTGCAACCCAATGAAGCATGTCTGGACCTTCTTTTGGACGCTTAGAGCTTAGACAATCAGATAAAACGTAACATCCTTGTACAGACCATGCTGAATGAACTATGCGCATATGCACGGGCGGTTTCGGAATGGCTCGATGTATTTAAGCATGAACATCTTCCCTAATTACTTCTGGCTATGAATGAACATCCACTAATTGTTGTTCCCACAAATTATCTGTTGCTATGGTAACAGACCCGCCGTACCTTTGGTTTTTCAACAAATATGCAAAATACGTATTTGCCATCTTTACTGAGTCCTCGCTGCGTCCTGGCATATGACCTTGACTTGTGCACCATTACCTGCTACACGTGACATTCCTATTGATGTTGTCTTTGAATAATTATTCCATGACTTTGATATTGCATGTGCTTTTTTTTACTGTATTTTTCTTTTTGTGGCTTAATCTTTCCTGCCACATTGCGGGTGGTGTCTGCGCAACTGATAAATGACACAAAAGCCAATGTGGTGATTTTCTAAGCAGGGCCTCCCTGGAAAGATGAAACGAATTACGAACCATTCAAAATCCGGAATGAGCCTTAGCAACAGAAGAAAGAAAAAACGTTGACAGGATAAAGTTAATAGGTGCTCTGCTAACTCATGGATTTCAATGACGCATTCATCCATTAGACTTGAAACCCGATCTTCTGCACCGTCGGGCTGCGTGCTAACCATCCAGCCGCCGTGCCGCCTGACGCATACATGTCCCAAGTTTAAAAAACAAAACGGAAAACATTTGCATTCATGTGAACATTTTAATTTATTTATTTTTTAAATCAGTAAAGGTTTTATTAAAATAAAAACGGAATCTATATTTATCTTTGACTCCCATTGTACAAGCAAACATTTACCTGGAGTGTTCAAACTCTAGAGCAGGGGTCTCCAAAGTGGTGCACACTGGCACCAGTTTGTCCTCCGAGAACAGCAAAGGTGCCCCCTGATCTGTTCTGAAAATTGCTCACCAGTGCTGGGTCAATTTTATTATCTTGTAAAAAAATTTTTTTAGTGGTTGACTGAGTCTATTCAACACTACTTCCCACAATTAACCTGGTAATAACATGGTAACAATATAGTAATAACATAAGGGTTTCTTTTACAGAAGCACATAAAACTGGATATCAATTATAAGTATGTTTAAGGCTTGTATAAGTAACTTGTATTGTTTTGTACTAAAAAAATAAACATTTCATACAATAAGATGCTCTATAAAGATAAATAAAGTTTACTTGCTTTTGGAAGATGCACTTCAAGAGGTCCTCCTCCGTGGTATATAGTGGCTGGAAAAAAGCGATCATACTATTTTCTCAACCGCATCAAGCTTTCCTATTTCACGTTCATTTCAATAGAAACAGCTCACCCTTTTCTTTACACTTCACACCAACCATTTCGAAGGGTTACACAATATATTAAACAATAAAAATGTCAAAGTTTTTAGCGCGCTGGAGATACAGTATAGACACAGACGGTATAGAATGTTTACACATGAACTAAGAAGAGGAAGCGGATTTTTTTTTTTTTCGGGGTAGATGCTGGGTGACCTCTCTCTCATGTCGGAAGCGGCGGAAAAGAAGCACTACAGTATTGTCCTGTACTGGAAAAAAGGTGCACACAATGTAAAATCCAACTTGCAGCGATGTCTGGATATTTTTCGACATCTCGAAATTATTTTTCGTATTTATCGTTTTACGTAAGTCAAATGGTCGTAACATAACATAGGTTTTCCAGCTATATTAAGTTTATTATTTGATCATCACAGCGTTACTTTGATAATCAAATTATTCATTTTAGTTGTTATAAATATACTTATGTTCATCCACATATTTGAGTGAAGTATTTACTTGCTTTATCCTTTCATATCAGTACTTTCCCAGCAATGGTCTTCCACCCCTATCATACAATCTTCAAAATCCAGCTGTGTGCAGTTTTGATAAAAGTCTCTTGTTTATTAAGATCCTCATTTATCCTGTAATGTGAGTTCCCGGGAGAGCTGGTTAGAGTTTTATTTTTACGTTTTGCATAATCCCCACCTTTCTCCTATAAGAGAGTGGCCGAAACAAGTCAGGTCAAGTCAAATTTATTTATATAGCCCTTAATCACAAAAATGTCTCAAAGGACTGCACAGGATTACAATGACACAATTACCTGATCTTAAACCAACATGCGGGCAAGGAACAACTCAAAACCTCAGCGTGAGGAAAAAGAAAAACCTTGAGAAGGGACATTTATCAATGCCTTTCTTGGTGGGAGATGCGCACCCCATCGATTGGACCAGAGTCCGCTCTGATTTTGTCTTTATTTTTGTGATCAATGTCCTTAACTGCATTGCAGCCCGAACGTGGCGAGACATTGTAAATATCTTTCTCCTTCTGTCTCCAAACGATATGTGACCTTTTGAGTTTTTCCTTGCCCTCTTGTAAATTTTAGATCAGGGGATGTTGTAGTGGGTTATAATCTGTGTTCTGTGCAGCCCTTTGAGACTTCCTGTGATTAAGGGCTATAGAACACTTTCTGTCTTTTATTTTCTCATTTAAAAATCCCCCCGCCCCTCAACTCCGGACCAGTGACGTCAGCGGCTCCAGGTTAGCCTATCCAGCTCCGTTGCTCATTTTCAGGGATGCCCACGAGGAACACGCACGTCCCGTCCGGCGCGCCGGAGACACTCACGGACAGCAATTGACTTTTCTTCCCCGGAATTCTTTCATTTGTCCTCCCAGCTCCTTCTCTTCTCTACACCTGAGGCCGGGGCGCCATGTCGTCGGCTGTCACCGAGACGGAGGAGTCGGCCAGCAGCTCCCCGCTGACGCCGCTCAAGCTGGTCGGGCTGCTGTGCATTTTTCTGGCGCTGTGCTTGGACGTGGGCGCCGTCATGAGTCCCGCGTGGGTGACAGCCGACGACCATTACTACTTGTCCCTTTGGGAGTCATGCTGGAAGCCGACCACCAGTGACAAGTGGATGTGCAACAGCACGCTCGGCTCAGGTGAGAGGAGGGGAACTAAGGTATTCTCTTTCGGTACACTTTTACATACCTGTCAACCTCCAGGGCTCCATGCCCTTACAAACTGTCGTATTTTCCCTCTCAAAATACAAAATAATCTTGCGCCATGTTTTTTTTCCCAAACGTCTTTATTTATGTAGTTTAACATGTTAAATTGTACGTGTGTTTCGTTATATCATATATATTGTTAATTAACATTTTGTTGTGAGATCCTGAGTTGCTCGACATGAATGAGCCTTATTATAGAAAAAGTTTAAAAATGAAGTAGCTCGGACGTTTAACTGTAGTTCAATGTAGAAAAAATACATGCAAATATAAGTAAGTAGAATAATACATTTTCTTATTCAAATGATGAATTCATTTTCTGTATTAAATTATTGTTGGTAATATACTGATTTAAGGGAGACCCACCAACCTGTCTTGTTTCATTTTCTCATAATATACGGTACTTCCCTTTTTTCTTAACTTCCTTATACAACATAATAATGCGTAATATAATGCATCAAAGCAAGTGAGCCGTTTGAGAGCCGGCTCTCTTTATTGAGTTGAGCCGAAAAAGCCGGTTCTCCAAATAGAGACGGACTTCCTTTCACTACACAACTCGGACTCGTTTGACTTGATTGATTTGCCGTTTCGTTATCGTTGGTGAATACCAGATGGTACCCATAATTCACAAATTTGCGTTTTTTTCTCGCATGTCGTACATGTCTTAAAATGCATAATAAACGTACTTTGTACGGCAAAACCCTACAGGTTGACAGGTATGTGTCTGTGTAACCGCGGTGTACGTGTCCCACCAAAGATCCACATTCACGCTGGACTGGATGATGAGGTTTTTATTATTACAGTTTCTGCAAATGGATGAGTCACAACATTAGCTTTTTCTGCTGGGTCTGATCTCTTTGATCTCTTTGTAGTTCTCTCTGATAAGACTAACAACAAAGCATATCAAAGAGCTTTCTTTTCACTTTACAGAAAATACATTTTAGAATATCACAATACATTTTTACATCTTTACATTTTAACAAGATACTTTTAACAAGAGATCGTATAGTGGATTTTTAACGTTTACAATGAATTCAACATGTTTTTCTTTAGTCTGAATTTTAACCAACATCATCCTTTTTTAATGTATATGAGAAAATAGGAATAAAAACAATAATGAGTATAAAAATGGGTACAATTTACCTGCAAATGGATGAGTCACAACATTAGCTTTTTCTGCTGGGTCTGATCTCTTTGATCTCTACAAGGGGAATTAATATTTAGTAAAACAGAAACAAAACGGAAATAAACGTAAACAGCTTGACAATATCAATCACATTACTATGCATGGTGAGAGATTTGTCAGCTGGGGTTATAATGTTTAAAATTAACTTCTTTTGTGGAGCACCAAAAGATAGGTCTTACCTTTGTAGTTCTCTCTGATAAGACTAACAACAAACCCCGCCTCCTGGTCACATGTTAGAAGCCAAAACCAAACCCCACCCCATACCAGCAGATGGCACTGTTGGACTCAGCATTGCAGGACATTTACCAAAAACTATACACATATTTCAGCAGGAATTTCAATAAAACAAAAGTTATTATTACACCCGTTACATCTGTATCAATGAACCTACATCTTATTCATGTTTTGTTGTCTGAACAAGAAACGAAAAAAAAAAAAAATACCAAGGGGTCTCCAACCTTTTAGAAACTGAGAGCTACTTGTTGATTCTAATTAGTGAAAGAGCTACCAGTTTTATACGCGTTTTTATCATGATACATCAGTGTTGCCACGTTTTATTACCTGTGTTTTTTAGTGGAAGTAGGATTAAATTGTCTCCCACACGCACACAAAATAAATCATTTTACCAGAAAATCACGATGACCCGCACTGGTGAGCTTTCATGCGCATCGTAGAAAATCTAACTGTGTGTTTACATGCGGGCAACATTTGGTTTGAAATAAGAATTTGGATTTCTTGACCAATTAGAATAAACAGGTTACACAAGAAATTTTGTCCTGTTCACATGGCGTTTGGGAATGACCTTTTAGAATTGGTGTGTTGTCATTATGCGAATAGATGTTATTCCCAAAATTACCTTTTCACATTGAGTAAAAGATGATTTTGTTCATGTCACTCACTAAAATCAATGACGTGTTTGTAGTGGTTTCCGCCTCATTCCCAAAAAGTGCTTTGCTACTGCCTTTTGTGTGTTTAGTTGTGTTGTCCACCAAAAGCACGGCCTTATACTATCGATCCACAGATTCTACTGTGGCATTTTTGCCATAGTGGCAGAACATAACTAAGTCACACTTAGACTTATTTAGCAATTAAGCTAGAGTTTAGCCAGAGTTAGTATTTCATTTGTGTACTACAAGACCAGGTAGAAACATATGTTGGCCTGGAGATAGATGGGCGCCACGAGGCTGTACTTGCCAAAGACACACGACCTGAAATGGTGCCCCTACAACCCTTGTGATTAAGGAATCCAACCAACTACAAGACCAAGGTTGCGATCTCAAAGACAAATGCCTGAAGAGGTCGAGCATGTGCCTCCGATATTCCAAATGGGTTTACATGACAAAGCCGTAGAAAGAAAAGTGTGCGTTTGCACGGCCTTACAAAACCAAAGTAGAGGCAAATAGTCCTATATTAAACTGATAATTGCTTACATGAAAACAATCAATAGCGTTCCAAAATTTGGCTTTTACTCAGTTTGTAGATAAGTGTTGTTCTTGTAAGTAGATATTTTCGGCTAAAATGCCAATTACTTGTTAAACACGCAATCAACGTGGTGTTTAACTCCAACCACTCAGAGAATTCCGGATCATTCTTGCGCTTTATAATACCCTCCATACCTCTTCTCGACAATCCTTAATGCTTAAATCTGTAAATGCCATGGTGTGGACTGTGAATCTAATATAAAGTTGAACATGAAAGGGTTCTCACAGTTGAATAGAGCTGAATCCTAGTGACGATGGCCTCGTCATCCTTGGGGAAACCTTACTCATGCCGCTCAACCTTTGCCTTTGTGAATCAATTGTATTTGTCAACAGGGACTTGAGCTCGACTTTACTTGATGCTATCTTCTGCGCTGATCACATCTCCTCATGAGCTAGAATATATGTTTCCTGTCCCTCCTTGTGTATTCCACTATAAGAAGTTGGGTGAGAGACCTTTACAATGACGCTTAAGGCCATTTCTGATTCTATACTAAAACTCATCTGAAGTTAAATTATTACGACTAAATAAATGAAGTAGTTATAAATGAAGCAATTATATAATCATGACTAAATGTGGGCAGTGACATTTTAATATTACAAAAAAGACAAACATCTACAATTCAAAAATAATTCAGACACAAGGTTTTTTTATTTGTATATTCAGGTGTTTGTATAGTCTTTAAATGAACCGCATAGTACAATTTTGTTTGCTTTACCTGTGAGAGGCGTGGTTTTCCTGAACAAGGCGTCTGAACATAGTCTCAAAAATAACGTATATCATAAGAAAAGGATATAAAATTAGTAAAGCCTCATAACATCCTCTATAACTCCCTGGAGACTCAATTGCAATAGTCTGCTGCTGGGATTTTGAGAGTGCGTATGTGCCAGTATTAGGCTCCCATATTGAGCTGACCTATTTGTGGACAGCCTCCTTTGAGGGCTAGCTGAATATTTCATGTCACACTTTGATTTCTCTGTTGTCGAAATCCCGCGCCTCCTTCCCATTTTGCATGGCGTCATCCTGCGCTGATATTAAAGAAGTAAGTTGCTCTCTGCCGTTTGCCAGCTCCCTTGGCGACTTAGCTTTCTGGCAGTTCCTACTCATCCTTTAATTGGCTCTGGGATATTTTTTATATAGCTGCTATGCACATCAGAGTGTACAGTTGTTGTATTGGGATAATATATTTCTTTTAATACGCTGCTTTTATAAAATAAAGCTTATCCCGTCTGGGTGTAACCTTCTTGACTTATTGCTTCTGATCTTATATTTTTAATTTTACTATCTTCCTCAACACAATAAAAACAAAACCTTTAAAACACCTTCAAAGCCCAAGCAAAGTTAAGATGAGAGATTGACCGATATCATTTCTAGAGTTGCTGCCAATTATTAGTGGTTAAGGAGGCTGATAACCAATTTATTAATGCAATTCATCTGCCTGAAACAAGTATTGATCTCTAAAAAAATACAGTAGAAAAGTTCTACAAGTATAAAAGCTGAGTTGCAATGGAAAGGATGCTCCGGGGGCCACAACTGGACCCCCCACGATATCGGACAGGCCCTCATGGTGATCATGGCATAAAAAATTACTTTTCTGTGGACCTGTCAGACATACGGTGCTCCTTGGCCACAGAAGTTATTTTTTAATTAATATAATCAAATAATCAACCAATAAAAATACAAAATGTCTGAAACCTTGGAATTCGAAAACAAGCAGGCACCTCAAACTTCCCGTTTGTTCCTCAAGCGCAGCCCTAGACAACTTAATTCCAGATCCATCTTTCTTTTGCCTACTATGCATTTTTTTCATCCGTTTCGCAAATATAATTTTTGACTAAGATTCAAAATAAACTAAGAAAGGCAGTTTACACCTGGGACCGCAGTATTACCTCACTCTGACCGTGAAAGATTGCAGCCAAAGCAGAGCATAATCGCATACTGTAAAGTCAAACTTTCTCTTCTGCCTCTATGAAAAAAGGAATATTTGCAGTTATTATTTTCTTTGCATTTTATTGTCCAAGTCAAATAGGAACGCCTGGAAGAGTTATATTTTGTTGTTTTTGTGACTTTGCTGATTTGTAGGATTGTGACCAAAAACAAAACAAATTTTCTTCATCAATGGAAAACAGAATCACACACTTCTCAACTAGATATGTGACTACTATAAATGCCATTTTAAATTTTGAAGAAACGCATCTAATATATTTCATTTGTTGTTATACTTTTATGTTGTAACACATTAGTCAATTAAAGTGATAAAGATCCACTGTCCTAATCCGATCATAAAATAATTACTTAGTTTTTTTTCCCTATCCCTTTTGTCGCTCCATAATGACCATTTCAAGGACGATATTAGACTGTTGAACAGTTATCCAGCATTTGTAACTGAGAACTTTATTAAATCAATCATAATTGTAATACTATCAAGGTATTCTGTGCCATTCCGATTGGATCATCTGTTCATTCATCCATTATCTGCACCGCTTATCCTCAGTAGGGTCGCTGGGGGCTGAAGCCCATCCCAGCTATCGTGGGGCAGTGGGCAGGGGACACCCTGAACTGCTTGCCAGCCAGTCGCAGGGCACACAGAGACAGACAACTAACTCGCTCACTTACATCCATCCATCCATTATTTGCGCCGCTTATTCTCAGTGGGGTCGCTGGAGCCCATCCCAGCCTTCTTGGGGCAGTGGGCAGGGGACACCCTGAACTGGTTTCCAGCCAGTCGCAGGGCACACAGAGACAGAAAAGCATTTATACACTCACTCATACCTAGGAACACTTTTGAGTCACCAATCAACCTGCCATGCGTGTTTTTTGGAATTTGGGTGGAAATCGGAGTGCCCGGAGGAAAGCCACGCAGGCACGGGGAGAACACGCAAACTCCGCACAGGACGATTCAAGCCCATGACCTCAGGACTGTGCCGCAAACGCACTAACCACTTATTGGCTGTGCTGGCCGGTTTGACCTCTGTTTTATTTGATAAATGATACCCCCTCCACAATTTTGGAACAATAAATCTCCTACAATGTTTTTTCATTTGAGTTTATTTAAAACCCAAGTGCAAAGGTGACCTTTTAAACCCTTCACAAATGCAAGCCAATGGGACCCCTTTCTATAATAATCCCTCCACTGCCTGGCGCCTAACCCCTGTCCGGCAGAACGTCCCCCCCATCGAAACCCCCAGAGGTGGCTGTTTCTATTTGTGGCAGCCAAAGATGGAATGAGAAGTGAGTCTGCGTTTAGCTGTGGCAGACAGACAGGAAAAGAAAAATAACCCGCAACAATATCATCGATGCATGCAAGGCCAACGCATGACACGTTTTGTACGTAGAGTGTCACCTTCAAATGTCTCCCTATTACAATAGATGTGCTTTGTTACAAGTATATAAATAGCAGTGAATTAATTCTATCATGAATTTGGAGGATGTAAGGCACTCGATGCATTGATTTGCATACCAAAAAATACATTGTGCTGCTGTCTCACCTTATCTTCGGTTATATATTTTTCTCCTCCTTCAAACTCTTCTCCTGATTCATCTTCTGACAGCTGCTTTCGAGAAATTGCCACTGTTAGCGTGTTCATATATAGTGTCATAGTGTTTTTTTTATAGATATTTTATCCTATGTTTCGGAGCAACACCAGTTCATTGTTTTTTGAGGACTTTTAAATTAACACTCCTTGGTGTGAAAACACACTTTATAAAGTTAATCAAGTACTGTGAGGGCATTAAAAATAAAATATACGATTTATGAACGTGTTAAAATATGATTGAAATCAAAAATGTGACTCAAGTCGTTTATGCTTACTATTTACTACAGTAATAAGCAAAACTTTTTTTGTATAAAAATGTGTTGAGTAGTGTGGCGTGTGCATTACAACAAAAACCTTAATTTAGGAGTTCCACTTTTACTAGGAATGTGTGATCATTATCGGACAAAGAGTTACTGCTGCTATAAGAGTCCTCCGCAGCTGTAATCGGCCAAATGTTACACCTACTTGATTTAGTTTTAACATTCGTATATTCATTTTGATTATATTTTTTTGTAGCTATTAATGTCGGTATTTGTGTACAGGATAATGTCATTAAGTGGAATGAGTGATATGTTTTTCTTACCCAAAGCATGTGTGGCGTTCAGTATTGGGGACCGGGTATAATGTTTGGTAGTGATGCATTTTCACATAATGAACACACCCATAATCATCATGAAAATGCACTTTCTGTAATATCTTTATGTCAGTGTTGCTGAACTATCTTGTTCTTATAGGAATTGGTCTTATAGTATTGATCTGATTTCTTGATTGTTTGATTATCAACCTGTAGTCTCTCCAACACTTCTTCTTGGAGACATGTTTACCAGAGTGGTACAATCCTATTTCAATCGTAAAAAAGAGAAAAGACACACGTATACAACAATCTCGAGAAGTAAGATTTTGTTAGTAATTGGTATTGGTAGGTGATTAGCACGCAGCCTCAGGGTTCAGGGTTCAAGTCCCGCTACTGCAGCCTCCCCGTGTGGAGTTTGCATGTTCTCCCCATGCTTCCGTGAGTTTCCTTCAGGCACTCTGGGTTCCTCCCACATTTACAAAAACATGCATGTCAGGTTAATTGGTCGGTCCAAATTGTCCCTAGGTGCGAGTGAGTGAGTGAGTTGTCTGTCTCCGTGTGCCCTGCAACTGGCTGGCAACCAGTTCAGGGTGTCCCCTGCCCACTGGCTGAAGAGAGTTGGAATGGGCTTCAGCACCCCCGTGACCCTACTGAAGATAAGCCAAGGGTTCCTGACCCCTGCATTAATGGGTCAAAGGATCTTTGTCCGGTAAAAGACGTTGCGTTTCGTACAGTTTTGCATCAATATTTGAGAAATGTACGTATTTTATTTAGTAAATAACTAAATGGTTATTATTGCTCTATTTAGTATGTACTGTGCTGAGCATTTGCAGATGCAGAATGCGGCATGCAATTATCTTGCCTCATGGCAGAGGGCGATTGTGAGACCAGGGATTCTGATTTGGCTCACACCTCCGCCCCAAAGAATATAAATAGTCCCAAGAATGGAAAGCTAACAGCAAGTCAAGCCAATTTGTAATTTATTCATATTGCATGGACTTTTTTTCTTAAACGAGAATTACCTATCTATTGCTGTTTCATTTCAAAGCAGCTGTGAATAGACTTCAGTTATAAGTTATGGTAAGACAAAATTTTACAGTTTTCTTGCTGTATTAGCACGGTTTGTGCGGGTGCTTGAAATTCTTGACAATGCTCGAAATTTGATATTGTGTTTTAAAGAATTAAAAGGTGCTTCAATATTGGATGGTTTGCTTGGAAATGCTTGAAATTGTTAACATGTTTCTCAACAAATCTATTCAAAAATGAAGCTTACATTGCTAACCAGTTCAGGGTGTCCCCAGCCCACTGCCCTAAGATGGCTGGGATGGGCTCTAAAGCATCCCCCGCGACCCTACTGAAGATAAGCGGTGCAGAAAATGGATGTTACACTGCTCCCTGGTGACTTCGGTTTGCCATTGCATTTCTTCTTCCCTCATGATTAATGGCAGCGGGAAATAGTTTGTATGGCATTCTCCTAAAAGGCGGCATCGCCCTTGATAGGTCGCACCAAAGAGTACAGGCACATGCTATACCTAAACACCGCCCTATGAAATGTGTATTCGTGCAAGCATTACGTATCAATTATAGATATTTATTATGGGCCTTGCAAAAAATAAGGTAGTGTTTACCAGTGGTAAATTTTAATGGGACGAACTTCCTGCAACTGAAAATATAAGCTGAATATTATTGTAATTGTTACCCAACACCTATATAGGGAGACATTTGTCTCAAAAATAAATATATTCATGATTTACTCAAAATCTAAAAATCATATGTCTTGATAAACTTACACTCAAGATTAAAAATCGCACATGCCTCTGCGAATGACTCAATTCACACCGGATTTGTTATTTTGAATGATACTGAACTAATAAAAAATTTGCTCAAAAAGTCCTTGAAAAATGCTTGAATTCTACCTTGAAAAAGGTGTGCAAACTCCAATTGACTGTGCCTTTCTAGACAAGAACCTCACCGCAAGTCTAGAAATTTCATCTATCCATTTTCTGCACAGCTTATCTTCAGGGGTCACTGGGAAAATCTCATCTGCAGTTTCCTAAAAATATGTGCAATTATGGAAAAAACCCAGGTATCGATTATTTTAGAAGAAAAGAGAATTACTGTATTGCCTTGCAACTTGGTGGAGTGGAGGGCTAAAATAAACCAAATCAGTTTCACGTTTTCCTTTCTATTCCGACACACTTTGGCGTTGAGTTTGCTTCTTTTGAGCTTGACGGAAAATAAAATGGACAGTGCCAAGTCTTGCTGAATGTTGAATTGCGCATGGAAAACGAGATGTGTGTGCACTTAGCACATCAAGATATCCAGCTGCCCGCTTTGTATAAAAATAAATATGGTGCAAGCTTTTTGTCAGCTGAAGTGAACTAAGTGCTCCCACATTTTACCTTTCACTATCACGCTTTTCTTGTCTCCTGTCTCTCCTCGAGGTCTCTGTTCTGGTTGTCCTCTCTCTGCCCTTGTAACGTTAGCCCTCTTGTTTCACCCTTATACTGTGTTTGCTCCTTCATGCTCCACGAAGCGTTTCATAATAAGAGGAACCTTTTTTTTACTTCAATGTCTCTATTCATTTTAAATGATCCCTGTTCTCCTTCCAAGATTCATCTCCTGATCTTGTCTAGCTTCCTCCTCTTTGTCATGGATTTCTTGATTTTGTTTATTTTGCCTGTCTACTCTTTTCCTAGCACATTTCTGAGCTGCCTGTTAAGATAAAAATAATTATTGTGGTTTACTGAAAGTGAAAATGAAAATAACAAGGTCGTTTTTAGTTTTAATTGTGAGTAGAATTCCTGTTTTCAAATACCAGCTGAAGCCACACCATCATACTCGTATTTCACAGTGTGTGGATGCACTGAATATTAGTTTCCCCTCAATTAGTTTTATCTCTCTACTTCAGGCTAGCGGACACATGGGCTTCATGGATAACAAGTTAATGAGGTTCCAATTGACCAGACTAGATTGTCCTTTTTTGGGCTGTTTATTTAAAGGGTTGCATCAACCAATACACTCTTAATGTCATCAGAAATAAAATAAAGAATTACCCAAAAATATGAAGTTAGTAACTATACGCTGCCCATAGCTATGCTAATGTGTTTTATTATGCAGATTAAAGATACTATATATGGTACATTGTTATGCTAATGAACAAAATATGTACAACACTTTCTCATGTACAACAAAACATTTACACTTGTGAAAGGCAAAAGATGGCAATTAACCCCTTACAATTCTGTAAAATTCGCCTAAAATCCCAATCCAAGACATGCACAAAGTACTGTAAATTGAATGCTGCACTTGTACTGTTTTGGTCTCTTTAATTTAACACTGACGTTTTGTCCCAATTAAAAAAAAACTAAGTGCAAGTGCTCCTAACATTGAGTTATTCAATGTAGAGGAACTACATTGCCACAAAGCATGCTGCCCTATGCCCCCTGGACAATCAGGACAAAGAAAGCTGAAGCACAGGCGGCCAAGGACGGGGAGCGTCCAACGAGCTACCTTCTTTTCCCTCTCTCTTAGTTCTTTGAGCAAAAGATTGGGCCAACCAAAATTAAAGAAAGTTTTCCCAAAGGTCCAGGGTCCAGGTGGGACCCTTTCCTCACCAAAATGTAAACTTGGAAAAAGATTTCACAACAAACTCTTTTGGTGCTGGGCGTAAATAATTTCATGCTGACACGTTTTACAGTTTCCAGGTATCTTGTTTTAGAATGACGGTGATTTTTCTGTGATTTTGAAATAAATACCAAGAATTTCAGCTTTCCAATGATGCGTGGCTGACATATTTCAATGACTGTTGACAATGTGAAGACAGGACCTTTTTCTCAACAGTCTGGTTGGCCATCAAAACGTTAAAGGTTTAACTCCTAACATTATTAACTTCTTAACTAAAACTCACTTCTCATTACTTTATTCGCCTAAAGAGCTAAGTGTATTGATCTGGGACAATTTATCATTGTATAACCGCATTTGGTTTTAGTTTTAGTTTTTGACTTCTAATTGAGTGTCATTCCACTACTGGCCTCAGGGTGTTGCAACACTTATATTTTTTAATATCCTGCGTATTTTTGAAAGAAGCAATCCCTATTTCTTCTATCATAACTATTTGTGGAAAGTTAATCTGCTGTAATGCTACCAGAGATAGTGGTGGGAATAGGTTAATTTTACAATTTACGGTAATTTATAGACTATAAGGCACAACTAAAAACCCCAAATTGGCCACAAATTTGAAAGTGCGCCTTACGTAAAGTCGATAGGATTGGGAACACATACAGTAATCATTTGTGTCCCTTACTACACAAGGTTTTACGTTATACTTCTGTATTTGAACAATGATTCATCAACTGATGATCATGGCTGGCACTAATCGCACGACATTGTAAGGTTATTAAAACTTGAGTCGTGGGAGTTAAGGCGCCACTAGTCCACCAGTGGTACACGAGACATACAGAAAGGGATTACAGCTTATCTCATTATCACACTATTGTAACTCAAAGTTCAAGTACCAAAATACCAAAATAGAAAACAGGAGGTCCTTCAACAAATTCCTATAAAAGCTCTTTTACGTACGTATACATATTAAAGCGAGAGGTGAGTGATGCACAGGTGAAAAGAGATTGTTAAAACTATCAGAATGCACGATGCAAATCCCTGCTTCTGTCACTGGGAGTAAATATAGTATGCGAATGAGATAAACTCTAAGGCCTTTTGGTATGTCATTTGTACCACTGGTGGTCTATTGGTAAAGTATCGGCACCCTCACCACTGCGATCCCTGAATCGATTCCCGTTGCTAATATTAATAATCAGCAATTATTTATTGATTAACCATTGCACTATTATATTCTGTCTCGGAGCGGAGCGGGAAACAGGAAAGGACCCATTCGCGTAGACGTACTCACAATTTATTGGGGGAAGAGGAGGAGGGCGCACAATCGATCCGGTAATCGATGTTTGTAGGAGTGGATTAGAAATCCTCTCAAAAGAAAAGAATGTCCAAAAACAAACGGATCAGACCAAAAACAAAACAGGATCAAATACGGGCAGATTCACAGAACTAGGCATTTAACAGGATATAACAGAAGTCTCACATAAGTCTCACAGAGTTTAACCAGGTTTAACAAACTTTACAGCAAAGCAATGTTCAAAGGAACACGTTTAAGTACTCTAAGAAGCAATCAGTCAGATACGTCTCAGCCGGTGTTCATGGGCGGGGCCAACTGGTCGCCGAGGCAACCGCGCCAGGATCCGGCGCCACCCGGCTGGAACCAGCTGGGCGCCATGGCAACCGCGCCAGGCATGACATATTCAGCAATTGTAAAAAGAGCCTCTTACTGTATTCTCAATTTCAGGGACTATTTTGGGGGGTGGTGCGCCTTATAGTCGGGAAAATATACATGTTTGGGCATAATTATGGATGCAATTATTGAAAGGTTTTCTTGTTTTTTCCTTTGTAAGTAAATTAATGGATTGGTATCACTACCATTAATATTTCAGTCTTTATAATAAAAACAAATCAATTAATAAAATATAAAGCTCCACAAGAAAAAAAAACCTCACAATTATCTATTGGAAAGTAGGAATAAGATTAACCAAAAAAATGAATGACAATTTTGTCTTGAATGTACTTATTCATTTCACTAACTGTTCATTTGTCCCCACCATCTTTTTCACAGATTGGCAGATCGCCACACTAGCGTTGTTGCTAGGAGGTGGAGCCCTGGTGCTGATGTCATTCCTGGTGGCTCTGGTGGCTGTGTGCATTGGCACCAGACGGAGATTTTACAGGCCAGTCGCCTTCATGCTTTTTGCTACAGGTGGGCAGGTGTCATCACAGCAACTCTAACCAATGAAAGGTGGCCACGAGACATCCTCACAATTGATCTTGTTATGCAAACCTTTTATCCCTAGGAATCTTTTTTTTTTTCATCCGATTCATTTGCATAATTTTCTTCCTGTATTCTTTTTCCTGCTTGCCCCTACCCGATGTGGTGCCAAAGGCAAGATTCTATATGGTTCTCTAAACTATTTATATCAACTGGAGCCCATCCCAGCAATCATCGGGCAGTGGGCAGGGGACACCCTGAACTGGTTGCCAGCCAATCGCAGGGCACACAGGGACAGACAACTCATTCGCTCATTCACACCTAGGGACAATCTGGACCGGTCATGTAACAAGCAAATTTTTCCGATATGAAATAGCTATTTAAAATGTATTGGTCCGCTCCAGTCCTCCCAAAAGCATACAAGTGAAGCCTGAAAACACATTCAAATACAGACGCTCCCCTACTTACAACCATTCGACTTACGTAAAACGGCGGATACGAACATTTTTTTCGGGATGTCGAAAAATATCCGGACATTGCTGTAAGTTAGATTTTGTATTGTGTGCACCTTTTTCCGGGTCACCCAGCTCCCACCCAGAAGTGAAAAAATCTGCTTCTTTTTCCTAATTCGTATGTAAACATCTCTCCTTCGCCTGCTCGTATTCCCACTGCTGCCACCCATGTAGCGTGTCGTTTTGTGTGGGTAATGGATTGCATTTCGTTCATGAAGAAATACTCAGAAACACTAAAAACAACACCAGACTCTCTCCAAACCTAAACTCTCGCGCTCACCTACACTCTCGGACAAACTCTCGTGACATTCGGCGCTCTACTGACATCATTCATGCGCACCTCACATTCTACGCCTACACTGTCGCCAGCGCGCTAAGAACTTTGACATTTTTATTGTGTAATATCTCATGGATCCATTCAATATGGGTGGTGTAAATTGTAAAGAAGAGGCGAGACGTTTCTTTTGAAATAAAAATGGAATAAGAAAGCGTGAGGCAGTTGAGAAAATGGTTGGAAGGTTTTTTTTTTGGCCACTTTTTACCACGGAGGAGGGAGTCGCCTAACACTTGAAGCTCTTCTTCCAAAAGTAAGTTAAACTTAACCTTATTTATCTCTATAGAGCATATTATTCGATGAAATGTTTATTTTTTTGGACAAAACAATACAGGTAACTTATACAAGCCTTAAATATACTTATACAGTATATACCTTAAACATACAGTACATTCCATACAATATATAGCTCTGAAGCAACTTACGAACAAATTTAACTTACGAACAATCGTCTGGAACCTAACTCGTTCGTAAGTAGGGCAGCGTCTGTAGTAATTGAACAAAAAGAACTGTAATGAGATAATTATAATGAATCAATACGCAAGCTTATAATGGGCGCCGTAACAAATGTGTGTGTGTGTGTGTGCTGCGAAGAAAGGGGGGTTTGCAAGGATTATTCACGGTTTTCACATAGCTGTCAACTTATGTTTTCCCCATTGATTATATGTTGTTTTATCACTTTAAATTGTGTACGCCGTATAACAATTTTACACATGATTTTTTTTTAAAGAATGATCTAGTCCCGCATCATCCAGATCGTCTCAGTCATTGGTAGCAGATTACAATGGAAACGTATACTGCAAATATTGTCACTGTATTCTACATAATCTGAATTGCTGTGAAAAGTTGCCGTGTTGTGTTTGTAAGGTTTATTATTGATTAACGAGGAATGTTTGGAATAATTAATAAGAGGAACGATTGGCGGAGAGATACGTAAGCACTTTCTGTACAATTAAAACGAACGTTATTGTAACTTTAAATAAATGTACACACACGGCATTTTTACCGCACACTTATTTTTTGCCTATAGTAGTTTGCATGTGAAAACACAATGTGCTGATGCTGGTGGTAAGCAGTGGTAAGTCTTCACTAAAAATAACCTCTGGAACTGGATTTTATTATTATTTAAAAACTTGGATTCTGAAATTCACATGTTTAGAGGTACTTGTACAAATGAAATACAAAAATAACACAATGATAAATAAATAATAAAGTACAAATAAATAATATCAACATTAAAAAATATTTGCGTAAATTGATGAATTTTTCTTCATTTTGTATTATTTTTCTAAATTCTCAATATTTTAACTCATTTCAAGTATATTGAAGCATTAGTTAAAATAAACAAAAACATTTCCATTGTATTCTGTCAGAACCAGAACAGATGGTAGACCACAAAGGTTTATTGAATAATTGAGGAAGTCATGTGCGAGGAAACAAACACCACCGATCCGGTGCTCACTGGACAGGAGGAGCAAGGAGCTCACAGGATCGGAGCGTGGTCGGAATGCGGAAACGTGTGGAGTTACCGGGCATGAGACACGAGCGTGGTCGACATGCAAAACGGGTCAAGTAGCTGGGGCGGGAGATCTGAGCGTGGTCGGTGGGCAAAAACGGGTTGAGTAGCCGAACCGGGAGATCAGAGCCTTGTCGAAGGAAAGGAAAAGTCAGGGAGATGAACGGGAAATCAGGGACAGATGAGCAGGATACGCACAGACGGGAGCCAGAGTCAAAGTGCTTGCCTTGCATATGCGGAGGTTCGCTGACAGACTGACAAGGAGTGACTGGAGTACTGAGTTTAAATAGGAGGGGAATTAATCAGGCGAAGAGCAGCAGCCGGTGCCAAACGGGCGGGCACGGGTGAGGGCAATGAGTAATCATGACAGTCTTCCAATTGTATTCCTTTATTATTGTCAAGAAATGTAACTTATTTTCTAGTAAAATAGAAAAACTGCATTATCTAATAAACAATTTCTATTATATTGCTGTCGTAAATTAGGAAAATGAATCCTAAAATTAGCAAAACTGTCTAATATGTTATATGATTTAAATCACTTAGCATATTCCTCTAATCTCAGTTAAAAATGGTAAGTTGGTGAAAAAAATACAAATCCAATACAACTCTTTTTTATTTTCCAACAATGTTATTTAAATATATAAAACCAAGGGGAAATAGATATCTAAAACTGATGAATGCCATTAAGACTGGATTACTTAGTGGATTTTGGAGGCAGTACTTTGAGGTTTCTTCCTTAATGGGCTGTGCTTTGATTCCCAGCATGTGTTCCAAAGCTCTAATCTCGCTTCCCTTATTTCCCTTTACCCCCGCACATTCCCTTTCCTTTTTTCCTGTCTTGTAGAATAGTTCACTGTTTATTTCCTGTACTTTTTACCTGACTGATCATCACCTGTTTTAATGCCTTCCCTTTTCAATTCCTTCCTTTCATTTTTTCCTGTTCATTCTTTATGGTCCATTCCAACAATCAAAATGTAATGGATCGCAATGACAAACTATTTTTTTATTGTAAAGACACTGAACATTTTATACATTGCCGTGTCCTCTCGCAGGACGAGCCCCAATGACTCGAGTCGTGTTGTTTTACTGTATCCTCTGCAGTGGTCCTGCAGGCCTGCTGCTTGGTGCTCTACCCCATCAAGTTCATAGAGAGCATCAACCTGAAAATTTACCACGAGTTCAACTGGGGCTACGGTTTGGCCTGGGGCGGGACCATATTTGCTTTCGGTGGCGGAGTCCTGTACTGCCTCAACCCCAAGAGCTACGAAGAGTACTACTAGCTCCCTTTCTTGTGAAAGAGGCGGTGAAGGAGGTCTGGCGCCTATGACTCCGGGGGATTGTTATACACACCTTTACACCATTACTTCCATTCTATCATGACATGAAGGTTCTACTAAGCTTGACATAAAAAGAGTTGTGATGGTGCCAGTGGGAAGCCCAAGACTTCAGGAAAAATTGATAAACACGTTAAAAATTTAATTTACTGACCCTAGATGTAATCAAGATCAGAAAAGAGACAAGAAGCACCCGCTTCCACATCCTCTACATCAGGGGTGTCAAACTCAATTGCACAGAGGGCCAAAACTCAAACCACACCTTTGGTCGCGGGCCTAACAGGATAAATATGTATTGAATAAACTAAAACTAAGCAAAATCAAACATCATATATCTTAAATACTTTGCTCCCCATAAAAATATTTAAATTTGTGCTTTTCACTTTGGAATTTTGTCTGGTGAAAAACATCTGCTGGATCTTCATATTCTTCTTTTACTCTTCAACTTTTTGTATCTTCTGTTCTGAGTTCAGGTTTTTCACTTTATCCTATTGTTTTGTCTCGCAGTGCCGTTTTACATGATATTCCTTAATTTCGGCCACATTAGCCCATTAGCACATTGGTTTACCGGCAATGTCAGTAAACATACAAGCAGCCTCCCATGGGTTTTTAAAGGGCTCAGTTATCAGAATCAACTTTTCTCTTGGCCATTGTGAGGGTTTACCATCTGCGTATTCCACATTAACAGAAACGGCACCCTGCTTTTTCTCTGTTTAGCCTTCCTTTACATCGCGATAGATAAAAGCTCTTCCCCGGACGTCACGTCTCCGCTTCCAGACACTAAAGACTCATTGTTAATGCAACTCCTGGTCTTGTTTTTAGACTAGCTGGCGTGTTTTTTGTCAGTAGATTAATTAGTTTTAAAAGTGGCTCGCTTGTCAGGATACAGCTAACTCAAATGATTAGGGAAATTTTTCCTTGAAGTTTTGCAGTGGAGAGGCAGCTTAAGCGTTGCATTCTGGGACATGTAGTTTGAGAGTTATCTCATTATAATAGACGTGAGTTTGACACCTATGTTCTACATGATCAGTGTTTGGCACATGACTGAGAAAAAAAAGTAATTAGTTACACTAATTACTTCATTTAAAAAATGACTGTGCTAACCCCACCAAATACTGACACCCAATAGTAGCGCATTACTATGAAAGCAACTAGCAACAAATTACCGCAAATACCGACCCCCTAAAACTGATTCAAAATAACCACACAACGAAATAAATAAAATAAAACGTGTACACCAACTAGTGGAAGTGTTGGAAGTCCTCATATCTTTTGGCTTTTGCAATCTAGAGAGCTTGCAAATTAACACTTCTCTAAGGCATTCCATAGGCTCAGGCCTAAAAAAATCCAGCCAAAGCTCAACTTCGTCACTTGGTTTGAGGGACAGAGCCCGGAGCAAACCCAAGTTTTCATATTTTGTTTATGAGAATTGGGAAGCATTGGGATGGGTGATTTTCACCATCTGCGCCACCCTGCCGCACACCCACTTCTCAGCGCCATCGAGCGCGTGCACCAGCGAGCGTGCATGCTGCTCTACGCGGATCCTCCACGAGGAAAAAGAAACAAAGGACAAATCATCGGTGGATGATTTAAAAAAAAAAGGTAATAGATAAAGAAGCCTGACCCGAACCCGACTGTAATGACCGTCGTTTTAGGCAATTTCAGGCCAGGTTAGGGTCGGGTCAGTTCGGGCCTCAGATCTTACATCTAAGATCGATATCCATTTTGTATTTTGTCTTCAAAGGCTACAATATTTCCTTCTTGATTTTTGGGTTATGTCCAAAACGTTTTCTTTTTTTCTCCGGGTATGGTCTATTGCAAAAATAATTTTACAAATGATTCTGCGGTCCTTTACCGTTAATTCTGTTTTCACATCCACCCCATTGCTTTTTGTTGTTCCTGTATAAGCCATGCCCCCTCCCCACACACATTCGCTATTTCATTACAGGGCGGCACGGCAGCTGGTTGGTTAGCGTGCCCGCGGTACAGTCCTGAGGTAATGGGATCCAATCCAGCTACCAGCCTTCCTGTGTGGAGTTTACATGTTCTCCCCGTGCTTGCATGGATTTCCTCCGACCACTCCAATTTCCTCCCACATTCCAAAAATATGCATGTCAGGTTAATTGGTCGGTCCATATTGTCCCTAGGTGTGAATGAGCGAGTGAGTTGTCTGTCTGTTCGGGGTGTCCCCTGCCCACTGCCCGAGGACAGCTGGGATGAGCTACAGCACCCACGCGACAATGGATGGATGAATAGTTCATTCAAACGAAAAGAAAATAGCAGGTTGCATGAGTATCACCAGTGGTGCACGAGCTCTCTCTAGTAGTTTAAGAAAAAAATGCATTTTTAATCTTTAGTATAATACTTTTTCATACCTGACAACCTCCACGGCTCCATGCCCTTACAAAATGTTGTATTTTCCAATATAAAAGACAAAATAATATTACACCATATTTATTTTCCAAACGTATTTATTTATGTAGTTTAACATGTTGTATTGCACATGTGTTTCGTTATATCATATATATTGTTAATTAACATTTTGTTGTGAGACACTGAGTTGCTCGACATGAATGAGGTTTATTATAAAAAAAGTTCAAAAATTAAGTAGCTTGGACGTTCACTGTAGAAAGAAAAAATACATGCAAATATAATTAAGTAGAATAATACATTTTCTTATTCAAATTATTAATTAATTTTCTGCATTAACTTATTGTTGGTAATACACTGATTAAAGGGATAACCACAAACCTGTCTTTTTTCATTTCCTCCTTTTATACTTCCTTTTTTTCTTAACCTCTTTATACAACAATAATGATTCGTAATATAATGGATCAAAGCAAGTGAGCCGTTTGAGAGCCGGCTCTTTTTGATGAGTTGAGCCGAAAGAGACGGTTCTCTAAAAAGAGACGGACTTCCTTTCACTACATAACTACCACATGAAATCGGAGGCGGCAGACGCATGCGCACAGTAGCATCAAACCGCACGCTTCGTTTGCAACGAAAAAAAACCATACCGAGATAGAGGCTACCGCGGCGAACTCGTTTGACTTGATTGATTTGCTGTTTCGTCATAGTCGGTGTATACCGGATGGTAGCCATAATTGACAAATTTGCGTTTTTCCGTACATATTTTCTTGTTCGTCGTACACGTCTTAAAATGCATAATAAACGTACTTTGTACGGCAAAAATGTACAGGTTGACAAGTATGCTTTTTTATTCATTTATTTATTATTATTTGTTTTGCACACTTGTATTTAATGTTGTAGAGGAATGTTTGAGAACAATTGATTGCACCTTTAATTCAACTTTAATGGAATATATTGACACAGTCACGGTAAAGAATGATTTAAAAGTCTTTTATAAACCCAAATTGCATTATTTTTGAACAAAACAATACAGTCAGGCAATGATTTAAATCACCACGGTTGTACTATTTTATTTTGGGGGAGCTACTTGAGATAAAAACCGTCTGCTATATGTCACCTCATGTCATCACATTGTCCTTCTCATATGACCTCATCATTTTTCATGGATGGAATGATTCGTAGACATAAATAGCACAGTTCACAGTGTAACTCCTGATGCTGCCCGTTCTTTAGCTACTATGTAGGAACTTGTGTGTTATGAGAGGTGCAGTAGTTAGATTATTTTGGTTAAGATTAGATCTTAAATACTGATCATTGGCTGCTGCATTTCATAGTAAAAACTGAAAAGTGTCACTAATGTGTGCTGAAAATGTGCAGAAAAAGACTTACTTGTAAAGATGTCTGTGTTAAGTTCAAATAAACATTGTTTGCAGGAATTTGCTTGTAAGGCTATTATACTCTGCAAAGCTGATCGGGGTGAAACACACTAGGTAAGTGGAATAAGGGTTGGGGAGTTCTGGAGAGTCATGTCATGCTAGTCTCTGTGTTGTTTTTTATTTTCTATTTGTAACCGTAGCACAAAAATAATGAAATAGCAAGATGCTTGCTTTTAGTAAAGCCTGAACGCCAACCCAAACCCAAAGAATGATTCAAAAAGAGTTATTAGAGTGCCAGTAAGAAAAAAATGCATGTACTTGCACTTGCATCATAAATAAGCTAAATAAAGGCTGCAATAATGACACATTCTATGAGATGGCGGCAATGAGCTGAAAAGTTCCAAATTCTGTACAGATCCTTTAAAGAAATAGCGAAACCATTCTTTCCCGTCAACATTTTGAAATGTCTGATCGTCTTTTGTTCTCTATTTTGTCCCCAACTTTAAAACCGAATGGAAATCCATTAACACTATCAGTAGTGGAAGCAATTATGTGCCTTGAAGTATTTTAATGCCGGAGGGAAGCTTCATTTAAACAGTCACATTTAACATGCACGTTTGTTTTTCTTAGGACATAAAGAAACCAAACTCTTACACCTAAAGTTTAGGTGCACTGCACTGAAATCTATTCCCATTCCGGAACGTTACTTCAACCTCAAACTATACTGCCATCTGCTGGATTGAGGAAGGAAGTGTTTTTTTTTCTTTTTTTTACCTTACGCGATGCAAAAGTTTTTGTGTCCACCACCTATTAAATTATTAATATTTTACAATTTAATCAAAGACCGTGATATACTTCCATAAAATTATTAATTATTAATGAAAATGGTACTTACTTTAACTGTGATGTAATTATAAAATTGGATTGGGGTTTTAAACTTGTCACCCTCATCTGGGGCAGGTAGAGAATAAACCTTTTATTGACGTTAGGTGGCATGAAAGACCTATACAGAACTTTCAGATTTTTGCTATTTACGAGCCCCGACCCAGCGAAAAACGAGGGTCTACATCAGTGGAGGTTCTGCAATAATTACTCCCTGTGCAAATATTCATTAAAAATGCTTAAGTAATAATCCAAATAACCTATGTACATAAAAATGGCAAACATGTATTAAAAATGTGAAGAGAATAATATCAAATACAGTGGAACCTCGGTTTTTGAACGCCTCTCAGTTCGAACAAATCGGAGTCCGACCAAAAATTTCGAGAAATTCTTGCTTCACTGTTTGGTCAAAAAATCAGAGTTCGAACGCCGGTAATGCGTGAGTGCGTACGCTAGGGTGCTATGCTGAGCGGCGTACGGGTGTAGATCGCCCTTCGCGTGACCAACTGTTATTGCGTGCGGTGTATATAGGTGTGCGAAGTGTTTCAGCCCCTAATTATGCCTCTGAAGAAAGTCAGTGAAAGCAGCAAAGTTGCTACAGGTGAAAAAAGAAAAGTAGTGCGTACAACTATTGCATTTAAGAAAGAAATAATAGCCAAATATAAAGGAGGTGTGCGAGCGCCTTCTGCTGACCACCACAAAGGTAAGAAATCCTGTTCATAATTCTTTTCTTTATCCTTTTTTGAGAATTTTTACACGTTCATGTCAGCGTAATCTTTCGTACGGAAGCTAACGATAACGCAAACGTACGATTACCCTGGGTTAGCTTTATGTTTACGTTGAACATTCAAGGTAAACATTCAGGGTGTTGGAACGGAGCCCAACTTTCAGGGTGTTGGAACGGAGCCCCCTTTCCAATGAACCGCTCACCACTTGTTGTGGAGACCCGGGTGCTAAATGACTTGTAAACGACCCGATTTTTTAATTTTTACACGTTCATGTTAGCGTAATCTTTCGCACGGAAGATTATGATAACGCGGACGTACCATTAGCCTGGGTTAGCTTTATGTTTAAGTTGAACATTCAAGGTAAGCATTCAGGGTGTTGGAACGGATTAAAATGATTTACATTATTTTTAATGGGAAAAATGATTTCGGTGATTGAACAAATCGGTTTTCGAACAGGGTTCTGGAACGGATTATGTTCGAGAACCGAGGTTCCACTGCTATAAAATAGACTTGTATTCTCATATTTTCGAATGCCCATCCCCCAACTGTCACTCACGACATCGGTAAAGGCTGTACCAATTAATATATCTGACGGAGAGCTCTAAGCCACGCCCACCACACTTACGGTATCTATGTATCACGCGCGTATCAAATTTAACAGAGCTGGCACCGCTTGTTTTCAGCCAATCAGAACGTGAGGCAGACGACGGCCCAGCCCCTTTTTATATCACAGACAGCGGCTTCACGATCAACTCAACGCGCATCGAATCGATGAGAACCTAAACAAAGTTATTTTTTTTTCGACAGTAAGCGTTTTCATTTTATTATGCTGCAGCTGGATCAGTTAGTTGTCAGTGAGAGGTTTGTAAGTTACCCCTGCCACTTTTCACTTTTTTTTGGAGTATTTCACTGTACCGTCCTTAGCATATGACAAAGACAAATACAAGCAAAGGTTGCGTTTTATAATTAAAGTAACATTTTTTATTTTTTTAAATAGAATTATATATATGTAACGGGTGTAATAATAACTTTTGTTTTGTTGAAATTCCTGCTGAAATATGTTTGTATAGTTTTTGTGTAAGCGTCCTGCAATGACGAGTCCAACAGTGCCACCTGCTGGTAGGGGGTAAGGCTTGGTTTGGCTGCTGATTTTGTGACCGAAAGGCGGATGTTGTTAGCAGTCTCCAGCGCGCTGCTAATGGTAAGCCACGATCTTTTGGTGCTCCGCAAAAAGTTAATTTTAAATATTAAAACCACAGCTGACAAATCTCTCAAAATGCACAGTAATGTGATTGATGTTGTCAAGCTGTTTGGATTTATTTTTGTTTTGTTTCTGTCGCCTTTTATGTTAGTTTTGCCGGACGTTGCACGTAGTACTAAAATGCTAATTCCCCTTATAGTGTTGAAAGCCAGCGGCGGTGCTAACCACATGTGTGGATATGTTGTGACTCATTGCAGGTAAATTGTACCCATTTTTATACTCATTATTGTAATTATTTCTATTTCCTCATATACAGTATATAAAAAGGATGCTGTTGGTTAAAATTAGGAAGAAAAATATGTTGAATTCAAAAAACCACTATACGATCACTTGTTAAAAGTATCTTGTTAAAATGTATGTAAAAATGTATTGTGATGGTTGATATTCTAAAATGTATTTTGTGTAAACTGAAAAGAAAACTATTTGATATGTTTAAGCATCCTCCAGCGCGCTGCTAACGTGTTGAAAGCCAGCGGAGGTGCTAACCACATGTTGTGGATATCTTGGTGTCTCATTGCAGCAACTGTAATAAAAGCCTCATCATCCAGTCCGGCGTGAATGTGGATCTTTGGTGGGACGGGTAATATTAAATATTCCACCAAAGACTTTAAAAGCTGCAAATCAGTGCGCTGGGCACTTGCAGCAAGAGGTGCCATGATCCAGGCCTTCACATTACAACATTTTTCATGTCTTTCTTCCTCTTTGAGATACCAACACCTGATATGTCATGACTTGATCCTGGTTCATCACCTTCTGAACAACTACTGCTACATGATAATTGAACTGACTCATTCGCAATTCTTTGCTCAGCTTCAGATTCTAGGTGTTGTTTCAAGGTCTTGTTTTTGTTCAAGTCCTTTTTTCTTTCTCTGCTAATTTTTGTCAAAACCAGTCATTGACCCCTTTCTTCCCTTTGTTCTTTGAGCCAACAAAAACTCTCTGTCATCTGGAATTGTCATAATGTTGAGAGCATTCGCATGAGCAATGTCGAACAAGTCATCAAGTTCTTCTTTGCACTCACTTTCCTTGGCTTTTTGTGTTGCTATTTGTTGCCCTTTGTTCTTTTTTAGCAAATGCCATGCTTGAAAATGTTTTTCAAGTTTAGTCTGACAATTTTGTGGATCTCGAATTGGAATTCTTACTTTATTCCAAAATGATGATATTTCTTTCATTGTCACTGCAGAAGACGCACTGATGGGCTTGTGCAATTCCAAGTGTTGATGAAGAAAGAAACCAAGAGCCATGCGAACTGATGGTAGCTTGCTTCCAGTTAGTTCAGACACATAAGTACCAAACAAATACAGTTCTTTCTTTCATCTAGTTGAAACCATGTTGCTCATGGGAAGACCACCTGCAATATGGATGATTAGAAAGTCTTGCCATTATGTTCCTTGACTATTCATGCAGATGTAATATCAAACTGTATCATGGTGAGACAAATGTATTTTGTGCAAGCTCTGATCAGGAAGATTATGTAAGTGAGAAATGTTGGAATTTACCTGATGCAGATCTTTGAATGTCAATCACTTCTTGGAGGACAAAAAAAGGTCTGGTGGCCTTGTCTTCAAACATAGGTCAAGGGAAATTATACTAGTTGAATTAGACTGATCTTGCTGAGTAATGACTTGTGGGTAATAATTGTTTGAGATATAAACGTACACATCTGTGGCTTATCCCAGCATCTCTAGAACTCCCATTAAAAAAAACATAGAAAATGCTAAACTTCTTAGCAATTGAGCTACCTCTAAAATGTATCTTATTTAGACCAAACTGCACAGCGGTTGTTCTTTTGTGTAATGGAACATAATTAGGGGGTAAGACGGTGACTTTTTGCAACTTTGAAAGTAACGCACCAATCTTCCTCGAGTTGAACCTGAAACCATACAGCCATTTCTAAACGTCTGTCACTATCATCCTCATACAATTTGTGTAGAATTTGAAGTTTGTAAGGATGAAACTTTTCTGCTTTAAGGACCTGCATCGTTGAACGAGGAATACCAATTTCACCAGCTGCCCTTCGCACTGACTTCCTTGGACTGCTTGCAATTTTTTCCAACACTTGTGCACGTGTCTCCACAGATAAACCTGGACGGCCACTTCACTTTTTGTCAACGACGCTACCAGTTTCTCTGAATTTCTTGATTAAGCGACCAACAGAAGTGTGTGAAACATTTTTATGAAGATGGTTTCTGTTGAATTGCTCAGCAACACTTCTGTTGGTTGCACCATCACGACCAGATAATAAGATGATTTCCACGCGCTGCTCTGTAGTCAATGGCACGTCTGATCTGAAATAAAAAAATTAAAAAAAATTACAAAAAATAAATATTAACATTGGTGCGTGACTTTGTGGCCACCATGTAGGGCAGCACGGCAGCGCAGTGGTTAGCGCGTGTGCGGCACAGTTCTGGGGTCATGAGACCGAACATCCTGTGTGGAGTTTGCATGTTCTCCCTGTGCTTCCGTAGGTTTCCTCCGGGCACTCTGGTTTCCTCACACATTCCAAAAACATGCATGTCAGGTTAATTGGCCGGTCCGAATTGTCCCTAGGTGTGAATGAGCAAGAGAGTTGTCTGTCTCTGTGTGCCCTGCGACTGGCTGGCAACCAGTTCAGGGTGTTCCGTGGTGCAGATAATGGATATATATATATATATATATATATATATATATATATATATATATATACATAAATAATAATAATAATAATATATAGTCAAGTCACTTTTATTTGTATAGCCCTTAATCAAAAAGAGTCTCAAAGGGCTGCACAGACCACAGATTATTGCAAATAACACTATTATTACACCATCCCCTTATCTAAAACCTAGATGAGAGCAAGGAAAAACTAAAAAAAACCTCAACATGAGGAAAATGAAGACACCTTGAGAAGGGACCGCACACCCCTTCCAAGGATGACCAGGCTCCAATGGATGTTGCAATAACAAATAAAACATAGATATTGTCAAGATATTGTTATTCATATGCTATAGAACAGAAGTGTGTTTTAAGACTAGATTCAAACAGTTCCACTGAGGTTGCAGATCGAATCTCAGGGGTAAGAGCACTGGGGCCCAAATGGAGAACGCTCTCGAACCTGCGGATCTCTTTTTTGCTCTTGGGATCATTAGTAGACCAGCGTCTTCCGAGCGAAGGCTGGAACATAGGGGGAAATCTGAAAGATATGAGGGAGCAAGTCCATGCATGATTTAAATGGAGCTACCAGCCTTCCTGTGCAGAGTTTGCATGTTCTCGCTGTGCCTGCGTGGGTTTCTTTCTGGCACTCCGGTTTCCTTGCACATTGCAAAAACAGTCGCAACAGGTGGATTGGCAGGCCCAAATTGTCCCTAAGTGTGAATGAGTGAGTGAGTTATCCGTCTGTGTGTCCTGCGACTGACTGGCAACCAGTTCAGGGTGTCCTCTCCCCAATGCCTGAAAATGGCTGGGATGGGCTCCAGCAACCCCGTGACCGTACTGAGGATAGGCAGATAATGGATGGATAATTATTATAATAATAATTTCACTTGGGTGTCTCAAAAAATTACAGTTTAATAACAAATACGTTTTGTTACCATGACCCTCACCATGACAATTCAGACATGCGGTAATCAATGTTCCCTCTAAGCTGCGCACATGCGCAATCGTCACTGCCCGCACATTCTCAGCGCACAACAAAATCTAGCCTGCTCACAAATTTGAGGGCTCATAATTGCTTATTAAGAAGCAAATTAAGTCAAATTTACAGTGCATGAAGGTTAAAATACGCGGGTTCCCCCGACGTTGTGTCCTAAATGCGGAATTTTGAAGTTGAGTCGAAGTACAACGAAGTTGAGTAGAGTTTGTCGAGAATCGGCTTCCTCGACTCGGCTCACTAAAAGGAACCGGCTCTTTTGGGTCCCAAACGGCTCTTCAGGTTGTTTTTGCTTCTTTAATCCCAACATGACCAAATATTATGTAAAATTATGCACAAAATGACTTAAAGGAAGGGGGGAATAGAACAAAAAAGAAAAAAATACCAAAATGAAAAAGTAGTGAAAAGCTGAGAAATAAAGAAACAACTGCGATTGGCTGGCAACCAGTTCAGGGTGTCCCCTGCCCACTGCCCGGAGATGGCTGGGATGGGCTCCAGCCCCCCCCGCGACCCTAATGAGGATAAGCGGTACGGCTAATGAGATGAGATGAGATAAAGAAACAAAAGGAAGAGAAAAAAAGAAGGAAAAATTGAGAAAAAAAGGCAGAAAAAGAGAAAGAAACAAAGGATAAAAGTAAATAGAGAACAAAAAGAAAAAAGTAACAGCTAGGAAAAAATAAACACAATGATTTTTTTTTAAAGGAATTAAAAAAAAGTAGAAAAGAACAGGGAAAAAGGAGATAAAGTTTGTGTTGCATTCAAATAATTTCCAATTATATCAAGTGAATCTTGTTGCCAACATTGAACTTCCACTAAAAAATGTGATTAAGTACAGTTCTGTATCTTGCAACTGACTAAATAAGCCCCCCAAAATGTTAGTATTATGCGACAAAATATATCAGGTAAAAAAAAAAAATTGATATCTTCTGAAAGAATTATAAAAACAAAAGACGTTTGTAGGCCGTACAACCTTTCCAATAGTACATGAGTCAATTAATTCAAAAGAGAAAAATAATAACTCAACAAAATGTAACTCGATGTCAAGTTTTGGACAGGTTTGATAATGATTTAGTTGCCACACTTGGGATTGCGGTTGCTCACTGTTGTTTCAAGCGTTGCTCACCGACTTTGTGTGAACGCTCGTACCCGTGGAAAATTAGAGGGTACATTGGCGGTAATCTCACTTTTAAAGCGCGTCCCCGTCGGTGTCGGTTTTTACGCATGGCGTCTGCAGACGAGAAGCGCTCGACAACTCACTATTTCGAGATGAGAATGCTCCAGGAAGCACCTCGCGCCACCCCACTCCCCGCTCCTCGCACCTGCTTGGATCCATCTCCATTCTTGACTGCCGTCCTCGTCTTGGCTGGAGTTTCGCTCTTGCGTCCAGTTTGTGACTGCAGCTCCAGGAGTCTCCGTCCCGTCCAGCTCCCTGTTGGATTATCCTCCAGATTGAAGCAAAAAGTCCGTTTTCGACCCCGTTTCGCAGAGGACTCATGGCAGAGGCTGTGCGACCCGAAGACTATTGCGACGAGGTGTTGGAGGACGAGTTTGGAGAAATCATCAAGTGTCGATCTGGTAGGACAAGAAAACTTGTTGCGCGTGTGAGTGTAAATGCAACATTTTTCTTTCTTCGACCAACGACTACGTACTTTCTAAGTGTTTTGTATTGGAAAAGTTACTTTGAATAAAGTGGTTTCCTCGCTCTCCTCCGAGTTACTTACGGACCTACTATATAATTAATTAGATAGCGATTGCGAATATAGGATTTCCTAATGCGAGCAAAAGAAAGTCGAATGACAGAACGCGATTTGTGTAGTTCGCGAACGAAACGACTTTATGAGCCGGCTCTTTGAGACGCTATTTTCCTCTTGCCATTGGTCCAAAATATATTTTTTCAAGGATTTTGTGCTGTTGACTTTGAATTTGTTGAGTATAAAAGGTTTAAAGGTGTCTTGTATGTCATAATTTGCTTTTTAGATTTTTAAATATTTTAATTTATGTGTTCTTAAGTGTTGACATTTAAGTGTTAATTTTGCTTTATTGTATTCCCAATTTAATAATAATACATAATGAATCATGACATATGGTTTAAACAATAAACAAATCGAAGGAGCTGAAAGAGCTGGCTCTTTTCACTCAGCAAAACCGAAAAGTCGTTTTTTTTTTTTTTAAAGAGTCAGAAATCCCATCTCTACAACGGACCACTCGAGTTAGATTTAATCTGTTAAACTCTGTATTGTATTGTATATTGTAAATTGTTTACTGTTTGTTTTTGTTGCTCTTTAAGTGTAGGATGAATTTGTTGCTGGTGATGTGCAATAAATATTTCAACGTTCTGACACAACTACCTGTCCTCTATTCAACTGTCGAAAAAACTGATGAAAAAAAATTCAAATTCTTTGAAACACAACAACTTATTTTTAAAATAATGGAAATAATTACTTTTCCTCACAATATTTTACTTTTACTATAGAGTAACTCAGTTATTAACTCACTTAATTTTTGGAAGAAGTAGTGAGTAACTGTAACCAGTTTCTTTTTTAGACTAGCATGCCCAACACTGGCTATAAACGTTAAAATCGTAACTAAAAAATAATAATAATAATAATAATTCATTTTGCATCACTGTTCATTGATCCCTTAACCCCTTGGGTCGTATGGGCAACACTTCCTGTGGTGAGTCATGGGCATGTACAGCCTAGCGATGTGGCGCCCAACCCTCTCAAGGTTGTGTTTAATTTATTTAAAAAAAAAAAAATTGGGTTAGGGGTTTGCTCCCCTACATAAAACAGATTGTGCCAGTTTCCATGTTTACCAGTAGCAGAGAAGTGTCCCGATCTGACGTAGATACAGCACCTTCATCATCTGGTCGCTGTTGTTTCTCAAGCCACATCCCGCCCTTAAGAGGTGAGCCGGACCTAAGCATTACACGGCAGTGGCGTGTGCGTGATAACTCTGATAAAAGATCCTAAGCCACTGTGAAAAAAACGTTTCGTTACAAAACTTATAAAAGAACTGTTTTGTTCATATTCACATCGTTCAATGCACATTGTATCACTTTTTCCTGAAAAACAAACTTTGTGGCGATGATCTTACGTCTGTTGTTTTTGTGACATATTAAAGGCTCGAAGGCTCTTTGTCCAGTAAAGGACAAGGCATATCAAATATATTTGTATCTGTTTTCAGATTATTTAACTATTTAAATGAATAAATACCTACATGGATGAAAAAAATAAAATTGTTCTTTCAAAAATGAAAAATAAAATAAATTATTTAAAGAAAGGTACATAAATACAACCAATCCAATAAAATGCATAAATATAACATACATAATTCAGTAAAATGGTTCCTAAAAACACATGAATAAATACCTGCATAATTATTTTAACAGATGGTAAATTAAGACAAACTCATTGAGTAACTATACAGTACAGTTTTGAAATGTGCACAGAAAAAAGGAACTTATGTCTCTATGGCACCAACTGTAGCCAAAGCAATTTCGATATACCGCCTCTAAAACCTGTTTATAGTAAAGATATTTTGTTGTTTTTTATATTTAAAAATGAAGTTGATTTTTTATAATTTTTAGGTCATTTTAAGGGGAGAAAAGCGGTAGTGGTAGTGAGTATGGAATACAGTATAATTGTTCAACGGGCTTTTTCATGAAGTTTTACACCAATTTCCAATTTCTTTATCAGATAAGATTGTAAAAAAGTCTCAACTACAGGTAAGATCGAGCCTAAGAAATCCAGCCCGACCTGACCCGGCCTTCGCGTATAAAAGCCCAAACAAGTCAGAGCCGACCCTGAACAGTTAACTTGATTTGAGGGACCAGGCGTGAAGTAAATCCGAAGCTGCAGTTCAGCGCTATGCGTAATTCGGCGCCGAAGTGTGCGCTTCGACTGAAGTACTTGTTCTCTTTAATCTCGTTTCCCTGTCCTCTTCAAGCACCTCACTTCATGGTGCCCAGTTTCACCACACACGAATCACGGACTACATTCCTGTGTTTTTTTTCTCCGTACACTTTGAGCAGTTAAATGACCTTCGCCTCCCTTGAATGGAGGATTGGGTTGATATTAGGAGATGGTTGGAAGGGGTGTGGTAATTAAGAATGGAGAAATGGACCGGCTGCTGACGGTAGGGGAGGGGTACAGCTGGAGGGTGATTTGATATGGTGATATAATGGGGTTTGGGGTCTGTTACTTACTTGCTGGCTCATTAAGATGCTCACCAGTATGTCAGGGTCTCGATTTGCACTCTGAGCTGTTGTATTGTCCGCAGGTTCTTGCTATCTGTGGTGGACTCTTTTGGCTTTTGTCGTTATTCCCCTGTGTTTCCACTTTGGCACAGGGAATGTAAATTGGTTTTCGGCGAGGAGAATTACCAAGTCTGCAAAGATGCTGATTATTTTTGTCATTTCATCATCAATGACGTGGCTGTTTAAGATGAGTGGCCTCAGTCTTTGTCAGAGGTCTCTGTGTTTTGCTCCCAGACCCTAATAGATGGTGTTAAGAAAGACCTCAAAGATGGTCTTCGGGTCATAAGAAATGTCTGTGTTGGCCTGCTTTAACTGGAGAAGAAGTCTCTGCTTGAGCCCAATAATGCGATACAGGAACTTCTGCGGTGACTCTTGTTAAGCTTGTCGGCCACTCACTAGCTTTTGGAACATTCCCGTTGTAGTTTTCTCCCTGAGGTGGGACCTGAGGAAAGCTTTGAGTTTAGGGAAAGTTAAGTTGCCCTGGAATGTACTAGGTTTGATGATTTTCAGCACGCCCCGGACCACTTCTGTATCTGTGAAGCTTTCGTTGACTCCTTTGCTGATCTGGTTAATGATGCTACTAAAGCTAATATCAGGGTTCTGATCCCCAATTTGGCCACAGTGACTTGATTTCACGACGCGGCAAGGTACAGAAGGTCTTTTAGGGGAATCATTTTCTCTGAGTGGTTCTGTGGATGGGTTTTTAATACTGTTCCAACTTAGTGACTGTACTTAGTGATGGGATGTATGGCCCTGGTTTCATAGAGTCTCAAATTCTGGCCCAGGTCCTCATACACCATCCTCAGTTCTTCCAATGCTGTGTGAGTAAGGGATGATAATGGTACTTGGCCTGACAGGCTCGTGCCGATGGAGGGATTGGAATGTGGATGCACACCTGCAAATCAGTGAGAGGGGTTACCTACCACAGGTGATTGGAAAATTTCTGAAGGACAGCCTTAGATATTGCAGAATTTATGTGTGAATATTCCAACAAAGACTTTAAAAGCTGCAAATCAGTGAGAGGGGCACTTGAAGCAAAAGGTGTCATGATACGGGCCATCACGTTACAACATTTTTATAATGGTACTTGGCCTGACAGGCTCGTGCCGAATTTGGATGCACAACTGAATTGGTACCAATAGGGATTGTAGCGGTAACTGATGACTCTGCTTTACAGATCATCTTGTTCACTACGTGCTTTAGCCTCAGCAGCTCGCTGATGCCTTTATCTTCACTTCCCAGAAGGATGTGAGACTGTGTGTGAGTGAAAATATAGTCGATACATTCTTCTAAAAGCTGTCACACTCAGCTGCTCAATTTCAGAAGTGTTTGTCGTAATGCTACCGGGTAAAGATTGGCACCAGACAATTTGAACAATCCCCTCTTGATGTTTCACACCAACTCCTTTCAGACATAGGATATGGTGTGATTTTCTTCAGGGGACTAAGGCGATGCCTTGTTGTGGGAAATGCTGGCTGGACACACCAGCAGCACTGCTACTCTGTGGCTAATGTGTGTTGACCACTTACCCAGCTGTGCAACTCCCTGGTGCGGTCTCTGTCCTCTAGCTTTAAACATCCAAGGGTGGCTTTTAGTACATTGTCACGTCTGACCACTGTGGTCTCCAAGTTCTGTTATCACTGGTTCAGCGTCCGATTGGCAGCTGGGGCTGATCCTGGACAAGCGCCCACGGCCTGTTGCTGGTCCCAGATTACCCAGGGTACCACACAACCATATTGATTTAAAGTGGCCTGGGCCTCAACCACAAGGTTTCTGTAAAATAGGGAAATGGTGTGTTGGAATTAGGCTGCATGGACCACTTTGTTTGAATCAATTTACTGATATGATTTGGGTGGAAGTGACTTTTGCCGGAGACAACACACTGCAGCAATACTGTAAAATCTCTTTGGTTTTCCCCCATGTAGATAAAAAATAATAAAACAAAAGAAATTGTGTTCAATACTTTGGAAAGTACTAATACCACTGATAGATGAGGGTATCACATTCTCACCTGGCTACCTGTCCCCAATATCAGTTTAGCATCTGTTTGAGATGTTTTTTTGCGTCGTATGTCGCTCCAACATAGAGTACAAATCTTATCCTGGTCATATAAGCTCCAGCCTAAGCCGCCCATGTTAGGTTTAGCCCAAAAATTGTTTTTGAAAACATTCTAAGAGTAAAGCCAGCGGGAACACTATTGACAAAAACACTCCCAGAAGAGGTATTAATTTAAAGCAGCATGGATCCTGTGGTGTCCCCTACATGTCAGAGCAGCAGTAATGTTTATGGAACTCTGCACTGAGCTGCAGCCAGAGACAGAACTTTTACCAGGCAACCGTTTTACAACACTGATTTTCCAATGCTGCCCAGCGGGCAAGCCGTGAAAGTAGGAATGGTAGGCTCTCAAACTGTCATATGTTGATGGTCTCATTTCTTTCTGAAGGATGCCTGAGATGAAAAAGGAAGTCATATATTTAATACATGGGTTTAGAAGATAATTTTTGATGTGCTTCATTTTAAAGAGTCAGAATCTTCGACAACTGTAAATAATGAAGTAGGATTTCATTAAAATGTAAAAAGAAGAAGAAAGAAAAACAGTCACTGAAACAACAAACTCAACGAATATTGTCAGGAGTGCATTAGCAGAAGATTTACCTTTATTTCGGACTACAACCCGCACCTCACTATAAGCCGCACACAATACAATTTTTAAAGGAAAAACATTTTGTACAAAAAACCCGCATCTGACTATAAGCCGCACGTGCCCATGTTGAAACAATAGATATTAAAAAAAAAAATCACGCTACACTTAATATTTTAAGAACAAACACACATGGGTAAAAGGACACGAGACAGCAACACAAGTACCGTAACACAGCAAAATACAAAAAACCTGCATCTGTCTATAAGCCGCACGTGCCCATGTTGAAACAATAGATACTTAAAAAAAAATCACATTACGCTTAATATTTTAAGAACAAACGCACATGGGTAAAGGCAACAAGACAGCAACCCAAGTACCGTAACACAGCAAAATACAAAAAATCCGCATCTGACTATAAGCCGCATGTGACCATGTTGAAAAAATAGATATTAAAAAAAAAAATCATGCTACACTTAATATTTTAAGAACAAACACACATGGGTAAAAGGCAACAAGACAGCAACCCAAGTACCGTAACACAGCAAAATACAAAAAACCCGCATCTGACTATAAGCCGCACGTGCCCATGTTGAAACAATAGATATTAAAAAAAAATCACGCTACACTTAATATTTTAAGAACAAACACACATGGGTAAAAGGCAACGAGACAGCAACACACGTACCGTAACACAGCAAAATACAAAAAACCCGCATCTGTCTATAAGCCGCACGTGCCCATGTTGAAACAATAGGTACTTAAAAAAAAATCACGCTACACTTAATATTTTAAGAACGAACACATGGGTAAAAGACAACGAGACAGCAACACAAGTACCGTAACACAGCAAAAACAGCAAGAACCCAAATAACACAGTGCGTTACCACACAATAATCTTCTTCCATGGTATTTTTTGGTGGTTGTGACTTCCTCGATACCACCTGTCTTATTCTTAACCTTCTGCTTGAGAGCCTCTGGCGGCCGTTGGAAAACACTGCATTGTTAGCGGCTTCTCTGCATAAGATGCAGGGTTTAAATCGTTTGAAAAAGTTGCAGCTTATAGCCTGGAAATTACGGTAAATTCTGCTGAAAAATGAATGGATGAATAAATGAATTGGCTTTATTGTCATTATACAAGTATTATGGAATTGGAGGACTTCTCATTTTACTGCTTGCGAAATAAATTTAAAAGGTACAAATTTAGGGTGAAAAAAACGTAGACGGTATTCTGTAGATGGGAGTTAAGGGTGGTAACAGCTCTTAGGAAGAAGCTGTTCCTCATTTTGTTTGTTTTTGATAGATAGATAGATAGATAGATAGATAGATAGATAGATAGATAGATAGATAGATAGATAGATAGATAGATAGATAGATAGATAGATAGATAGATAGATAGATAGATACTTTATTCATCCCCGCAGGGAAATTCACATTTCCAGCAGCATCCCTGCGCTGAGAACAATACACTAATAAATCAAAAGGAATACAATATACAAATACCCAATGTGACGTGCTAATACCCACTGTAGCGTGTTGTATAGAGTATTTAAATAGTGCTACATAAAATACACACTGCAATAAAAGTACGGTAATATGCAATGTAGGGGGTGTGGTTTAATGTGGGCCTTTACTCCGCCGGGTGGAGTTAAACAGCCTCATGGAATGAGGAAGAAAAGATCTCTTCAGTCTGTCCGTGGTACAAGTCAGTGACAGCAGTCTGTCTGCTATGTTGCACCTAAGGCGCCTTCCTAAAGGCGGCGGGTCAAACGTCTGGGCACCTGGATGTAACTTGTCCTTGAGTATGCTTTGGGCTCAGCTGAAGCACAGTATGGAGTAGATGTCCATCAGGGAGGGGAAAGGGCAGGCAATGAAGAAAACGTTTTTGTGTTTTGGGTTGGATTTTATTGTGATTTAGTTTTACATGGACTGGTGTGTTTTTCTTTTTCAATCATAAATGTGTGTCATTCTTTTTTTGCATTGTCAAGTCAAGTCAAAAAAATATTCAGAAGCAGCTAGACTTGTGTTCCATTGGACTCTAAATGTGTCACGTAGTGATGAGATGAGGCTTGAGTTCCCCATTTAGAACTTGTAAATACTGAATGTCCTTGACTGGTGTACTCCTATCGAGTGGACATAGACAGCCTGTCTCTCTCTCTCTTTCTCGTTCTCTGCCGCCATCAAGCTCTACCTCCCAAGTTACAGCTGGTGGTTCATCTCAAGCTGGAAATAGAATTCAGCTGGCTTGTTGGGTCACTGGTGCAGGTGTCAGATAGCTTATTGGGACGTTGCCATGTTCTCGCCATTCCCAATTATTTTTTTTCCATGCTCCTTATTTTCTTCCCGTCCCGTGCGATTCCATTGCATCCCTTTTCACACGAGTTGATTGAATAAAGGCACATTCATTTTGGTGTAATGAATAGAATGTAATGCTTTGTCTTCGTTTATTCTTTGACTACTTAAGATGGTGTTCTGTGTCTATATCAAGCAGCACCTCCATATTTCACCCCCACCTTTGCATTCCGTAATATGTGAGTTACTTTATTTGGCCAATTGCGTTCTCTCTATGAATCATGATTTATTTGTTGTATTCTAATTTGGTCCTGTGTGATATACGATGAGAATTGTCCCCTTGCCGTCTCTGCTCTCTTTTTGTTCATAAAAAGATTGAAGAGTTTAAGGTAAGTATACTGCAAACAATATCAAAAACACGATATTTGAAAATGATTATGATTGTATTATTTATACTATTTACTGTATCATTATCGAACTTTGGGCAGCACGGCGGGGCAGTGGTTAGCGCGTGTGCGGCACAGTTCTAAGGTCTTGGGAACCTCCTGTGTGGGTTCAAATCCAGCTACCGGACTTCCTGTGCGGAGTTTGTATGTTCTCCCCGTGCTTGCGTGGGTTTCCTCCCACATTCCAAAGACATGCATTTCAGGTGGATTGGCCGGTCCAAATTGTCCCTAGGTGTGAATGAGCAAGCGAGTTGTCTGTCCCCGTGTGCCCTGCGATTGGCTGGCAACCAGTTCAGGGTGTCCCCTGCCCACTGCCCGATGATTGCTGGGATGGGCTCCAGCACCCCCGCGACCCTACTGAGGATAAGCGGTACAGCTAATGAGATGTGATGAGATGAGATTTTCGAACTTTCATTTTCTTTACAATTTTTCAAACTTGACTTAACCGTTTGGAGCTGCAGAAATGACAGAAAATATCATTAAAATGATCATTAATGATAGTTTGTTTTATAATAAAGAAGAATAATAATAACTAATGTGAAAAAAAAACATCGGAGCTGTACAAACATAATATTTGGAAAGATGAATCAGTTTATTTACACTGTTGTCTTTTCTTTATCTTTCTTTTTTAATTTAACAGTTTTTGTATTTTGAGCCAAAAGAGGGCAGCATAGACCTTTGGTCAAAAAATGCCAGTGCAGGTTTTTCAATTTGAAACGTATATTGTAAAAGTGAAAGTGAGAAATGGACAAACTTGATGCAAAAGTGGTATCATTGATTAAAAAAATAAATAATAATAATAATAATAATAAATGGGGCTAGTGTAGGAATGAGGGGAAAATGCTATACTATGTGTAAAATATTCAAATATTTACTGATCACAGAAGACCCAAAAGTTGTGAATGATAGCGTCAAATGAATTCTGGGTGTAAGTTGTATTTTATTCCCAAGTTATTTAAAACATCTCTGAGAAAAAGTACAAGTGTTTGAATTGTGAAAGAATCATTTCAAGCTAAATACATTAAAATGGTATACGTGTTGCTTAAGTGTAGCTTGACCTAAAATTGCTTGTTTATTTGCGAGAGAGTCACCTAAACAAAGATAATGTTAATATTGTACTCTGCTACTGCCTTGAGTTAGCATGTCTTTAAATCATATAAAAACTAACAATAGTTTGTTACCAAGACAGAGAATGTGTCCAACCAACAGTTTGTCAACAACTCAAAAGCTATTATAAAACACCCAAACAGGCAAGAATAACATACTTTTCAAATCTTATTAGACAACAAAAATTACCCAAAATTAATGTATTCCACCTCTTTTAACAAAAGTTTTTTTTGGTTTTAAAATAAACAATGTGAGGTTTGAACAATTTTTCTCGAAATTTTTAACAGCACTTAAGCATATTCACAATTTCGTTATATCTGACAATATGACGTTTTAACAATTTTTTCCGACATTTTGGACACAATTTCATTACATCGTTCCCCAACAATATGAGTTTTTATCAACACTTTTAACAGCAATTAAATACATTCACAATTTCATTATTTAAAAAGTCCCATTGGAGTGAGACAAATGCTCTTTTTAAGGATTTTGTAGATCATTAAGTACAATTACTAAAATAGGTCCAGCCTGTCACAATGAAAGTCTTATAAAACGTGGACTATCAATTTTACCTAAGAAAACACACACGAGTTTTGCCTTTTGTTTAAGTAAGGACTCTCCGTCTAGTTTTCTCCCCAGTCAACCCAGGTAGAGACCCAATTCCCACGTCTCTTTGAAAGGCATTTTATAGATTCTTTGAGAAATAGATTTTAAATATCATGATCTGCTTTCTTCAGAAGACCATCTTTCCTTATGAAGAATAATTTCGACTTTTAAGCAAAATTTGCGAAAAACAGTTCTGTATTTTGGCTGGGGTTTTTTTTCAGAAGAAAATTGTATTTCAGAGAAATATCAGAATGGTTTTACCACAGTACAGAGACTTTCCTTTGAAATATCTTCAATTATATGAGGCACAGTAAATTATTTTATTGAACGTACAATTCTGGTGCTAGCTGATCTCATTTCTGCTTTGGATACAGTAGATTACTACTTTTATTATATAAACTCAGAAATCTGGTGTGCATTTCGTGTATTGTTTTGACCTGATTTTACTTCTACCTCACAGACCAGTATTTCTTAGTGAGTACTAATGTACAGTATGGGCCTCCGGAAACCATGAAATTAAATGTAGGGTTCCCCAAGGTTCAATTTGAGACCAGTACTGTTTAATCTTCATATGCCTTCTCCTGGGGTTGTCATCACGAAACGTGGTGTCAGTTTCCATAGTTATGCTGGTGACACAAGGTTGTACATTGTCCTGTCCCTCGATAATACAAGCCCTTTGAAATGCAATTTAGCTATTGTGTCATGTTTGGTAAAGAACTTTTAACAGCACAACCAGGACAAAACAGAGGTCTTAATCATCAGTTCTGAAGGTCACATAGACAAACTTATAAAACTGGAAGATTTCAGACGTTCACGATTTTGTCAAGAACTTGGGCATTATTTTTACTCTAAACTTTGGCAATCAGAGTTTTTATCAAAAATATAATCATTATTTTTTTTAAATCTACCCTTAGAAAAATGTGTGAAGTACAATCATTAATTTTTCAGATTGTGATCAAATTTGACAAGGTACCAGCTCAAGCTTCAAGCTATTGTCTCATTTGTTATCCAGCTAAGATGCGCATGCTACACTCATCTGCTGGCATTTAATTGCCCCATGACATAATACATTTAGTGGGCAGATATTACACAGTGTCTCTTTAACCTCTGTGTGTGTGGTTTTGTCATTCCGGTTTGTTGGGTGGGGAGTAAGGGTGGGACTTATACTTCTTATTGTTCATTGATGGTTTCACAGCACTTTGATTTAAGATTTGTTTACTGAAAATTGCTATACAAATATATTTAGATTTGATTGCTATCAGCCCCAGCCTATCCAATGAAGAAAAGAGTCACCATCTGTCCACACATTTCAAAAGACTACATTTTATCGCTAAAATATTGCAGCTTCATGAGATTTTTGCTCACTTATCATGCAGTCGTCGACTGCCTGGTGTCGCTCTCCAAATTTTAAAGCTGAGCTCTATTATCTGATAGATAATGCTGATTGGTGTCAGCAGGTCATCCAACTTCCACTTGGCCTGATTGATGTAATGAGGTGAGCTTTAGTTACTTCTTCATTATAGCGCCATTCATTAGGCCTCCTCCTCACCCCTAGCCTCGCTCTCTTGCTTTCACAGCAATTTGTTTGTCTTATTGCTTCTGGCTCTGGCACATTTGTCTTCTTTTCATTCATACCGGCACTATAGCCTCTGTCTCACGTTATTAAACTATTGTCAGCTCTTTCCACAACGAGAGGGAGTCTCAAGGCAAACAGGATGAAGAGCAAGGATTCAGAGGACGTGGTCGAAGAGAGGAAAAGGTGGAATTGAAGGAACAACTCAGAGAAATGAAACAGATGGCTGGAGGGCAGATCGAGGTGGAGGTTTTGAATGGCAGATGTGAAAATGAGGAGGCTGAACTCAGCGAAAAGAAAGAGGAAGTCACAGGTTTATATTCTACAGGACAATAGGGAGATGTGACAGGTTAGACATTTGGCATTAAAGTTTATGAAAAATGGGCTACCTCCATAAATTGGACAGATGAGCTCTATTCAGAGCCTTGATTTAATATCTTGCATTAAAGCAATAATGTGAAGCTTCTTAGTGGTGTTAAATAATCCAGCTCGTTCATGTGACACCCAGAAACAATTTCTCATGTCAGTGATACATTTGATGATAGCTGTGCAAGAGTGGAGGTTCTTAAAGTTCAAAGATGTATTGAGAGAGCTGTTTAAGATTAGTAAGGCAAAGCTCCATGGAGGCCTTTCCGGCCATCCCACAAATTATTGATACCTGTAGCAGTGTCTGAAACTCATGACAAAAAGTTACAGGACACCAGGGCAGACAACTCTGAAAAGTTCATTATTAATCTCCTTATAACATTCATTGCATGTATATGACATCGCTGTTTTCCATCTGCCATCAGTATGTACCTGTATATACTTCATTCATGCAATGTTTGCGTTGCGTTGTCTGCTACAAGTCACGTAAACGCCTCTTTTCACGATGCTTTTAATGTACGTTTACGTTTTGTAACGTCATAAATTTTGTTAGCTTCTTTTGAATGTTTCTTCTGGGGCTGAGGTTTTGGCTTGATTCCTAACCACTTATAATTTTTTCTTGTGTTCTCTGTGCGTCTACTTTAGAAAATGATATGCAAATACACGACCTTATAACGCTCGGGGAAAGTCCGGAAGCACGAAGTTATTCGATGCAGGCTTCTGATTGGCTGCCGAGTAGGCAAATTGCCAAACTAACCGAAATTTCCAAATCGAAGGAAGATTTCGAAATCGGAATAAAACAACCGTTTGATTTTGGGAAAAACAAAACAAAACAGAAAGATATTTTTTTTTTCTTGAAAAAGTTGTTGGCCACACAGGCGTAGACGTTTTTTAAGTTGTACGCCCGACGTAAAAGATGCACGCCCCGGGCGTCCGGGCAGACGTTATTTCAGACACTGCCTGTAGCATCCTTTATAGATTAATTGTTGAAATACGCTTTAGATTAAACATGATCCCAACCCCAATAATTAAGTCAATTAGTTTAATCAAGTCACATTGATTAGTATAGCCCTTAATCACAAAAAGTCTCAAAGAGTTACACAGACCACATTTACAACACACCCTGATCTGAAACCTACATGAGAGCGAGGAAAAACTTAACTTACCACAGCACGAGGAAAATTATTAAACTTTGAGAACTTGCCACACATGAGGTAATCCCCTTTCCAGGATGACCAGGATGCAATAAGGGCATCAATAGTAACTGCACAATCGATATCAACATTAAATATAACAAATAACAGAATTACTTCTAAAATGTTATTTCCATCCTTAATTAAAGCCAAATTATCTTCCTGTTGAGTCAATGTAAATAATATAACTCATTGCTCATAATTTAGTATTGAATCACTTTGGTCAATTTAACAATGGAGAAAAATTGTAACATTTCAGTTAACATGTATGGGTTATGTATTCATTTAATCTGTTACAAAATATTGAAGTGAAAAATGAAATTCAATTACCGTAAACAAACGTTTTTTGATCTTATCAAAGTCACTTCTTTAGAGATGGAAGGTTTCAATGCAAGGAATACCGGTATGATTTGAGTATTTAAGAAAATATTTGTTTCAGGTTTTAGGGCATGGTAGTATTGTCTAAATCAGTACCTAAAATTATGATTTATTTAAAAAAAAAGGGTCGTTATGGTTTTGGATTCAGGCATTTGTTAGGACCAGAACGGAAACAGGACCCACTCGTGTAACATTTCTCACAGATTTATTGGGAAGGAGGGAAAGGATTACACACACGATCCGGTGATCGCTGGTCACGGGGAGCAGGTCGCTCTGAACGCGAAAGTGGGATTTCCGTGGCGAGCGATGGCGGTGTCGGGAACGGAAAAAACAGGTCAGTAGCCGGGATAGAAGAGCAAAAACGTGATCAGGAACGGAAACAAGTCGAAGGCCAGGAGAGGAGAGTAGACATGGTCGAGATAAAAAACGGATCGTTCTTCAGGATGGGAGAACAGACGTGGTTGAGATCAAAACAGGTCGTAGCGGGAGGCAAATAGGAGCAAAAAACAGGACAGGCGAAAAAAGGGCTTGCCGTGTAAAAAAGAGATTCGCAGACAGACCGACAAAACAGGACTGGCAGGACAGAGTTTAAATACTGACAGGGAGCCAATCTGTCAACAAGCTGCAGCTCGCGCCACACGGAAGGGACCAATTGGGCGCCATGGCAACCGTGACAGCATTAAAAGGAAAACATTTTTCATGTTTAGCTGATTGATCAATTACCCTATTTGCTGGGCTAAGGCGCACCTTTCCAAAATATCTGTAAAGGATATTCTATATAGGGCAGCACGGCGGCGCAGTGGTTAGCGCTTGTGCGGCACAGTTCATGTCATGGTAACCTGTAGTGGGTTCAAATCCAGCTCCAGACTTCCTGTGCGGAGTTTGTATGTTCTCCCCGTGCTAGCGTGGGTTTCCTCCGGGCACTCCGGTTTCCTCCCACATTCCAAAAACATGCATTTCAGGTGAATTGGCCGGTCCAAATTGTCCCTAGGTGTGAATGAACGAATGGGTTGTCTGTCCCTGTGTGCCCTGCGATTGGCTGGCAACCAGTTCAGGGTGTCCCCTGCCCACTGCCCGGAGATGGCTGGGATGGGCTCCAGCCCCCCCGCGACCCTAATGAGGATAAGCGGTACGGCTGATGAGATGAGATGAGATATTCTATATATAAGGCCCACCAGACTATAAAGCCTGTGAAATTAAAACTACGATAAGAGTGAGGTTTCCAGAATTTTTTTAGAAATTAAATTATGATTACCAGATAATCATAGTTTCATGTCTAAATTGAATTGATTCTTTCATAAATAGTTACCGGATGTTGAAACAATTAGTTGTAATCATGCTTTTATTATTTTAAAAGGCGCACTTTTGAGTTTCTGGCAAATTTTGGGCATTTAGCTGTGCCTTATAGTCTGGAATTTCGGAATTCAAACCTCAAAATACTCAACGGAATATTTGAATATTAAAATATTCGTTTGGTGCTTTCTGAGGGAAATTTCTTCCTAAATATATTAAAACTCTGACATATTTTATGAATATTAACTACACTTTTAATGAATGTATTTTAATTTAAACTGTTAAAGAATCTGACTATCATACACAATGTCTGATTCTTACAATCATCACATTTATTTTGAAAGGCGGTATAGTATGTAATCTACAATCCTGTGAATCGCAAACAAGATTACAAGTTTGCTCATTTAGATGTGGGCCCATGTTCATCCGTCCATATCTGAATGAATTTTGTCTTGGGGCCATCTGACTGAAGAATGTCTGGCTACACCCCTGAAGAGCTATCAAGACATGAATACATAAGGGGGGGGGGGGGGGGGGGGTGTCACAAAAATGACACAGGAAGTGTTGAGAAATACAGAGGTGGGTTGGAGGAGTAAAAGGACAGGCCACTGATTGCAGTTCATTGCTGTTCACAGGTAAGGCTGGTCTTATATTAATCATCCTCCAGCTACAGTTTACTCATTCTCCGCCAGCCTTTGGGTTTAGCATGAACTCCAAAGAGCAGCAGCGTGGCCAAGCTTAAGACTGACATTATAATTAGCTGGTCGATTACATTCTAGCACAAGCATTTCACCCTCCACACTTCTGAATGAGACACGGACCGTCCTCCGCACCCTTCAAGATTGAGACAAGAAACCAGGACGAAAAGATGACACCTTTTTCAAAAATAACTTTTTCCAGCTCTTCAGTGAGACTGCCCAGTTAAATGATACATTAGGAGGTTGTCCCGGAGTGGCATATCGGTGACCTTTTCATCTTCTGTAAAGTCACAAACCTGACCTGATACCGCTAGAAATTGGGGTTGAACAAAAGTCAATTTTGGTCCCTTGATGCCATGCAATGCAAGAGGTGGAAAAAATTCTACAGTGGGGCTACACTAAGAAGTCCTTGACAGGATGAAACATCATACATGTGATTGATAAGTTTAAAGTTTAGTCGACGCTTAAAATAAGGAGAGAAGACATCAACTTGCAAGGAGAACAGATGAGAGAGCCCAACCTTCAGATAAGAAATTCCAACTAGTTCTAATAGCCCTCCCCTGAGCCCTTTTTTTAACAATACATTTCCATGGTTACTAAAGCAGATCCTCTTTAAAGGGTATTTAAATAAAAGAACAGCAACACTTTGGCCGATAGTGACAATTATGTAAACAGTTCATGATAGCCTAAACAAGGAACAGCAGTGTGCAATAAAATAACAAACTGGCATCCTATGCAATCTACTTTGTAGGTGTCCAATATCAAAAAGAGAACAAACTTAACAATAATAATAATAATAATAATAATAATCAGTGATTAATTCCATTACTTTTTAATTTAAGACATTAAATGCTCTTTTAGTTGCCACAAGATAAAATTTCCTGTACACTATAGCCTGGTATAGTCACTAAATCACTAACATTTATGTCTGATGGAACAAATGACATTGACCAACATCATTCATGGCTTTTTGGGGTTCAAAAAGATTGAAATTAAGTTTTTGCCATGATTACCGATGTGAGGCACCTGTGCCCGGTCCTTTGGCGCCAACTGCCTCGGACTCTGATTGGCTCCCTGTCACTATTTAAACCCACATCTTTCTGTCACCTGTTGTCAGTCCGGCTGCGAACCTCAGTTTACTCCAGGCAAGCTTTTTTTGACCCTTGACTCACTCCAGTTTTTGCTCCAGTCTGTTCCCCCGCTACGACCCGTTTTTTGATCCTGACCACGTCTATTCTCCTCTCTTGGCTTTTGACTCGTTGCTGATCCCGACCATGTTGTTTGCTCTCCTGTCCCGGCTACTGACCCGTTTTTTTTCCCTTCCCGAAACCGCCATCGCTCGCCACGGAAGTCCCACTTCCGCGTTCAGAGCGACCTGCTTCCCGCGACCAGTGATCACCGGATCATGGGTGCAATAAAACTTCCCAATAAAACTGAGAGAAACGTAACGCAAGTGAGTCCTGTCTCCGTTCTGGTCCTGACAGTTAACAGGAAAGTAATAATAAATTAAATAATTCCTTGATAAAACATTGAGGTAGAATTCAGATAATCAACATACAAAAACTAATTTTGGAGATTACTTTTTCATATCACAGCGACAATGTGATATATTGGGGTAAAGTGTTAAGACATCTCTGTATAACGTTTTTTAAAAAAGATTGTAACACATCTCACATGATCCGTCTAACTGTGAAAATGTAATTTGATCAATTCGAGAAATATGGTAGTTGATTGAGATGTAATCTTGTGCCAAGGCATGGCTACAAATGTATTTACTTAGCTTCTGGTTGCTGAAATGTACAACACTTTCCCACAATAGTGTAACTTTCTGTCCAAACAGTCCATATTTTGAGGGAATGATATATTCATGATATACTACTTCACTGTTGAGAGACCTAAAATCTGTACTGACAGTTTTAGCTTAACCATTGAGCACTACTTAGTCTGTCTTTGTATATTTTGGGTCAGTACGCATCTTCAAACAATGTATAATGAAACACGTTTCTGAACTCAGTCTATGTAAAACAGTTTCCTACATGCCCTGTGACTAATGATACCACTCTAATGCTTCTTCAATAATTATGGTTTTAGAACTTAAATATGTTTTCATTCAGGAAAGACTATTCATGTCGGCGTACCTTCATTTATCTAGTACAGGGGAGTCAAACTCATTTTAACTCGGGGGCCACATGATATAAAAAACCTTATCTTGGGGGGCTGGATAAGTAGATTGAGGAAAAAGTAAAAAAGAGAGAAAGAAATAAGAGAAAGAGATGGAGAGAAAAGGAGAGAGTGTAGGACAAGGAAAGAGAGAAAAGGAGAAAGAGAGAGAGAGAGAAAGAGAGAGAGAAAGAGAGACAGAGAGAGAGAGAAAGAGAGAGAGAGAGAGAGAGAGAGAGAGAGAGAGAGAAACAAGTGAGAGAACATGAAAAACAAGAGATAAAAATAAAAATAGTGAGAGATGGGTGAAAGAAAGAGAAAGAAATCCAAAGATAAATGGAAAGAGAGAAGAAGAGAAAAGAGGAGAGAAAGAGAGAAGGGTAGAAAGAGAGAAGTGTAGAAAGAGAGAAGGGGAAAGCAAGAGAGAAAAGAGAGAGAAAAGGAAAAAATGAAGTGAGAGCACACAAAGGTAAAAAAGACACAGAGAGCGAAAGAGACAAAAAGGGACAAAAAAAGAGAAAGCGAGACAGGAGTGAAGGAGAGAGAGAAAAAAGGAGAAAGAGATAGATAGATAGAGAGAGAGAAAGATAGATAGATAGAGAGAGAGAAATACAAGAAATACTAGTACAGCATTTGTGAGAGGCACCTGGCTTTGGCAACATCAAGTAGACATATTTCAAACCTGCAGCTTGTTTTTCTCTTGCGCTTCTCTGATTGTTATCTCGGGGGCCGGATTCAATCCCTTAGCGGGCCTGACTCGGCCCGCGGGCCGCCTGTTTGACGGCCCTGATCTAGTATATCATAGTATTGAATCATTTTACAAGACTCAAACATTTTCATTTATTGCCGGGCACATATATGTTATGGCAGTTGAGTTGATTTTGATTCTTCAGAACTATAGTACAGGATCTTTCACTCTTACCAAGGGTATCTGCTTTTGTTTTAATGCCAAATTACTCGAACTAGCGTGGAATCTTTCCTCCCTGGCAACATACAGTACATACTTTAACCTCACACTAAAGCTTCCCTAGCAACAGGGATCAGGAGGCGATTTACAGATTCCGCAGCAACCCTGCTACATCACATTGAAATGTGTCTCAGAAATACAAATTGCCAAGTGTGCCCGCCTTGTGCCATTATTTGCCATAAAGGGAGGAACATGTTGTAAAGGTTTAAAGTTTGATCATAAACAGATTCATCGCCAAAGAACATAGAGAATAGGCTTGGTTCAATATATTTTGCTCATTAAGATCTTGATGTCAGTGCACAGTTCAAATTTGTTTGATGCACGATTGATACATAAATACATTAAAAAAAAAAGTTGCACTCCTACTTGGAACACACTTTCAAATTAATTCCTAGATAAATCAAACATCACTTGTAGGAATCTGCATAAAACACAGTGGTAAAGCTAACCAACTGATCACACACTTAAGCACATAATCTGCAATATAGGCTTTGAACACTTATTCTAGTATTTTCAGTTTCCTTGAATTAGAAATAAGATCTTGGGCCTGTTGTCAAGCGTTAAGTCGGACCGGTCGAGTATTCCTTCACGGAGGATATACAGTACGTACACAGCATGCACTAACCTTTACTCAAGTCAAGTAATTTGTATAGCCCTTAATCACAAAGAGTCTCAAAGGGCTGCACAGACCACAGATTATTGCAAACCACAGACTATTATTATACCATCCACTGATCTAAAACCTACATGAGGGTAAGGAAAAACTCAAAAACCTCTACATGAGGAAAATTAAGAAAGCTTGAGAAGGGACCGCACATGAGGGAATCCGCCTTCCAGGATGACCACGCTGCAACGGATGTTGCAATAACAAATAATACACAGATATTGTCAACATAAAATATAGGTTATTTATATGCTATAGAATAGAAGTGTGTTTTAAGCCTAGATTTAAACGGTTCCACTGAGGTTGCAGATCGAATCTTAGGGGGTAGGGCATTCCACAGCACCGGGGCCCGAATGGAGAACACCCTCGAACCTGTAGTAGACCCTCACTAGTAGACCAGCATTTTCAGAGCGAAGGCTCCGGACCGGAACAAAGGGGGAAATTAAATCTGAAAGATATGAGGGAGCAAGTCCATGCATGGTTTGGTATAATACCAACAGAGTAGATATTTGGATAAAAACAATTCTGTGTGCTGGGATAAAAGATGCGTCGCTTCCTCCCTTACATCAGACGTCATTTCTGCTTCTTGCCAATAGCTTACAAGCCTCACAAACTTTCTTTTTGCTTTTCCCCCAAATCTTTCACCATTTGCAGCTTGTATTCTGCAGAATTTTCTTTCCAGGGCAATTTTGTTCAGTTTTACTTTTGCCGAGATGCGCACGTCGGCGCCAAACTGACATTTAGGCACTGCACTTGCAGCGCACACTTGATTTGAGAGACTCTGTCCCAAGTAAACCCCAAGCTGCGTAGTTTGGCCAAAACGCACAGTTCGGCGCTGAAGTACGCAAGGTCGATAGATAGATAGATAGATAGATAGATACTTTATTCATCCCCTAAGGGAAATTCACATTTCCAGCAGCATCCCTGAGCTGAGAACAATACAATAATAAAGCCAAAAGAAAACAATATTCAAATACCCAGTGTGACGTGCAAATGCCCACTTTAGCATGTTATATAGATTAACTAAATAGTGCTACACAGAACACATAATGCAGTAAGATCCAATGTAGGTGGTGTGGTTTAATGTGGGCCTTTACTCTGCCGGGTGGAGTTAAAGAGCCTCATGTCATGAGGAAGAAAAGATCTCTTCAGTCTGTCCGTAGTACAAGACAGTGACAGCAGTCTGTCACTGAAACTGCTCTTCTGTCCGGAGATAATGCTGTGAAGCGGATGCGATGGATTGTCCATGATTGACCTCAGCTTTTTCAGTGCCTGTCTCTCAGCTGCTGTTGTTAGGCTGTCCAGCTCTTTGCCCACAACAGAGCTCGCTTTCCTAGCCAGTTTATTGAGACGAGAGGCATCCTTCTTCTTGACGCTGCCTCCCCAACACGCTGCCGCATAGAAGAGGGCGCTTGCCACTACTGTCTCATAGAATATTTTCAGGAGCTTTTTGCAGATGTTGAAGGAGGCCAGCCTTCTGAGGAAGTAAAGTCGGCTTTGCCCTTTCCTACATAGAGCTTCTGTGTTGGCAGTCCAGTCCAGTTTGTTGTCCAGCTGCACACCCAGGTATTTGTAGGTCTGGACAAATTCTACACATTCTCCCTTGATGGTTACAGGAACCGGGTGAGTTCTGATTCTCCTGAAGTCCACCACCATCTCTCTGGTCTTGGTGGTGTTTAGGTGCAGGTGGTTTGCGTCGCTCCATCGGACAAAGTCCTGAATCAATTTCCTGTACTCCTCCTCCTGCCCGTTTCTGATACATCCCACGATCGCAGTGTCATCGGCAAACTTTTGCACATGGCAGGACTCAGAGTTGTACTTAAAGTCCGATGTATATAGAATGAATAGGAACGGAGAGAGAACGGTCCCCCTGCGGAGATCCTGTGCTGCCGGAAGTCTGAGTAAAGTAAAGTCGGAGTAAAGTTTCGCGTTTACTTTGGTGGAGAATTAAATGTTAGGGTTTATTTCGGGCTCAGTTATCAAGTCAAGTTAATACTCGTGACTCCGGTCGAGTCGGGCTGAATCTTTTAGGCCCGATCCTAACGCTACTGTGAATCAACCATTTTTCAATCGGAACTATCTATTCATCGCGAGAGCCAACAGTATAAAAACACAATTTTTCGCAGACTTGCTCCAGCATTTTAGCTGTGTACGTGTCATCAAAGGAAACTTTGTAAAAACAAACAGCACATCCATAAACGTTGCATCTTAACTAAAGACATCACAAATATTTTACCTGTTTTTCAGTGGTCCTATTTTAGCAATGCATATATTCAATAACAGAATTAAACCGTGAATGCCTACAACAGTAGCCCCTCTATATACAAGATTAATTAGCTCATAGATCGGACTCTGTCTGGAATTTCTTTTATCTCCAACTCAAGTTAACCCTTAATAGATACTAAAAACATCCCCCTAAAACTAAGATTAATGTAGTAGATTATAGAGAAAGAGAGAGCGAGACACAGAAAGAGATAATAGAGGGACAGAGTGAGAAAGAGAAAAAGAGAAAAGAATGATAGAGAAAGCAAGAGTGAGAATGAGAGAGAGAGGGAAATAAATACAGCTCCCGTTGCTCTGTGAGTGTCACGTGATTTTGCCATATTTAAAACTGCAGCTTTTGTTTTTCTCCTATGCTTCCCTCAGCGTCTTCTCGTGGGCCGGATTTAATACCTTGGTGGGCTTAACCCAGCCTGCGAGCCGCACCCTTGACTCCCCTCCTCTAACAGCCCACAGGGTGCTATGTTTTAAATGACTTCACTGGACTAAACGATCCGGTTTGGGTTGTTTTTATCGGATTTATGTTTTAAACTTTAATGTTTTTTAACAAAGTTATAACTGGAAATTAATTGACCTCTGTGACAAAACATTATTTGTTGCCATCTCAGTCGCTTGCCTGAAAGTCAGAAAACTCCAACTATTAACTGAGAAAAAGACAAGCCCTTCAGGAGGTATAGTAGATGAATTGATCACATATAGAAAACCCCTCAAATGCACATTGGGTTTCGAATGGATAGATCAACCAAGTAACATCATTTCATTTTGTAACGCACGCACACACGTGCTCACCTACAGGGAAAATGTCCTTAACGACCGAGCTCCTGCTGAGTCCCCAACCGTGATAAGTGAATTTTAATTGAGGGAATATTGAAAATTCTACATAATGATTTTAATGGCCTGGAAATGGCTTCCGTTCTCTATGGAAAGAACAAGTAAGAGAGTGCACAAATAGTGCGCACGTGCATTCAAGTCCAAGTTTGTGCTACTGCCAAAAACTGATAAACGGTATCCGACATTTGTAATTAGGTAGTTTTTCCTCAAATACAGCCGCGTGGTGTTTTGATTTTAGGGTTATGTGATTAATTGAATGTTAAGGATTCTCCTGATTTTGGTAGGCACGATTAAATTAGTACCGATTCCTGGCGATAATAATCATTTGAAATGTGTGCTGCGCTTGTATCTCTTATCAATCATTTTTATTTTATTTCACTCATAGAGCGCAAGTCAAGTCATGTTTATTTGTATAGCCCTTAATCACAAGCAGGGTTGGGTAGGGTCACTTTAACTTGATTACTTTCAATTACTTTTGGATTACTCCAATACCAAATATGCTAATAAAAAAACAAAAGAAACTAAATATGAATAAAATTACTAAATTTTGTGCAGGCTTGGGGAGTAACGGAATACATGGAACGGCAAAAATGATGTTGGCAAGCTGTTTGGATTTATTTTCATTTTGTTTCTGTCGCATTTTATGTTAGTTTTGCCGACGATCAAAGAGATCAAAGCCAGGAGAGAAAGCTTACCACATGTTGTGAGTCATAATTTTATTCATATTTAGTTTATTTTGTCTTTTATTAGCATATTTGGTATTGGAGTAATCCAAAAGTAATTGAAAGTAATCAAGTTGAAGTAACCCTACCCAACCCTGATCACAAGGAGTCTCAAAGGACTGAACAGACCACAGACCATTATTACTATTAAATATTTGTATTCAGCCTCATTGTTTTTGAATGTGTAGCCAAATCGACATTCATTAATAATGCATTTTTTGTACCGGGAATTATTGATATTTGCCCGATGAGCCTACTAATGAATACGCCTGAATGCATGTCAGAACAGAACCAATTCCAAGTTGACAATAGAGTCACGAGCTCCCGCAACCAATGAGTCTATGGAAGAGGTTGGGTTTTTTATCCTTTGCTGACAAATGGAGAATCTTTAATGATGTTTTAGCGATTGGAGTGAGGAATGACATACGGTATCTAATGCCAGACTTTGCCAAATTAATGCTGACTCGGCTCCTGGGTATCGTATGACCAATCAGGCTTTGGCTTGTTGCTGTGCTTGCCTTTTCAAACAGGAAGTCATTACAAGCAGCCTGATGCTATATGTCATAGCATAGTAAGCCCAAAAGATTGCACGTGAAGTTGAACAGCTAGATTTGTAACAAAAAGTCTTTAAGATAGTGCTTGACTTTGTGCCTTTGCTGCCAGGACTGATCCGAGTGCTTCAGGTGTAAATATTTTATGACTGTTTGTAACTATAATAGGCAAAGCCAGCAAAGCACATTCCAAAAAACTTAAATGTCAGGTAAATTGGCCGGTCCAAATGTGATTGAGCGAGTGAGTTGTCTGTGCCGGTGTGCCCTGTGACTGGCTGGCAACCGGAGCAGGGTGTCCCCTGCCCACTGCCCGGAGATAGCTGGGATGGGCTCCAGCACCCCCGCGACCCTACTGAGGATAAGCGGTGCAGATAATGGATGGACAAATGGATGGATGAAAAATAAACCATATCAACTTGCAGTTTTTAAGCGACTCTTAGGTCGAGAAATTTGCATTTATTTTACGTAACATGAGCTTCATCTAAAGAGAGCTGACATTGTTCGACATCTTGCTGCTACGGGTACTTGAAAAAACAAAAACTTTGTTTAAGGCTGAGCACGACTATCAGAAGAAAAGGGTGCATTTTGGCCACTTTGCATCTCTAAATTTTGTTTAATACCTTATTACATTTGGAATTTCTTTTTGGTTGCACCGTACGATACTACGACATCTAGTGGTCAAATGATAAACATTGTACCTTTGAAAAATAGTTGATAGGCATGTCATTCATTCACAAGACAAGCAGTCAGCCTTTTTATAAACCGGTTGTCACGATTTTTGGTCATTTATTTTTAAAATTGAAGTAAACGAAACTTTCCATAATAATTTCGGGTTAATTTGCCTTCATTTAATGGAGCCGTATAGAATTTGAACTGTGTTACTCTCTGCCGCCATCTTCTGGCTTAAAGTCATGCTAGCAGTGATAACTGTATTTAAATACAGACGCTGCCTTACTTACGAACGAGATTCCGGATGAATGTTTGTTAAATTTGTTCGTAAGTTGCTTCAGTGCTATATTTTGTATGTTTAAGGTTTATATATGTTTAAGGCTTGTATAAGTAACCTGTACAATACAGGTTTTTGTACTAAAAAATAAACATTTCATAAAATAATGAAGATAAATAAAGTTGAGTTTAACTTACTTTTGAAAGCTGCGCTCCAATAAGTCCTCCTCCGTAGAGAGTGGACAAAAAAAAAGCATTCCGACCATTTTCTGTCATGATTGCTGATTGAGAGCACCTGTGATGGGTTAATTGGCGCCAACAGCCCAGACAGCTGATTGGTGGACACTCTCTTTTTAAACCCCTGGCTTCCTCTTGGAAGCCGTCAGATCGTTATGCGAACTGTTGCCTTCAGCTCAGTAAGCCTTTTCCTCCGACACCGTTCCTGTTCTGCTTTTTTCTGCCTGATCTTTGTTGACAACCTGTTTCCGGACCTGACTACGCCCCGTTCTGCCTGCCTGTTACCCGACCTGTTTTGCCCCGTTACTTGCCTGCCTTCTGCTACCAACCTCGCTTACGAACTAGACACCGCCTTTGATCTCCAACCCCAGCCAACGACTTGCTATTCCCGCCTGTCTCTGATCCTCCTCGCTCGACACGGAAGTGCCACTTCCGTGGTCCCGCCACCTGCTACCCGTGTTCATCGATCCGCGGATCGTGGAAGCAAGCCTTTCTCTCCCTCTTCTCAATAAAAACTGAGAAAACGAGCGCTATTGGGTCCTGTGTCTGTTTCTGGTCTGTGACATTTTCTCAAACGCCTCAAGCTTTCTTATTCCACTTTAATTTCAAAAGAAACGGCTCGCCTCTTCTTTCCACCAACCATATTGAATGGATGCACGAGATATTAACAATGAAAGCGCCAAAGATGTTACCGCGAAAGAGATACAGTACACGTACAGTGTTCTCGTTCCCCTGCGTCCCTGCGTCCTAGACGCATCATTTTTGCTGGGGACACATAGTCTCAAATCAACGTGCGTCCCCGGGACGCAAGCTTTTTGCCACAAAATTGTCATTATTACCCAATTATTTTTTTTAACAAAGATTTACTGCACTCCAAACTTTTCGTCTGGCAGATCCGCCATTGTTGTTTTGGTCTCGCGGTTCGAGTTTTTGTCTGCACGCCGATCTCGGCCAACGAGATCTTGTTGTGTAGTGAAAGGAAGTCCGTCTTTTTTTAGAGAACTGGATTTTTCTGGCTCAACTCAATAAAAAGAGACGGCTCTCAAACAGCTCACTTGCTTTGATGATTGATATTACGAATTATGTTGTATAAAGAAGTTAAGAAAAAAAGGAAGTATAAAAGGAGAAAATAAAAAAAACAGGTTTGTGGTTATCCCTTTAATCGGTATATTACCAACAATAATTTGATGCAGAAAATGAATTAATAATTTGATGATTAAACTTAATGAATATGTAGATTTATATTATATATTTGTCGCCGATTTACGATTTCAACCTCGATAACACAAAATTTTGGGGACCCATGGATCTCTGTCGGGACCCATAGATTTTTAAGCATGCGAGTCCCCGGGACCCATCACTTTTCAGAGGTAAAATGAACACTGCACGTAATATGTTTTCACACGAACTAGGAAGTAGAAGCCCGATTTATTCTTCGGGGTGGATGCTGGGTGACCTCTCACAGCGCCACACGCCAGAAAATGATGTAAAATACAAAATCTAACCTACAGCAATGGATATTTTTCGAAATCCCACAGAAAAAAATGTTCGAATCCACCGTTTTAGGTGAGTCGAATGGTCGTAAGTAGGGGAGCGTCTGTATTGAAGTTTTTTAGGACACAACCCACCTTGTACCGAAGCATATATCATTTAACTCAATGTATTAATAGTATCAACAACATACTTGGAGGGTCAACGTTGGAGTACTACTGAGAGGGAAAAACCGCAATGATTTCCCCCCCAAAAAATCACTAACACTAATCTATTTCATTCCAACTTTTATTCCAATGGGAAGTGCAAAAGCTGAGGAAGAACCTATTACATGTTGGTACTGATTAATGTGACAGGAGAGAAGGTTTCTCGGTGAATAATGTATGAATCCTAATGAATAAATTCTGGCATGTGAAGCAGGTGGGCGGGAATGCATGGAGGTGAAGTGTTTTTTTTTTTTTTTTGCCACTCATCCAAATTTGTTAGTATACTCGCTCGAAGGTTTGGTGGGACTGCCCTTTGGCCGCCATCCAATTATATTTAACTTTAGAGCAGGGGTAGCCTAACTGCGGTTGGTGGGCCAGATCATGCCTGCCGAAAAAAAGCTGAGGGAAGCACAAGAGAAAAATGAGCCGCCATCACTTCAACGACCTGCAGTTTTCAATATGTCCACTAGACTACGCCAAAGCTAATGCCACTCCCAATTTTTTTTTTTGCTGACTACCATTTATCAACCAGAGAACATTTGACCTAAAGTTTGAGTCACAGATGCACTGTTTAAGGCAATACGATTGCCCTCATCTGGATTAAAAGATACTCAATCGAGAAACAGCCCTGGGTGTTTTGCAGTTAAAATACGATGAAATCTAACAGCAAAGGTCACAAAATCAGGTAAACATTTTTTATTAAAAAAAAAAAAAAAAGCAGAAACACATTTTTAAATAATCAAATTAATCAATTACTCACGCGTTTTTACCCAGCCCCCAAACAAAAATGTTAAAACTGTAATGCTGACATAAATGTTAAAAAAAGAACTACTGCTAAAATGTGTTGTTATTTTAGTGTCTTTCTTATTCTGTGTCACTTCGTTAGTCCCCATAAAAACTATATTTTTTCTGCATTCATGGCAAACTTTGAAATAGCTGGTTACATTTTTCTGTACTTTTTTAATCAATTTTATTTATCAAAATATTAAATTTCATGCAATAAAACTCTTCTATTGAATTAAGATTTTTCTTTAATGCAAATGATTAAATTTGGTGCTTAAAAAAGGGATCTATTACTTTGCAATTTGTCATTATTCAGCATGCCAAAGGGCGCCAACAGACAATGGGACTGGGGAATCCCAAAACCTGCCTCCGATCTTCCAAACCCTCAAGTATAAAAGAACTGCACCGACAGCCTTCTTTGTCAGGCCATCATCAATTATCCCCATTCTTATCACAATCACACTGTTTCCAGAGTAATCCTGGTTTGTGAGGTTGTTTTGTTTTCTGGTTTGGACAGTTTTGTGAATTGCCCATTGAGCATTTGTTTGATTATTTTGTTACTAAACACCATCTTTTTGAGCACCTTGCCTGTCACGTCTGGCGCGGTTGCCATGGCACCCAGTTGGTCCCAGCCAGGTGGCGCCGGATTCTGGCGCGGTTGCTTCGGGGCCCAGTTGGGCCCGCTCATGACACCGGCTGAGACGCATTTGACTGAGTGCTTCTTAGGGTACTTAAACGCGTTCCTTTGAACTGTGCTTCGGTGGAACGTTTGTTAAACCTGTTTAAACACTGTGAGACTTATGTTAGATTTCTGTTAAATCCTGTTAAATGCCTACTTCTGTGAATCTGCCCGTATTTGATCATGTTTTGATTTTGGTCTGATGTCCGTTGGACATTCTTTTCTTTTGAGTGGATTTCTAATCCTCTCCTGCGACCATCGATTCCCGGATCGATTGTGCGCCCTCCTCCTCTTCCCCCAATAAATTGTGAGTACGTCTACGCGAATGGGTCCGTTTCTGCTTCCCTGTTTTTGGGTCCACTGCAAGTTATATCATAATGACCCTGAAAAGGAAGCTGTCGGTACTATACTTTTATACTGGGATCCTGCAGAGACTAAGGTGCCCTTTGGCAAATGTTGGCATGCTGGATCATGACACTCGCACTCTCAGTGAAAGTTGTTATTCTTAAATAAATATATTTCTGTCTATTTTGTGTTTTTTAAAACCAATTTGATACTTTTTTCTTTACATACTGTATGTATGTATAAACAATGAAACAGAAACTGTAAGCAGGTAAATTTAAACAAGAAAACAAATGGAATGGTTGACGTTATCTATTCTCTTCATGTATTGCCAAGGTGTCGGATTTAAGACTGTCTATCGGCATATACAAAAATTAAATACTTCATTAATCAATTTATTTTTTCCTCCGGCACACAATTATGTTTTCAAACCAATGCAGCCCAAAAAGTTTGCCCACCCCTGCTTTAGAGTGGCTCGGGGATGGAGAGCTCTTCAAATCCAAGGAAAGGGAGAGAAAGGAGGAAAAAGAGGAGGAGGAGGATGCGGGAGGAGGAGTCATCGGCGCCGAGACTTGAGCGGGACTGTTTGTGAGAACGGAATGGTCTGCTTGACGCGTTTTTGTCCTTCTTCGGACGCTCGCGGACGTTGAGGTCCTCGCAGAGTTGAACTGGATTATCGCTTTTGTGTTCACGTGTTCTGTTCTGACGAGCACCTCGGCCGGATTAGGGGCGGACAACATGTTGGGGATATACTGGAGCTGCGCGCTGTTCAGGTGTGTCCTCTTTTTGTTAAGAGTCCAACAAAGTCCATTCGGGAGCCGGTCTGCGATGTCTGTCGCTAAGCATTTGACCGAACCAACGGGAGTCCTACCGGTTTCTTAAATAAAGTCCAAATACGCACGCCTGGCACGCTGCAAAACATTCCTCTGCATGTGGTGCGGTTGGGTGACGCTTTGCAACAGGCGCCCAACACCTGTTTATTAGTGATGGGGATTACGGTTCTTTCTAAAGAAGTCGTTTTATTAACGATTGCGCGAGGAGGGGACATTTCACACCGGGGAGGGTCTCCCCGGTGGGATCACTTGATTTTAACGACAATTTACCAACAATAAAGGAACATTGTGAAGCAATTTAATTACTTTTGAAACGATTTCTGCTACTATTATATAACAGCCTTTTTGCCTAAATACACAGTGAACTTGTACATGTTTTAAACTTGTTTATACTAAACAAACAAAAATGACACCACTCGTACTGACCAGTCACCAGCACCTTCGGGAGAGACAGAAAGAGTGAAAGGGAATGAGAAAGAGGGAGGGAAAGACAGAGAGGTAGAAAAAGAGAAAGAGAGAGAAAGAGAGGAAGAGGAAAGTAGAGAGAGAGAGAGAGAGAGAGAGAAAGAGAGAGAGAGACTGTAAGAAAGAAAAGGAGGGAGAAAAAAAATAGAGAGGAAGAGAAAACCAGAGAGAGAGAGAGAGGGAAAGAGAGGGGAAAATGGAGTGAGAAATAGAGAAAGAGAGAGTGAGAAAGAGAGACTGAAATTCAGAGAGGGAGACCGCCATAAAGAAAAAGACAAAAAGAAAAAGTCAAAGCAAGTAAAAGAGAGATATAAAGAAATAGACATAGCAAGAAAGAGATAGAGAAAGAGAGAAATGGACTGAGTGGGAGAAAGAAAGGCAGAGAAAAGGAGAGAGAAAGAAAGAGCAAGGAAGAGGGAAAGAAGAGAGCGGGAGGATGAGATAGGCAGAGAGCGAGAGAGAGACAGAATGTACGAGAGAAAAAGAGACAAAGAGGAAAAGAAACAGGGAGCGAGAAATAAAGAGTGATAAAGAGAAAAAGTAAGAGTGAGAAAGAGAGAGACTGAAAAACTAAGAGAACAAAAGCAAGAAAGAGAAATGGAAAAAAGAGAAAGTCGAAGCAAGAAAAATAAAGGGAAAAGAGAGGTCGAGAGAGATAGACATAGCAAGAAAGAGAGAGAAAGAGATAATAGACAGAGAACCCACAGCGTGACAGAGAGAGAAAGGGAGAGAGAAATAGATAGAGACAGAGAGGGAAAGAAAAGAGAGAGAAAGAGAGAGAGGGAGGGAGAGAGAAACCACAGCAAGAAAGAGAGAGAAAGGGAGAGAGAGAAAACGTCGGGACAGGAGCCGGCCCCCTCATTGACAAAGAACCATTATGTTTGCTAACGACACATCACTATACCGTCTATTTTTCCTCTCGTCACCCGAAAAAAGACAGAAATCTTTCCTCTCCTCTCACTCAATGACACCGTTGCTTTGTCTTGCGAGCTGGATTAGTTTCACATGCACTCGTACATCAAATCACCGTTTCAGTTTGAACGAAACCGAAACGTCTTGAACAGATCCCATCCTCAAAATCAATCAAAACATCATGGTTTTGTACTGAACAATGTACACTGTATGTTTTGTAAGTGTATCAGGTGAACCCTTGTTTAGCATGAGGGTTACATTCTCCCCTAAAATATCTAATAGGCAAAATACATTAAATTCCTTAATGTATACAATTAATTATTGAAAGCAAACAACAGATCGTTTTTAAACACCAAGGCATTCGTTTAATATAAAAGAGCTCTGTGTACTGTATCTGTAAACATGTATTTAATGTATTTGAGTCGCGTTATAGCGAGGGATTGCTGTTCACTATTTTGATTATTTTTTGTGAAAAAAATGTAGATCCTTTCTTATGTTTATTTGAGGGATGTGACATCATGAGATAGCTATCGCATGAGCAGAACGGCAGTCAAGTCAATTATTTGTATAGCCCTTTTATTACAGAGTCTCTATGGGCAGCACAGACACGATTGCAACATCCCCTAATCTGAAACCTCTATAAGGTCAATGAAAAACTGGGAAAATAAACAAACCTTGAGAAGGGGTCACATATGAGATAACCCCCCCACAAGATGACCAGGCTGCAAAAGATGTTGCGTGGGCTACAATAGACAAAGCATAATGTTAACCCCATGCGAAAACGGCATTCCTGACATTTATTGCTTTTGTTGAGTTTTGAAAAACATACTTTCACTTAGTCTATTTTTTAGAATTCAGCAATTAATTAGTATTGATACCACATTCGGAGTTTGTCAAAACAATCCTTTGGCCTTACTGTTTAGATTTCTCATGTGATAATGGCCTTACATACGTCTGATGAGTTTATAGGAAACATTAATGAAAAATACTAGATTTTAAAATGATATTGTATGCGATAATCACAGCACAATTTCTTACAGTACTGCCATAATCGCATTTTAGGTATGAAAGTAGTCAAGGCCATTATCGCATCCCAACAGTTAAATTATAGAATTCGGAATAATAATAATTCCAATATTGAAAAGTTAACAAAAATATGAATACCTGAGAGCACCTCCCATGCATAAAACAAAAAGTAAAAATTGGAAAAAATAAACTTAAGTAAGAACTGAAATCCTGAAAAAAATGTCCAAGACTGGAACGGCGAATGAAAATAAAAAACCCTATTGGGAGAAAATTTTGTTTATTTTTAAAGTATTTATATATACTGCTATCCCTCAGTTATGCTGTTAAAGGGGGACCAAAACACCCCACAAAGCCACTTTATAAAAGCCCCTAAAGGTCAAACTTTCCTCAAGATGACTTCCTTACCGACTGAGAGTATATGACTGTAACAAGATAATAACTACAGATCTACAAATAAAAATACATAACACATAATTGCAGTTGAATGAATGCTTTTAGTTGTCATTATACAAAAGTACAACAAAATGAGAAGGCTTCTCTTTTCAGTGTAAGCAAACAATTTAGAGAGCAGCTGGTTAACTGCACGCTAGCATCGGGAATCCTCAGACTGAGCCAGGTGTCTGCGATAAATAAAATACAACCGTCTCGAATGTAACAGTTTCCCACAATTGTAGCCCCCGGTCATCAGTTTCATGGGTTATCGATCTGGCGTTGGTGAAATACAGGCTCTGTAGGGTTGGCTTGTAATGGTTGTTAGTGGGCCGCAGCAACACCACTCTTGCTTTTTCTCCCGACGCGGCCTCAGTCCTTTTTCTGTACCTGATAACAATTCACGTACCACCTGGTGGTGATTACTATTTGTTTGTGCTCTTTTGACTTTCCTCAGAGTCTGATTTGATTGATTAATTTCTTTTCAGTGTAATGAGCCACTAAAATACTAGCTGTCGCCGTGCTTTGCAGATTCTTTTAGGTGGACTTATTGACTTGTGCGCCCGCCCTACACTTTGACTCACAATAGCTGCCCCTGTGATAGTCTTTGCTGTGTACTGTATGCTGCAGGACCCAATGCCATTTTTTGGGGATATCAATGACAATAAAGATAATTTAGTTAAAAATCTGAGCAGCGGTGAACTAGTGATAACCGATACATGAAGTAGCGAGGTGTCTGTGACTATATTTTTCAACGTTTTTTTTCTTTTCTCAGTAAAATAAGAATAAAACTTACCTAGAATAAGCAAGATTACTGTAGTTATTTTTTTGTAATAATGGTTGTAAATGATTATTAAAATGGGATATATTACTGTAGCAAATATGAGGGGTAAATACATTTTTCTAACAATTTATTGACCAATTGAATTAAAGAGCCAAGTTTATTCTTTTCAAAACTCGTCTCGCCTTTTTGGAGCACCACATACATTTTTAGATCAACATGTCAGGAAAACGGATGAAAAACCTTGTTTAGTTTTTCTTTTTACCGGTTTTGATAGTTCAATATTCTTTAATCAAGGCACACACACACTTTTGGTTTTATGGACTTTTCTTTTCCTTTTCATATCCTGAAGAAGCTTGAATAGAACACAAAAAAATAACAAGAAAATAAAACAAAACAAAACCAGAAGTTGAGAACTTGAAACCTGGCACCATTTGGAAAGACAACAACATTGGCTTGTTTATTACGTTATTGTATTTTGATAGAGTTCCCCCTTTTACGTCACACCAATACCAACACCTAGCAACAACGAGATGTTCTCCAAAATTCTGCTTCGATGAAGATAACGGCTCAGTCTTTATGTCCACGGCTGTAGAGCGATGAGGACCACTGGATGCAGAGTGTTGAAGGAGAAGTTTACTGCTGGCGGCTTGAGGCTTCTCTGAGGTTGCTGGCTTTGTACCACTGGTTTGGCCGCTAGCTTGATCAAGCTTGGCTGCTGACTTGGCAAGGTTCTCTGGCTGCTTGTTGAGCTGAGACTTGGACAGGACCGGCCAGTATTTTAATCCAACTCCTCCTGTCAGGACTTGCCCTCCTACTTTCTGGCTGGCCAAATTCAGACTGCCCTTGCAAAGTGAGACGTGTACCAGCTCTGGGTTCCGGTCTCTTGGGAGGGGCGTACCCCCTCTGTTGGAGTTGTCGCGGCAACCTTTGATGCACAAACGTCCCCTCCCCAATCTCACATTTCACCAGTATCAGTCAGATAACATATCTTTGTGATTGACTTAAAACACAGTATTTACTTCAAATTTCTTGACATTGTTTGATCATTTTCTGACATTGCGAACTGGTATTCTGACCAAATATTGAATACTCTACTATACCATTAGCACACCTTTATCTATAACAGATTAGTGCTCATTTTAATCATTATTTTTTTCTCATTTTGCGTACTACATACTACAAATATCTAAAAAATCCTACTCAGAACATTGAGACACGTTTTTTGCATATGTATTTGTGTGTTATCGGCAGTGTTTGGCCTTATCCATGGCCCATTCTGATAAGCAGCAGTTTGATAAGAAGCAGCACATACAACACTTCTGAAATGTGTTTATGTATCAATGAGTAGAGGGCGGATTTTATTGCCAGTTAGTTATTTAGAAAAAGCAAGAGTAAATAAAAAATAGTACAAAACTAAAAGGATTTTGTAAAACTTTGAGAAACTTCTTGTTAGCCTTGCAAGCGTTTTGACAAATTGTCACCACCTCGAGGCATCAACTTGCTTGCATTCCACTAATGAAGGGAGGGAGGCTGCAACTCTAGGACTTAGGGAATGTGCTCACTGATGCATATATAATAGCCAATAAAAAACAATATAAGAAGGTCCTGTGTATAAAAGCAACCGCTTGGTAAATTAATCAGGACACATAACATGTTTTCCTGGCCATCCAGACTCAGTCAGACATTATTCCCAAATGAATAACTGGATGAAAGCAAAAAGCGGGAAATCCACTCGATATTCCGAGAGGATGCTCGGCGTTCCGAAATCATCCTCCCAGCCTTGACAGCGTGAAAATGTGTGTTTGTGCGGCGTGATGCGACTCAGGCCACAGGTGCATGCTGGGATTTGCCATGCTGGCTCAGCTCAGCTCCACTCAGGTCCGTCATGATCCTCTTTTAGACAAAGTCCACACATAAGCTCTGTCTTCTTTCCCCCCCCTTTTCTACCTTACATGCATAATCTTCACTTAAGCACCTCCCACTCACTGTGGGTCTATTTGAGTTAGTTTTTCACCTCCGTCTTTTTGTTATTCTTTGTCTCATTTTGACACATTCTAGGGTCTCAATATGAAGAGTGCCCGCTAGCCATGCTTACTTTGTAGGGAGAGACTGAAGGTCTTTGACCTAATTTTGCATGCCTTCATTCATTTGCATATCGGTTGCCTGCATATGTCTGCGGTTTGACATTTGCGTTAACGTATTTATTGTCAGAAATTGACCGTTTAAAAGGCAGAGTTCCCTTGGTTATTGCGGTTAATAGGGACCAGAACCCCCTGCGAAAAGTGAAAATAAGCAAAGTTGCTTCGCCCCTTTATAAAAGCCCCCAAGGGTCAAACTTGACTTGAGATGAGGTTCGTACCGATTGAGAGTGTGTCTCACTTGGAATAGCCTTCATTTTTTAGAGCAAGAATAGAAAGTCGTCTTTCAGGCGAAAGTTCTTTTTTTCTGGAAATTTTAGAAGTTTAATCACACCCACAAACGTGATGCTCCAGAGAGGCTCAGAGGTCAAATTCATAGTTGCTCTACCCAGTTAAACCGTTTTAACTGTGCTTACATTATTGCACAAGGGTTTTCCAATCATCCGTTAGCCTTCTAAAGCAATTAGCAAACACAATGTAATATTATACCACTGGAGTCCTGGTTGCTGGAAATGGGCCATTATATACCGATGAACCAAAAATTTGCAGCTTAAATAGTCATTTACCACATTAACAGTCTACGGAGTGTATTTCTGATTAGGTTCATGTTACCTTCATTGAAAAAAACTGTTTTTTTTCAAAGAAAATAATGACATTTCATAGCGACCCCAAACCTTTGAATAGTAGTCTACAGTATGCGCATGTTCACAGTGGCAGTTGTACTGAACATTATGTTTGTATTTGTAGTTAGAGCCAAGTAGAAATTCCCATTGTTTTCACACAAAAACGTGATTTATGATTTTTTTTACCTCGTCAACCCCCCTGTCTCCTACTTTTGACACATCTTACAAGATGGAGTAAAACAGTTTTAAATACACTGTGTAATATTTGACTACTAGACGTCGCTATGTTGAGTAGTGCACCTGAAAACGAGTGCCACAAAGCAAATAACGCAGACCTTGAGGTTACCATTTTTCTTCTTATGTTTTTGCCTCGTCTTTCAAAGGGTTTCCTTTCACAAAAAGCTGTTTTCAAGAAACTCAGTAATTTTCAATTGTTGTTTACTTTACAATGCTGAAAGCTAGAAACATAATTTTTTCTCATGAAAGATGAGGGTTCAAGCTTTCTTTTGATAGGTCCTATACTTATATAGCTACAAAGAAAAACGTCTGGCAGTTGAAGATGAAATGCAATTACATCGGTGCTACGGGGATTTATAAAGGATTGATATCTGATAGTATTTGATTATTCTTTTAGGTATCTACGTGTAGCAAGGTGAGGCTAAGAGCGTCATTTATCCAGGTTGTTACCTTTTCATGTAAAAGAAAAATAGTTCCCCATTTGTAGCAGCCAAAGAAAAGCCGAGTTGTTTTATGTTTGAGGGGAAACATCAAGCGCTTGACAGGCAAAGGAGCATTTTATGTCAGGCTGCTTATAGAGCGCTAAAATTGGGTATCAGTTATCTTGCAGCTACATCCCTGCTACTTTATGATCATCATCCTACATATTGTTGCTTTAGGGGGACGTACAGTTTCAGGTATGTGAGGATGATAGGGGAAGTAAGTCTAGGAGAGAAATAAATGTTTACAGCCCATGTCATAATGTTTACTTTATACGGCCGCTCTGGTGAGTGCGTGCAAGTGTTTCTCAGATTGTAACAGAGCAGTCAGTTTGCTTCCATTTTCTTCCCTTCATGGACAGTGTGAACATGTGCAAGCGGGCCTTGACAGCATACTTACCTTATGTGAGGCCGAAGATCTTGGGCCTCCACCTGAAACTTGGGCCGGTGAGGGCTTAAAATTTCGTTCATTAAGTCTCGTGCTTTTGTTTTTTTGGGTGGGTTGTTATTTTCTTTGTGGAGGATCTGCACAACATGCACATATTTTTACTCATTTCATTCTTTACATGACTGCTTTTTACTTTTACTTGAGTAATATATTTCAGAAGTAACTGTACTTTTACTTGAGTAACGCACTTTGGCGACAAAGTTACATTATTGAGATAAATTTATCATAAAAAACATGCTTTCCAAACTATCAGTTTAACTCTAAATCACGAAAACCCAAAGAACTAATTATCCTCGGTGTCAAAGTAGAAGATGCGCCGCTTCCTCTTTCTACCTCTTCGTCCCTTACGTCCGAAGTTGTTTCCGCTTCTCGCCAATAGCTTACAAGCTTCACAAACTTTCTGCTTTTCGGCCAAATATTTCACTATTTGTAGCTTGCGATTTCCAGAATCTGATTTTCTTTTTGTTGTTATTTCATGCAGTTTCATCTCGCTGCACTTCGCTGAAATGCGCGGAAGTGTTCATTTCGCCTCTGCACTTTTAGAGTGCACACTCATTTGAGGGATTCGGCCCCAAGTAAATCAGAAGCTGTGTACCTCATTCGAAATGCACACTAAAAAAAAGGCTTCGGGTTTACTTCGGGCTAGTTCCTTCTAATCAAGTTAATCAATTGGGTTCGGCCTCATTCGGGCTTACATGTTGTCCAGTTACTATACTCTCTCACACATGCTACTATAGTTATTTACATATCACTATACTCTCTTCAGTGACTGAAATAATGTCTGGCCGGATGCCCGGGGCGTGCATCTTTTACTTCGGGCATACAACTTACAAAACGTCTCGCCAGGGTGGCCAACAACTTTTTCAAGGGGAAAAAAAAAGATTATTTTTCAAATCAAACATTTATTCCGATTTCTAAATCTTCGTTCGGTTTGGAAATTTCGGAATTTCGGTTCGTTTGGCAATTTGCATACTCGGCAGCCAATCAGAAGCCTGCATCAAATAACTTCATGCTTCCGGACTTTCCTTATAAGGTCGTGCGTTTGCATATCATTTTCCAAAGTAGACGCACAGAGAACACAAAAAAATGGATAAGTGATTAGGAATCAAGCCAAAATCTCAGCCCAAGAAGAAATATTCAAAAGAAGCTAACAACATTTTTGATGCTACAAAACGTCAACGTACAATAAAAGCATCGTAGAAAGAGAAGTTCACGTGGCTTGTAGCAGACGACACAACGCAAACATTGCCTGAATGAAGATGAGTAAATACAGGTACATACTGATGGCAGATGGAAAACAGTGATGTCCTATACATGCAATGAATGTTATAAGTAGATTAATAATAAACCTAATTTTAAAGTTCTGTTATATATTCTGATTATCAATCCTTAATACTTAGTAATAATGGCTTTTTTACGATGACTCGTCTTATTGCGTTTCAAGTTGTGAAAAATGGGGCAGGCAACTTTATTGTCTGCCCCGGTGTCCGGTAACTTTTTGTCATGAGTTTCAGACACGACATACTACCATAATCTCAAACACACTACTATGCTCTCTCACACATATTACTATACTTTCATACTCACACTACTATACTTTCATACTCACATACAGTACTACTATAATCTTTTACACACATACTACTATATTCTCACATATACTACTATACTTTCTCACTCAAACGACTACACTACGAGCAAATTTGTCGAACTGTACAACATATACACACACATATTAATCTGCATTGTCATGGTAACCAAAAGTACCTTAACTAAAACCACACTGAGAAGGTAAGTGATCATTTACACTAGGTGGGAAAAACCTCTACAATGAAAAAGAATAGAAGTGTGTGTGTGAGAGCATAATAGTGTGTGTGTGTTTGTAAGTGTGTGATATTCTATAGGAGTGTGTGTGTGATAGAATTGTAGTATAACGGTGAGAGCAAAGTAGTGTGTGTATGAGAGTATAACCCTGTGTGTGAAAGAGTATACTGTAGTATTTTTAGTGAGAGAGTATATTAGTGTTTGTGCATGGTATGACTGACTCTGTATGAGGGATAGTTGTGCATGTGTGAGAGGATTATATTATATGTGAGAGCAACTGTGATTTCCTTCTCAAACACCCTCTAATATTACCTGGCCATCAGTATCAAATATTTGTCAGTCTGTTTTCTCATTTTGGGGACATCAATGAGCTTGGATCTGGAAGTCATTATCTCACATGTAATAGACTCGGTTGTGGTTGAGCCAATTTGTTGCAAACTGTTGCCTCATTTTTTGTCAATTCGAGTCCCTTGCACTTACATTCGCAATCTCCAGTTCTCTGGATTAGCATTTTTCTCTTTAATTCATGTCAGTGGTGCCATAATATTGTGCTGACGTGAATTTCAAGGAGGATCCCAAGCTAAAAATGCCAAGTCAAAAAGCTATTTATGTCATTTTTACAATGCTTCCATAGAAATTTAACTGATATGGTTTTAAAGGTTAAGTCGGAGGATTCAAAGTCATATGAATGGAAGGGAAAAATAAAAATATAAGCTATGAGCTGAGGGCCTGACTAGTATTTTTTGAAATGAAGCTCATAATTTTGTGCAGTAGTTTGCAAGCTTTTCTGTACCACAGACCGGTATCATGTCTGAATTTTTTTGTGATAAAATAATAATAATAATAATAAGCCTAAATTCACTGTGTAATCACTAAAACACTAGGGATCTAGAAACAATTGGAAAAGGCATTACATTTCACCTCATCATCAAATTATTTTTACCCACAGTACCATGTTGTACAGTAACAATGTTGTACTGGTTGAACCTTATCCCATAATGCTCAATTATAATGTTGCACAACATGGCAGCGTAAATAAAACAGTGTGGGGATGAGATAAAACGATGTCACCTAGAATCCTAGTGGTCTAGGGGTTCAAAATTAGTGCTCTCCCTACCGCGATCAAGGTTATAATCCTGTTTTACCCAATGCTAAGCAAAATTGGTCAGCTGTATTTCCTGACAGATGAAATAGTAATCTAAGAATCTAGATTCCAATCACCTAGATCGTTATCAAGCTCTCACATAGCCTGCTAACAAGCTGAAAATTGGCGTCACCTGTGTTGGAGCAGAGAAACCTCCAAAACATGCAGGACGTGCGGCTCTCCAGGACCGGGTTAGCCACCCCTGGTCTAGAGGGAATCTTCATAGAGGAATGGGCCAAAATACCAGCAACATTGTGCGAAAGGCTTGTTAAAGAGTTTCAGAAGACGTTTGGCCTCCGTTATTGTCAACAGATAGTACATAACAGTATTAGGGTGAAATTTTTGTAATGACCCAATACTTATTTTCTAGCACGATTTGCTAATATAAATATATTTCAAATCAAACAATTTGATTTTCTGTTTATTTTTCACATTTTGTCTTATGATTGTGGTTTACCTATGTTGACATTTACTCTAATATTTTCAGGTGGGAGAACTTGCTAAATTAGTTGACTAAATATTTATTTGCTCAAATGTTTTGTCTTGTTTTTGCTCCTATTTGCCTGCCGTCTTAATTTCTATCTTATTTGACCTTAAAGATTCAGATTCAGATTCAGATTCAGATTCAGATCTACTTTATTGTCATTCTAGTACACGTGTATACAGAACGAAATGTCGATGCATCTGACCCCCACAGTTTCCTTGAATGTACAGATATAAATAATGTTGTATTGTATTTTGGCTACGTATAGTATTTTACCATAGTTCCGATAGTGCAAGAAGAGTAGCTAACCAGATGCGCAAAATGGGCAGTCAGGTTAACAAGTCAGGTACACAGTAACATTAACACTGTAACAATAACGCTGTAATTACAATAGTGCAGAGAGCAATGTGCAGGAGTGGCAAGCTATAAAAAAAAACTGCCAGTAGTGCAAAAGTCAGATTAGCAGCCGTTTAGATTTAAGTTAACTATATGTTAGATTGACCATTTAACAGTCTAATGGCCAGGGGGACTAGACTATTGCGGAGCCTGGTGGTCCTGCACCGCACACTGCAGTACCTCTTCCCGGAGGCTAGCAGAGTGAACAGTCCATGATGGGGGTGAGAGGGGTCCCCGGTAATGTTTTTAGCATGGGATAGGCAGTGCTTCTGGCCAATGTCCTGAATGGAGGGAAGTGTAGTCCCGATTATTTTCTCTGCTGTCCTCGTTACCCTCCTAACACTACCCCAGTCGGTAGCGCTGCAGCCTCCACACCACACAGAGATACAGCTGGTCAGGATACTCTCTATGGTGCCCCTGTAGAATGTAATGAGGGAGGGTGGGGGCAGGTGGGCTCTCCTCATCCTCCGCAGGAAGTACAGGCGCTGCTGTGCCCTCTTAACCAGTGATGCAGTGTTTACGGACCAGGTGAGTTTGTTTGTAATGTGCACCCCTAGGAACTTGATACTGCTGACAACCTCCACAGCCTTGTTGTTGATGCAAAGTGGGGCATGGTTGGGCTGGTTTTTCCTAAAGTCGACAATGATCTCTTTAGTTTTGTCGACATTCAGGACCAGGCTGTTGTCCCTGCACCAGCCCACCAACTGCTCCACCTCCTCTCTGTAGGCCAGGTCGTTGTCATCCCTGATGAGGCCCACCACTGTTGTGTCGTCAGCATACTTCACGATGTGGTTTGTGGCGGACCTAGGGACGCAGTCGTGTGTCATCAAGGTGAACAGCAAGGGGCTTAGGACGCAGCCTTGGGGGGAGCCCGTGCTGAGGTAGATGACAAGCTGAGTTTAGTCAGCCATTATCATATTTTTTTCAAAATTGTTGTCTTTAAAAGTGCTCAGAAATGTGGAATGTCACAACTGTTTACACTTGCTTTGTATCCTTTACGTAGATACCGGTGAGTACATGACCTACTATGGTAATAATGGGCGGCGGTAGCTCAGGAGATAGAGCGCTCGTCTTGGGATCAAGGGATCCCAGTTCGAATCCCGGCTTTTCCGTGTTACATGTCGAAGTGTCCTTGGGTAAGACACTGAACCCCTAATACCCCCAATAAGCATGTTAGCGTCTTACATGGCTGGAATACAAGACCGCTATTGGGAAATGTGAAGCACACTGTAAAGCGCTTTGGGAAGTCATTGACTTGAAAAGCGCTATATAAATGCAGATCATTTTATTTCATTGCATATGTGATAGGTGATGCTGTTGTGTTTGAATAATTTAACTACTGAAATGCATTCATGTAGCCTGACTAATTGATTTATTGATATTCTATAAGTCCGATGAGTGTTTTTACACCAGCGTAATTGCTGGTGTAATGTGCAGTCCGAGGCCACTTTTAGGTTGGATGTCAATTATTTTTGAATCTCTGCTTTTAGAAATTATGTACTTTTTCTTAATATTGTTACACATTATCTTTTAGCTTGACCAAATGTTTGAGTTAGAAGATGCAGCATATTTCCTGGCTGGAGACGTGTGTTGATTTATTAACATAATTTTCAAATCCCCTCAAAATAAACCCAACATTAATTGTTCAAGTAAATACTGGAATTGAGGCAAAAAAAAATGGCAACGATGTCCTACCGAATTGTCAATTGCAAAATAAAAAAATTAGAGAAAGTGAAATACATCAAATAAATAGTATGTGATGAGAGGATGTTTGGCTAAAAATATTTTTGATTAATTCTCAACAAACACAATATGAACAATTCACCTTTGAAGGTCACGAGTGGGCATGTCCTCGTACTGTGCTCAGCATGAAGCTCTCGTCCCAGCCGCTGATTTCGATTTATTTTCCATTAGTTGAGCTCAACATGGACATTAACATAAAGGTGAAACATTTTGAGAGTGCAAAGCAATTGGTTAGGAAAATATATACTACTTGTCCTTTTTAGAGAAATGTTTGACAAACAGAAGATCTTAGAAGCTTGGATTCTTCACTGGGCCTTCAAACATACCATGCATTTTTTTAAATTTGTGGTATCCGGCAAAATAATTAGTTGAAATATAGTTTTGCACTTTTAATTACATTTTCTGCACTATAAGGCGCACTGGATTATAAGCCGCACCCCCTGAAAATATTTTTTCGTCATATATTTTCCATACATAAGGTGCACCGGACTATAGGGCGCTACAGGGAATCTTCAACAAAACAGTCAGATAGTTTAGTCAAACTTATTAACCCCTTAACATTCCGACACTCAATAATGCAGACTAATAAAAGAAAAAATCAGCCGAGAAGCATCTTTGTATTAATGGACGTTGCTTGTTGCTGGCTGTCTGTTTAGCCCCATAATTCCCATTTACAAATACAGACTACAGTAGTAAAAATGTTTTCTCTAGGCCGTAGTGCAACCTAACGTTTGATCCACATTCATCTTTTTCGGCCAATTACAGGCTTTGTTTTGACCCGCTTCAGCCTATGCGAGCCTTTAAATGCTAAAAAGGACCCGCCTCCTTTACCTCTGAATAAATTCAGCCAATAGTGACCGATTTAAATGATGATTGACACATTGGTTAGGAAATGAAAAGCCTTTACATATATCCCAGCATACAACGCCGACTACTCCGCCTACGGGGGAAAATCGACATATGAAATGCACCCAGTCGTGGTCACAAGACGCAAAAGGACTGGCTGCATGATTGATTTGGGATGGCTTTTTGGAGCAAAACACCATATTGACCGTTTTAGTGACAAATTCACATTTTAAAATGGCCAAAAGCTGCAAAATGTTTATTCAGTTTATGAGCTCCCTTTAATTTTCAATCGGAATGTGTATAGATGATTCCCTCATCCACTAGGGTTGTAGGGGCACCATTTCCTGTGGTGTGTCTTGGGCAAGTACGCACTGGTGGCAGCTGCCCTTTGCAGGCCAAACAATGTTTCCACCCAGTCTTAAAAAATTGTGAAAGATGTTCCGAAACAGCCCAAGATAAACTGAGTGTTCTAGTGCAGACACCTTGGCATACTTAATGGGCACCAATTACTACTTTTGTATTTGCTGGGCTTTGTCACTATTTTATGATGATTTAAATCCATCTAAACGACTTTAAAAAGCCTTATTTGTGTGTTTGTGTGTTTGTATGTGACTTATAGGCTCCGAAACGGCTGAACTGATTTTTGTGAAAATTTATACAGTTGTACTAAAAGCCTCCACGACTGTCTTTAGCTAGGTTTGGGTCAGTGCACCCCCAATAGATACTAACACGATAAACATCTGCTTTCGCGTGAACACCTTTTGTGGGGTCTCCAACACCCCTGGTGGCCAAACTGAGTACTGCAGCTCCCGACCACCGGCCGCTTCAAGCAGCCCAATCCAATCTTTTATTGGTAGAGCAACGCCGGGGATTTTACTGGTATTCATTAATCTACTTTCAGATTTGGAGTTTTTTTGTGAATATATGGATGTTGTTTGTTTTTGTTGTGGACTACTGGCAGACTGATATTTGATCATTGTGCCAAAAAAATGCTAAGGCTAAACTGTTTGGGCACGGCGTGCCATCCTGCAAATCTTTGATGTGTTATCTGTCCTGGTCTGCCACTGCCTGCCTGCTGCCCTCTTTAATTATGTGACATTCCACAGATTAGGGAACCTCCCTGTTTTGCCATTTTGAGAAGCCTAATTATCATTTCCTCTCATTTTGAGCCTTAGCACTCATGCGATCTCAGATAATAATCTGTCTAGTTCACATTTACTAGCACACATTTGGCCGGGTTTTTATAATATATTTTGCTACTTATGATTGCTGGAAAAACAACTTAAAAAAGACCCTATTTCTAAAAAACTTAACAGTTGCTTAGCGGGTTGGGTTTCTTAAGCCTAAAAATACATCAACACAGCATTTTATTCAGTGAGTGAGAAACGATTATTGTACAAAAATAGCAGGAGAATTTTTTTTTTTAATGTTTTGTTGTTTGATCCAAAACCACAACTGTATTTAAACTTCTGACTTTACAATAAGTCATCTTTGAGCGTTCGAAGTAGGATTTTCAAAGACCATGTAAACAAGTTATGGCTAGTTCAGAAAATAAATACATATGTTCAAAAATATGAAACGGTAATCCGTTGCCGTTGTGTTCTGCATTCTGATTTTCTGCCTGTGTTTGCCTGTGCATCAACAGTATTGCGGTCTTAGTTTTACCAAAACAGCTTGACAAACTTAGATTACTTACGGCCAAATCTATATGCAATCAGATGAGCGAGAGGGCTTACCTCTCTCAGCCATCTCACAATAAATACTTTGGACGCTCAATATCATTACTTACTTAGCCTGAGCATAATGGCTCGGCCACCTGGCTTTCCTCTGGGAAAGTGCATGTCTCCCTCTTGAAGTGAACATATTAAGGATGGCATGGCATTTGGCTTGACTTTATACAATATGGCTAACCTGATACAATTGAATTGTTTTCTCCTTCACATTTAAAAGATGTGTCAAGTCATTGTAACCTTAACAATCCTCTTATATATATATATATATATATATATATATATATATATATATATATATATATATATATATATATATATATATATATATATATATATATATATATATATATATATATATATATATATATATATATATATATATATATATATATATATATATATATATATATATATATATATATGCATTTCAGGTGAATTGGCCGGTCCAAATTGTCCCTAGGTGTGACTAAGCGAGTGAGTTGTCTGTGCCCGTGTGCCCTGCCATTGGCTGGTAACCAGTTCAGGGTGTCCCCTGCCCACTGCCCGATGATTGCTGGGATGGGCTCCAGCACCACTGCGACCGTACTGAGGATAAGCGGTGCAGCTAATGAGATGAGATGAGATATATATATATATATATATATATATATATATATATATATATATACGAAATCGGGCGGCACAGTTCAAGTCATGAGAACCTCCTGCGTGGGTTCAAATCCAGCTCCAGACTTCCTGTGCGGAGTTTGTATGTTCTCCCCGTGCTTGCGTGGGTTTCCTCCGGGCACTCCGGTTTCCTCCCACATTCCAAAAACATGCGGTTTGAATTGGCCGGTCCAAATTGTCCCTAGGTGTGACTGAGCGAGTGAGTTGTCTGTCCCCGTGTGCCCTGCGATTGGCTGGCAACCAGTTCAGGGTGTCCCCTGCCCACTGCCCGATGATTGCTGGGATGGGCTCCAGCACCCCCGCGACCCTACTGAGGATAAGCGGTGCAGCTAATGAGATGAGATGAGATATATGAAATCTTTGCACCCACGCGACAACATGAATGCAGTTGACAGTGGCTGAGGTAAACGGTAGATAAGACAAAAAAAAAGCTATACTATTTAACACCATTGGCAATGCAGTGGTCTGATGAGGTGGCTCACCTGTTCGGATAGCACAAAGAGCGGCATTTAAATAAACTGAGGATAGCATTAGTATGCCTAGCTACCCACCCATACCGTCTTCCTCTTGACATATTCACAGATCTTACCAAATCCTCCAGTCTTGCCTGACATCAGTCCACACAATCTGTACCATTTATATTGTAAATGGAGTATCCCCATACACTGGTGCTGATCTTCAGGAGGAAATGTATATCTCTAATCTTCTGATTGTACGTCTCCCGTTTTATCCGTTCACATTGCTGTGATAAGCTTTATGGTAGAGCACAAGTTTTCAATACGTATGATATGCCGAAGATGATAGTTTTGAATCTCTTGTTATTTGCAATAAAAGCAGCTAGTTTACGTAGTAAAAAATGGCAACGGTAAGATGCTAACATTAGCTACTTAGCACTAGCTAACTTATTTGTAGCTATATTGAGTGTCTTTGACGTGGCTCGTACCCATTTAACACAAAATTGCTCAAATACATCAAACGTACCTTGTAAAAATGCTCGCTGCAAATCCTGGAATACATTTAAGGTCTGCCACCAGTCCATCTGTCTGATGGCAGATAAACATCGCCGTCTTCTTAAAAGGGATATGATAAAATGGGAAATTGGGATTAGAACCGGTCTGCACAGCACTAAAACACTATCGTAAAAAGTCGTCGTCGTACTCTTCTGTTGTCGTTATTGATATTTATTTAATCTCAAATGCTCATTTAAGCGCTGTCAGCTGGGGTGCTTTTTGCCATTCTTCATGGCTCTCATTCTGCCTGGGAAGGTAACGTGATGTCACGTGCAAATGGTCAATAGGGAGAGATTTGTCTCAAAAACAAATATATATACGTGATTTATTTAAGATCAAAAAAATAATTTATCGATAAATGCACGCAGAAGACTAAAAATAACATTTGTAAATCACAGATATATTGTGTTATACATGATTCACACTGGATTTTGTCTGTTAATGGTACTGGAACAATTGGTAAATTGGCTTTAAAAAACCTCAGTAAAGTTATTAATATTTATTCATGAAAAAGGTGTATGAACCCTTAATTTGGAATTTGGTAAAAAATATTTTGACTTTGAAATAATAAGTATACATTGGATATAGGATTGAAAGCTTTCAAAACTGTATTACCCTCAAAACGTGTTGTATGTGGTTTTTGACACTGTAAGCAAATATTTGAGTTGGCCGCCCAACAGATGAGACCATATGGTTGGGGAGACTACTGCACTGGCTTACTCACCATCTAAAAAAATGTTAAATCTTCATTAAGGTGTACATAAAACACCAAATGTCAGGAAATACATATTTAACTGTTGTTTTAATGGTAAATGGTCTGCATTTATACAGTGTGTGCTCCATTTAGTCCTGTGTTGTTTCGGCGGGCATTTGACTTGACTGGTTTTGCAATGACGGCACACACTGCATTAGCGTTTATTGTGTTAACTTGAATCCATTTATCACTTTGACAAGGATGGCCATTTTAGAGTGTTTAGCTGACCTCACTGATTTTTGTTGTGGATAAGGAAACTAAAGTAAGTAATCCAACACTATCTTCCCTTATAAACTTAGCACCACAGGGTAGTGGAAACGAGTGGATTTTCATTTGCAACATTCAACTGAATTTGATCACATTTAATTGAATTGTCTTCATTGTGTGCTGCGTGATGCAAAAGGTCCAGGGTTCAATTCCAGGCAACCAGTTCAGGGTGTCCCCTGCCCACTCCCCGAAGGTGACTGGGATGGGCTCCAGCACCCCCGCAACATTAGTGAGGATAAGCGGCGGAGAAAATGAATGGATGTCTTCATTGTCATTGATAGATAGATAGATAGATAGATAGATAGATACTTTATTCATCCCCGAAGGGAAATTCACTTTTCCAGCAGCATCCCTAAGCTGAGAACAATCGAAAATAACTGAGAACAATCGAAAAATAACACGGGAGCTGCTGGAGATAACAACGTAGTAAACATTGTATGCAATAAGATTAGACATGGCACTTCAGAGTAAACATGTAATAAAGACTTTAAAGAGAATAAAAGATAAATGACTATCAGGAAAAAAAAGAGATTTACGATGTAGTGCATAGACACGCCCACATTATATTAGTGCAACATTAATGAATTAAAAAGGATTGTGCATCGTAACACTATTGCAATGAAATGAAGTACCATAACGTTAAGCAGCGAAAAAATCCCCCAAATAAGTCAAGACAAGTGAAAAATATATTTTCTCCCAGTTTCGTGCAACAGCATTTAGCGAGAACGAAAAAAGGAAAAACCAAAATAAGTCGCAATATATGTTTTTTAAGTTTTGTGCTCTCGTTTAGGGTGGTGATGGCCCTGGGGAAGGAGCTGTCCCTGAGCTGGTTTCTCCTTGTTTTGCGGTACCTGTAGCGCGTACAAGAGGAGGTGATGGCCGTGTGGGTAGTGTCTTTTATAATGTTTATGGCTCTGCTTTTGTATCACAAGCAGCCAATGTCCTCTGGAGTGGGCAGAGAGCAGCTGGTGATCTTCTGGGCTGTATTGATTACTCTCTGCATGTTTTCCCAGTCAAAGTCTACATGTATGATAATAATGATAATGAGGAGGATCATTTGGGGATTTTCATTGTTTCAAAGAGCTGCAAACACGAAAAGGCACAAAATTTCAGTAATTGATTAATGCAGTTCGGCCAACTGAAATAATTTTGCCTTTACTCTGAAAATGCTGGTCTACTAGTAATCCCAAGAGCCAAGAAGAGATCGTTCTCCATTTGGGGCCCATTGCTGTGGAATGCTCTTCCCGCTGAGATTCGATCTGGAACCTGAGTGGAAATGTTTAAATCTAAGTTTAAAACACACTTCTATTCTATAGCATATGAATAACCTATGTTACATGTTGACAACATCAGGGGATGGTGTCATAATAGTCTGTCAGTTTGCAATAGTCTTTGATCTGTGCAGCCCTTTGAGACTATTTGTGATTAAGGGCTATACGAATAAACATGACTTGACTTGACTTGACTTAAATATTGGGATCTACTTGGGCAACCATTCTTAACCATTCTGCTTTGTTAAGTCACATTTACAGAGAGTTGAGGTCCTCTGTTCGGTACATTTATGGATGGGCATATCTTTGTATTGGATTGTTCAAGACTTAAATGAGATTGTGATCCACACACAACTTTATTTATTCTTTTATGTATTTATGTATTTTTGTTAATTTATTTATGAGAATATTAATGAGTCACATTTGTTCAGAAACCAGTGATCTGTCAATCATTTATTTACTTAGTATTACTTATTTGTGTTTTTTACTGTGTTTTCATAGTATTTAATCTGAGATTTGGACTAGCTATGATGGAGCAGATCTTAGAAATAATGTGCCTTCTTTAAATGTGGGATTATTATTAACCCTTTCCATATTTGATAAAATTTGCCATGTTTTTACTCAAATTCAAATCAAAACCTGTTTAGAGGCATCCATTCCTAAAAAGGCAACTTCTTTTCTCTTAAGCTTGACATGAATAGAAACGGTTGGAAATTAACCAATGAGCCTTTACATTTTTTTTAAATAGAATCTTGATAAAATAGAGGTCGTTATTAATTTTTTTAGTTTAGGAAAAACATTTTGATGTATTTCTTTTCATATCGTCCGCAAGTGCTCTGATGCCAGCCTTTTGTGGCATGAGTAGGCATTTAGAAAGCATCTGGGGGCCTCAATAATGCTTTTTTTGAAAGTATTTTCGTGCCAACTCTTTAATATCAATGGTATGACGTTGGTGCTAATCTAACAAAACCCTCACTTTATGTCTTAAATAACATACAATTATTTTATCTCTTTTAATTGCTTTTTTTACCACAAAAAAACTTAAATGCGGCTCATCATCAAGTCATTGGTTGCTGTAAGTCTTTTAAGAAAGAAGGAACTTCTTGGTAATCTTAGTAAAGTAAGGTTGGACATAATTTGCAATTAGCAATACACTTTCTGAGACATCTGGCTAAAGACTAGCTTTTTTTTTTAGGAATAGAATTGATTTCAGCCACTTTAAATAACTTTGCACCATAGTTTGTTAATTAAGACATATTGATTGTATTAAATAGAGAATGCCAAAAAAGGTAGAAAATCTCTAAGGAAAAAACAGGAAGAATTTGAGCTGGAGGGCATCACAATGACTGTGTCAGGGTTCAAATCTCTGTTCCAATTTATAATTTATTGCTTGTCTGGCATTCAGTCTCTCATAAGCATTTGGCCTCATTTGACATTATGTTTTTGATTGACATATCTATAAAACATTCAAAAGGTTGAAGATGTTATCCATTTCCTGGATTTTAAAATAACTAGTAAAAATTCAACATATGCCTGCAGGTGCAGAAGGGTGCTTGTATGTCGAATGTACCTGCTTGTGGGTTTTAGGGGCCACATGCATAATCTTGAAAATAAATATTGACATCTGTTACTTGGTGTTTTATTTCAGCATTGTCTCCTGTAAGGTTGAAAATGTTAAAATGTTGGAAGGAATGGGACAACCATTAGTAACTCCTTTGTATTTTGCATTTGCTTTTTCCCCCTTTATTTCTTTCTAGTTCTTAAATTCATTAAGAACAGTGATAGGGTGAAAGGGCACCTGGGACGTGTTACAGATAGGTGGCTGCATTAATGCGCTGCGAGAATAGCAGGATGGAGTCTGTCTTTTTTGTTGATCGCCACCCCTTGACAGACCCACAATCCTTTCTTATCCTGCAAGCCAATTAGGGCAGAGAAACGTAAAAATCAGGAAGCAAATTGCCATTTTACCCAAAGGAAAGGTCAGTGTTCGCTTGCTTAAATCAGGTGCCAATGCCCTTGCACTCTTCTGGTCACCATTCTTTTTAGAATGTTATGCTTGGAATGTAAAACTTAAAATCTTAAGCAGTATATGACCAATCTTTCAAATGTTTCAAATCAAAATTGTAATGTAATTAATGGAAAAATATAATAAGAAAAAATTAAATTGTGGAGGTAGGTAGTAGTTTTTTTAAAATCTTACGTATTTTAATCTTTTAATCTTCATAGCCTTTTCATAATCAATAACCTGCTTATAATCTGTACATACCTGTTCCATACTATCTATAGCTATACATTATTAGCACTGCTTATCTTCAGTAGGGTCTCGGGGGTGCTGGAGCCTATCTCAGTAATTTTCGGGCAGTGGGCAGGGACACCCCGAACAGGTTGCCAGCCAGTCGCAGGGCACACAGAGACGGAACACTCACTCGCTCATTTCACACTTAGGACAATTTAGACCGGTCAATTAACCTGACATACATGTTTTTTGAACGTCCACGTAAGCACAGGGAGAACATGTATACTCTGCACAGGAATGCTGGTTGCTGGATTTGCATACTATTTATATAATATTTATATTTATTGCACGACCATGTCCTTTTTACACAGCCATATACAGTATGTATATATCGTTTACGCTTGCACTCTTATACGTACACATTTAATTTTATATGCTGCTCTGCACTTCTGTTTGGATGCTAACTGCAATTGTTTGCCTTGTATTTGTGACTTGTGCAAAAACAATAAAGTTTAATCTAATCTACTCATGCCTCCCCTTTTAACAGGTCCATGTTTACTGTAGATAGATCTAAATGGATTAGTTAAAAGCATTGTTAAGCATGCCACCTTTAAATACTCATGGTTCCTGCAGGTGCGTGGTTTTAAGGATTGAAAAGTGCCTAAATTTTGTGTGGAGTTATTGTAAATGCTTGAAATTGTTGCCTTGTTTCACCACAAGTCTGCTTAAATAAGACGCCAACACTACTCTCTGGTAGCTTAACTTTGCCATCCCATTTTTCCCTCGTGATTAACGGCAGCTGGCATTTGTTTGTATGACATTGTCCTATGAAGCGTCATCTCCCCCTACAAGTCTTGCCTACGAGGAGAGGCACATACTATACCTAAACTTGGGAATATGACATTTGTATTACTGAAAAGATTACATATCATTTATGGAATTTATGGGCCATGCAAAAAAAAACTTTGTTGTGTTTCCCATCGGTAAATTGCAACGGGGAGAACTTTCTGCAATGTGGGCTACTGTACATATTAGTCTCATTTCACCCAACCCCTATATGGAGAGATTTGTCTCAAAATTATTCCTGCAAATACAGTAATCCCTCGGTTATCGCGGTTAATGGGGACCAAAACCACCCGCGAAAAGTGAAAATCCGCGAAGTAGCGACGCCCCTTCAAAAATGCTTAAAAAAAAAAATCTATATATATATCTATATATACAGGACTGTCTCAGAAAATTAGAATATTGTGATAAAGTTCTTTATTTTCTGTAATGCAATTAAAAAAACAAAAATGTCATACATTCTGGATTCATTACACATCAACTGAACTATTTCAAGCCTTTTATTATTTGAATATTGCTGATTTTGGCTTACAGCTGAAAAAAACTCAAAAATCCTATCTCAAAATATTAGAATACTTCCTCAGACCAAGTAAAAAAATAATTTTATAACAGCAAAACTAAATCAAACATTTGAAAATGTCCATTGATGCACTCAGTACTTGGTTGGGAATCCTTTTGCACGGATTACTGCATCAATCCGGCGTGGCATGGAGGCAATCAGCCTGTGGCATTGCTGAGGTGTTATTGATGCCCAGGATGCTTCGATAGCGGCCTTCAGCTCATTTGCATTTGTAGGTCTGGTGTCTTTCACCTTCTTCTTAACTATACCCCACAAAATCTCGATGGGGTTCAGGTCAGGGGAATTAGCAGGCTAATCAAGGACAGTGATGCCATGGTCAGTGCACCAGTTACTGGTGGTTTTGGCACTGTGGGCAGGTGCCAGATCATGCTGGAAAATGAAATCCTCATCTCCATAGAGCTTTTCAGCAGATGGAAGCATGTAGTGCTCTAAAATCTCTTGGTACACAGTTGCATTTACTCTGGACTTGATGAAACACAGTGGACCAACACCAGCAGCTGACATGGCTCCCCAAACCATTGCTGACTGTGGGAACGTCACACTGGATTTCAAGCAACTTGGATTTTGCTCCTCTCCAGCCTTTCTCCAGACTCTGGCGCCTTGACTTCCAAATGAAATGCAAAACTTGCTTTCGTCTGAAAAGAGGACTTTGGACCACTCTGCAACTGTCCAGTGCTTCTTCTCCATAGCCCAAGTCAGACGCTTCTTCCGTTGTCTTGAGTTCAGAAGTGGCTTGACCATGGGAATACGGCTATTGTAGCCCATTTCCCGGACACGTCTGTGAACTGAGCTTTTGATACCTGGACTCCAGCTTCAGCCCACTGTCTTTGAAGCTCCCCCAAATTCTGGAAGCGGCTCTTCTTCACAATTTTGTTAAGGCTGCGGTCATCTCTCTTGGTTGTGCAGCGTTTCCGGCCACATTTTTCCCCTTCCAACAGACTTTTTGTGGATATGCTTTGAAACTGCACTCTGTGAACAGCCTGCTCTTTGAGAAATTTCTTTTTGTGTCTTACCCTCCTGATGGAGGGTATCAATGATTTTCCTCTGGACAGCAGTCAGATCAGCAGTCTTCCCCATACTTGTGATTTAGTTTACTGAACCAAGCTGAGTGTTTTTAAGGCTCAGGAAACCCTCGCAAGGTGTTTCGAGTTAATTAGATGATTCAGGTGATTAGTTGAATAGCCTACTTGTATACTTTTTCATGATATTCTAATATTTCGAGATAGGATTTTTGAGTTTTCTTAAACTGTAAGCCAAATTCAGCAATATTCAAATAATAAAAGGCTTGGAATAGTTCAGTTGATGTGTAATGAATCCAGAATGTATGACATTTTTGTTTTTTTAATTGCATTACAGAAAATAAAGACATTTATCACAATATTCTAATTTTCTGAGACAGTCCTGTATATATATATATTTTTTCAATTATTTTATTTCATTATTATTATTTTTTAGACCTGCGAAGCTCTGAACCCGCGAACGTGGAACTGCGAAGTAGCGAGGTCCCACTGTATACTCACGATTTACTCAAACTTTCAAAATCATACATCTTGAAAAATACACACACAAGATTCAAAGTAGCAAAGGCAAAATCAGGCTTGGGATGTAACAGATTACATGTTACTTAACTATAATACAAAACATGTAAATGCGTTCTGCTAGTTACAGAAAATGTCAAGTATATTTGGTTAAAATAACGATGACTTTGCAGGATTGTAGTTTCAAGCATTTTTCCGTTATTTGATAAGGGTAGAATTAATCGTTATTTTATCAATCTTGGAACGGTCTTTCTGTTCCATGAATAGCGAGGAAATGGGCAAAACTCCGGCTGGATGATAAACCGGTTTATGTAGATAGCAGAGAAATTGTGATCCGAGAATTGGATCTGATTTGAAGCGCTTGAACATCCATTACAGCTGCAGCAAGACAAACCTTTTAGCTGGTCAACGCTGTCTGGGTATAAATCAAACTGACATTGGTGCAAATATTGTATGAATAGAAAGCGTAATGCATTCCTTCTAGTGCTGTATTAAAGTCATGGGTAATACTTCCTTCCTGATTTTCTTTTTTTTTTTTAATTAAATTTCAATTCATGATTATACAAAAACCTGGAAAGCCACTGTAAAACCTGGCTTATTTCTTTGTATTCATTCTCAATCTATTTAAATCACCTATTACAATGTCAAAGCCAATGGGCCACATCCGGTCCCTGGAAGGCTTTCTTTGAATTGTTCCACTGATACAGATGACATGTGGAATGGCAGTATTTTTTTTCTCATCACACTACTTTGAAAATGCCAGAAACTAATGTTAAAGAATGGAGAAAACAGAATTTTTGTCTTTAAAGATATACATTTCCTCCTGAAAGATATAAATGCACAGTCCAATTCATCATCAGATACACCAAAGAGTTGTTACCCTTGTCGTGCTTTTTTGCGTTAATATCTTTCAAAGAGACTTCCTGTTTTCTCTTTTCTTTAACATTCGTTTTTGGCATCGTGAGTAAACATAGTGTGATAATGACATTGAGTCTAATGAATTTTCCTATGTCATCTGTACCACGAGTTTTCTAGTAGTTAGGTTTTGACGCTTTCACCGCTGCGACCTGGTTGTAAATTCTGTTAGGGCTGTCACAAATATGACGTAATCGTCTAATCACGAATATTTTTTTACATCCGCAATTACCGTTTTATTTTCCCTCCGAACCCTTTTAGAACCACCCTTGACTGATATGTCAAGAAAATCACGTCAACCCTCAGTGACGCACATGTGGGAGTAATTAACCCCGTCTCTTTGTGTGTAGTAACCATAGAAGGTAAAATTTTAGTTTCAAAACCACGCACCACAGCACGGCGGCGCAGTGGTTAGCGCTTGTGCGGCACAGTTCATGTCATGGGAACCTGTCGTGGGTTCAAATCCAGCTCCAGACTTTCTGTGCGGAGTTTGTATGTTCTCCCCGTGCTTGCGTGGGTTTCCTCCGGGCACTCCGGTTTCCTCCCACATTCCAAAGACATGCATTTCAGGTAAATTGGCCGGTCCAAATTGTCCCTAGGTGTGAATGAGCGAATGAGTTGTCTGTCCCTGTGTGCCCTGCGATTGGCTGGCAACCAGTTCAGGGTGTCCCCTGCCCACTGCCCGATGATTGCTGGGATGGGCTCCAGCCCCCCCGCGACCCTACTGAGGATAAGCGGTACGGCTAATGAGATGAGATGAGACCACGCACCACTTCAGTATTTTGGACACATTTTACGTTTGCACCGAGCGACAGCAGTAAGCCCCAAAATACCGGAGAAGTGGTCTGCAGACTTTATATCAAGAAGGTGCTAGCAAAAGGAGCTACCACAACTAATTTTAAGCACCCCGATACAATTCACCGGGCTAGTTGGCTAATGAAGAATGGCAAACAATTCAGGGGTTGCAGCTTGTCCATTGGATATATGTGAAGTTTAGACACCAGTTACGACGTACAAACAAGACTGAGTAAAATGGCGCACGCTAACACGGTACATTGCTACTAAAATGCTGATGTCATGTTTACAGAGTTTAAGCTGTGCAATTGTATTGTTTCGGTAGTGCAATGGTTAGCACATTTGCCTGTCGCAACATATGTTGGCCTGGAGAGGGATGGGCGCCACCAGACCCAAAGCACACCACAGGAAATGGACCTAGGACCTTAGAGGTTAAGTGATCCAAACAAACGAGAAAAACTGTATTTTTACTTAGTTACAGAACTTCTTTTTCTGTGTACCAGTCTTTGTTGTCAAAGCCTAATAATTTGAAGCAAAGAAAGGATACATTTGTCTGCTGCTTTTAGCTGCATTCACTATAAATGTGTTGAAATCGTTAAACTTGCAGCGAAGCAAAGGAAGGTTTATCTGCTCATCTGCTGTATTCTCTTTAAGAATGGGTGTTGAAATTAGTTTTTTCCTCATGTGCACCTCATTTTGGCACTTTGTTCAAAAACTTCTTTACTGAAAATTTGAGTCCCATTACCTCACCTATGCATTGTTCCTCAAAAGGTTTTAACCAAACAGGCTAAAATCATGCACTGTTACATTTGGTTTATAAAAGGAACATAATGTTAAGTTAGTAACAATTTCTTGATTCATTCTTGACTTAATTTATTCACCATTACATTGCTCTTCTTAATTAACTCTTAATTGGCCAAGTATACAGGTCACCTGGAATTATTTTCTTATTTTGTCCATGGAAGAGTAAGAAATCATGTTGTGAGTGATTACTTTTGGCCGTTCTTATTTTTAGTATCTGGCAATATCTACCATACTTATGTGTTAAGAAAATGTAATAACAGTTTCAAAGGAAAAACAAAAATAACTTTTTTGGGGGGATTACAATGAAGTAGAGACTGTAACTGAACATGAACACATCATAAGATAACATAAACTGGAAATATGAAGTGTTATAAATATGTGTGTGTATATCCATATATTTCACTGGATCTATGGCACTGAACTGACCCAAAATCCCCTTCAGAACAGGGGAGGATCAGTGTCCATCCTAAAATGTAGGCATGTATTAGTCTTGAAGGAAGGTAACTATTGGAAAGGTACCTACATTGAAAAAAACAATAATGCACAAAAATATCAGGATAAAAACTAAAAATATAGAATAAAATAATAACAAATGCATTACACACCAATTTATTGTTCCAATCATTCAAATGTTTTTTTTTACCAGTTTCAGATAACAATAAATGATTTACAAGAATAATTACAATACTCTGGTTGAGAATGATCTGCTCCAGACAAACGTGTGCCTTCATCCAGCCCTCCACTACCACTGTACTGGTAGGTCATGCATCCAAGGGTTAAGTACTTACAAAAATAGCAAAACTAGCGCAGAAAAGCCACCTTTCTTTTCAAATCGAAAATCTTATCGACATTGCAACACCGGTCTGAAACATCGCAATTAGTTTTTTTCTCAAAAGTGTTCAGCCCTAATTTACACAAACAAAACAGGCAAAAGTCGGCAGCATTCAGCATGAGGCAAGGAATAAGCTAAGTGAAGAAAAGGGGATCAAGAATAGATGGCCAGGATACTGCTCTAAACTCTACAACCTCCCGACACAGGGAGACCCCGAGGTCCTTAAAAACTATGGCCCAGAAGAAAGTGACGATTTTCCTATCCTCAGGGAAGAAGTAAAGGCAGCAATTAACTCACTGAAGAACGTAAACTCTCCAGGAATCAACAACATCCCATCAGAACGCTTACAAAATGGTGGTGAGCAAACTATAGACATCTTGACAAAGATTTGCAAAAAAATCTGGCAGACAAGATAATGGCCATCTGCATGTGGACAAAATTACTAGTAATGGTGCTACCAAAGAGAGGAAACCTTCAACTATCCTCCAACTACATAACCACCAGTCTCATCAGCCATGCAGGTAAAAATATGCTAAAGGTCCTTCTAACAGACTGAAACCACAAGCTAAAAACATCCTAGCAGAAGAACAGGGAGGGAAGGAGCACCACCAACCCGGTTTGTAATCTGTTTCAACAACACCAGAGAAATCTCTATCACGTGTTTGTTAATTTCAAGAAGGCTTTTGACAGAGTATGGCACGAAGCTTTATGGACCACATACAGAAGTACAACATGGCTAGAAACTAGTTCAGACCATTGAACAACTTTGTCCTAATGCCAACAGTGTGGTACTAAACAATGGTACCATTGGAGCGTGGTTTCAAACAACAGTTGGTGTGAGACAAGGCTGCATTTTCTCTCCAGTTTTATTCAACATCCTCCCTATAGGATTCTGTCCGAAGTGCTGGAGCAACATGAAGGTACAGTCAGTATTGGGTAACACAACATCACCAACCTCCGTTTTGCTCATTATATTGTCAGATTGGCAGGAGACTAACAGGAACTCAGTGATCCGGTCAATTGCCTGGACAAAGCATCCAGCCAGTATGGGATGGAAATCAGCAGAGAAAAAAGCAAAAGTAATGACCAACAATCCCCAAGGTATCACCACAAACATCACCATCAACAACATAGAGCTAGAATCTGTCACCAAATAAAATATCTTGGAACTGTCATATCAGAAAAGGGGTCAGAAATCATGGCCAGGATAGGTAAAATCACAGCCGCACTTGCCAGACCTGAACCCATTTAGGGTGAAAAGAACGTAGCAGTGAAATCAAAGATCAGACTCATGCAAGCATAATAAACTCGCAATTTATTTCGTAAATATCATCGCTTTTTTATTATATTTTTTAATGTTTACTATTTGAATGTGTTATAAGGGAAAATGAAGATTTGTTTTATAGCTATGTAGGGTTCACTTAAATGCTTTTGAGAGGACAGGAACGAACTAATTGGTTTTTAATTATTTCATATCGGAGAAAATGTTCTTGTTACACGTGCAATTTGAACTACAAACATGATGCTGGAACGAATTAGGCTCGTATAAAGAGGTACCACTGTTCCTTCCACTCTCAAAGCTGGATGTTTGTTAAACGTGTAGTGTGAGTGTGATGGTTACCTTCATCTTCCTCTACGCTTGCAATACATTGACTCTTACAGCAAAACTAGAAAATATCCAGGCCATGGAAATGTGATGCTACAGGAAACTTCTAGGCATCAGCTATTTAGCCCATGTCACAAAAAAACCCTGCGCAACACCATCAGAGGGCACATTGGACCCTAGGAAGAACTGTTTTCAACTATGCACAGGCGGAAACTTCAGTGGTCACAAGATCATCTGGGCTAGGCACAGTCCAAGGGGGCAGTAGAAAGACCGAAAAAGAACTGGGATGTTAATGTTAAGGAATAGACTCGTGCCAACATTGCCATGACCCAAAAAAAAAACATGAACCATCAACAGTGGAGAAAGCCCCGACGAACCATCCAGTTAAGGGATGGAGTTCTTAGAGACTGGCATAAGGTATAACAACAGTTCAATGACTTATTTTCTTAAAAGAATAGCGAATTGAAACAGCAGTGCCCCAAGATGTAATGCAATAATTCTAAATAAACTGAAAGATATATATTTTCACATTTTTGCGGGCTCCTTTAGGGTCCTGAAACATTCTTCGAGCCAGTTTGTCTTCGTTTTAAGGTTAGTGCCTACCACAGGGCCACAGGTCAATACAGTTATTGTTGTAGTACCGTAACCGTGAAGACAATTTTACAATACTAAATAACTCAAAGCACTTTCTCTTAATTAACAAAAACATGTTTCCAGTTCGGCAGACAATTCTCTAGTTTTCCTTTTGATGTAGTAAGTCCAATATATAACAAACACATACCAGTTTTCTCTTTGAAAATATTTTTATGAAAGTGGTTTTATGACTGTAGAGGTGTGCTCAGCTGCTTTGGCTTAATCCCTGTAGGAGTGTAATGGTTAATCTGGAACAGGTGGAAGTTGAGAAAGCGGCTTAAATAGCTCTGTGTGGTTTTGCATGTATCATGGCAGCCATGTGTTTTGTTGCATGTACCTATGTGTTACTTCTGATCTAATTAATACGTACATCCTTTCAGAGCCTATAAATGTAATCAAACATGCTAATTTTTCACACATTAACCAACTGGTGTAAAACAAAACAAAATAAAAACAGGCAAATATATTGTTTTGCCAATGAAATGACTACCTATTTAAAATATTGTTTGAGTGGGGCGTCAACTTCATTTAGCTCGGGGCCCACATGTTAGGTAAAAAACATTATTAGTTTGCCTAGGAGAAGGCTTTTTGGATGCTCAAAATTAAATTATGATTCAGGGATATAAGATTTGATTATAAAACGATTATTGAGGAGGGTTTTGCCTCTATTTTTATTTTCTTCACAAATATTTAATTTCTTGTCGTGTTGACAACTGTGAATTTGTAAAAAAAAAAAAAAGTAAAACAAGAATTGAATTCTTTTCTGCTACTGCTTACCTAACTCGAGGAAACTCATGCACACTGGAAAGTGACAAAAATATCACACAAATAATAATTTAAACGATTGATTAAATGTTTTGCTTTTTATGTTTTTGTGAAAATGTTTACCTGAATATGGAACCGTCACTTTCAAAGCTATTGTAGAAAGGACCTAAAGTTTTGGATTTTTTTAATTTTGTGTTTTTCGTATTGCCTTTAATCCCTTAACGTTCCCGTAAAATTGGCCTAAAATCCCAATCCAAGACGTACCCATAATAAAAACAAATGCCTTTCTTGAACCGTGCAGAATATCGACCGTTTTAGTCCCTTTTGAAAGGTAACACACTTAAGTTTTGTCCCAAATTGAAATAATCACTGCAAGTGCTACCCATATTTAGTAATCTGAGATGGAACACGCAGAAATAGAAGGTTTTTTAATCTCGCTTGAATTCCTTTTTGCAATTAAACGCCTGCAGATGACTGTAAAATGGGGCATTTTAGCTGGAATAGAGATGAAAAAATTGCTTCAAGGCTTACCTGGTACTTTATACAATTTGATAAAAATCTGAAAAACTAAACATTGTATTTAGACATTTTTTTAAGGATAGGTTTAGGCGTTTCCAAAAGTGGCCATTCTGAGATGACCAATTTTCAACAATACAATCTTTGCAAATGTGTTTTTACTCTGGCCACTTTTTGAAACATTGTGTAAACATGGTGAGTAAAAATGACTCACTAGTGGCCTTACGCACGTTTATTTTGGGGTCCATTTTCATTTGCTGACCAACGTGTCAATTATCATTTGAATCGGTTACTACTAGCTGTAACTAATGAAAGCGATCTCGGTTTTAGCAATACAGGCCCTTATAGACAATGGACCGTGAAAAAACGCCTTCTTTTGGTCGACAGTGCTGGTCACGCTCAAAAGAACATGTGAATTCTACACTAAAACAGGGCATTTTGAAATGTGTATGACTGCAAGGATTACTTTTCAATTATAAACGATTATTATGAGCCATGCAAAAAATATGGCGTGACATCGATGACCACTCTATGGTAGCTTCACTTTGCCATTGCATTGGTTTGTATGGCACTGTTCTATGAAGTGTCATTGCCCCCAACTGTCATGATTACTAATGCGAGGCACCTGAGTCTGCTCCTTTGGCGCCAGCGGCTTCGGACGCTGATTGGCTGCTGATCTCTTTTCAAACAACCGTCTTCCTGTCAACGATTGTCAGTTCATCTGCGAACCTCAGCCCCGCGCGAGGCAAGCCCTTTCGACCCTGACTATCCTGTCCAGATTCCTGTTTGACTCCCGGCTCCGACCCCTTTTCTGAACTCGATTTTGTTTCTGCTCCTTCGTCCCGGCCATCGACCTGTTCTTCCCCCGCTCTCGACATTGCCTTCGCTTACCACGGAAGTGCCACTTCCGCGTTCCGAGCGATCTGCTACCCGTGACCAACGATCACTGGATTGTGGGCGCAAGCTTTTTCCTCTTTCTAAATAAAACTGAGAAAAATGGACGCAAGTGGGTCCTGTCTCCGTTTCTAGTTTCTGACACCAACAAGTGCATGTTACCCAAAATAAATCTGTAGCAGTGCAGGAATTACAGATCAATTATGGACATTTTGGGGCGGCAGTAGCCCAGGAGGTAGACCGCTCGTCTTGGGATCAAGGGATCACAGTTCGAATCCCGGCTTGTCCGTGTTACATGTCGAAGTGTCCTTGGGTAAGACACTGAACCCCTAATACGCCCAATAAGCAGGTTGGCGTCTTACATGGCTGCAATACAAGGCCGCTATTGGGAAATGTGAAGCACACTGTAAAGCGCTTTGGGAATTCTTTGACTTGAAAAGCGCTATATAAATGCAGATCATTTCATTTCATTTCATTTATTATAGGGCAAGCGAAAAATTAAGTTACTGTTTACCAGTGGTACATTTTAATAGGAAGAACTTCCTGCAACTGAAAATGTAGGCTAAATAATACTCGAGTTTACCCAAACTTATGCAAGGAGAGATTTGTCTCAAAAACAAATGTATTTATAATTTTCTCAAGATCTGAAAATCATGTCTTGATAACTCCACACACAATATTAAAAATAATATTTGTAAATAGCATATATAGTTGTGGCTTTGCAAACTACATAATTCACACCAGATTTCTTATTTTAATGGTACTGGAATCATTGGGAAATTGGGCATTAAAAAGTTGTACAAAACCTTTTTTTAATCTTTTTAAATTATTTTTTATAAGCTTTTCTGCAACCTAAAATGTAAGCTACATATCACTGCCATTTTATCCGAAACCAATATAGGGAGAGATTGGTCTCAATATTTCCACAAATATATTCATTGTTTACTCAAAATTTGAAAAACATGTCTTTATAAATACACATGTAAGATTAAAAATTGGCATATGCAAAATGAGAATATATTCGTGGATTTGAAAAATACATAATTCACACCATATTTTTACTTTTAATGGTACTGGAGACAATGAAAAATTGGCTTAGGAAGTTCTTATCAGGTGTTTGAATTTGTCCATGAAAAAGGTGTTCGAACTCTTAAATGAGCCATTTGAAACAAAATGGCTTTTAAACAGTCCCCCCCTTTTCTTTTTTTAATCTGTTTGAATTTTAATCATACAGAATGACACGTACTGCTGCAGCTTACTGTAGCTGCTTATAAAATGTTAAGTCAAAATTATATTGTGACAATAAAGTCCCTAAAATCACATAAAGAATGAGATGTCTTTAAAACTAGCCCGTCCTGTCAATCACATGAATTTATTTGAAAACAGTGGCAGATGAATAAAACACGTACTTGAAGAATAAAGTGTCACTTTTGAGACATAAAGGTAGCGGTATGGGGAGGGTAAGGTTGTTTAGACCAATCAAGTCCAATAGAGAATGAAAAAAAAAGAATAAAAAAATAAACGAGATGTTTACGAATTGCTTCTAGAGTTAAAAGTAGTATACATTATTATGTGAAGGCATATGTCCTTTTTTATTTCCCTTATTTTCTACAATATAATCAAATTCAGAATATTTATAGTCATTGTCAATGCTTGTCCTCAGTAGGGTCGCGGCGGTGCTGTAGCCCATCCCAGCTATCTTCGGGCAGTAGGCAGGGGACACCCTGATCTGGTTGCCAGCCAACCACAAGGCACACACTAACAGACAATTTGGACTCGCCAATTAACCTTAAATGCATGTTTATGGAATGTGGGAGGAAACCGGAGTGCCCGGAAGAAAACCCATTCAGGCACGGGGAGAACACGCAAACTCCGCACAAGAAAGCTGGTAGTTGGTTCTTAACCCATGACCTCAGAACTGTGCTGCAGACGCGCTAACCACTCAGCTGCCATGCCACCATTTCGAGCATTCATGTAATGAATAAAAGAATATACAAAAGTCCTTCAAAAAGTATTCTTCATAAAAATATATTTCTCTTTTTGATCAAGTTTGATAAATGACCATTTATCCTGGGATGCAAATTTAACATACTGTTAAAAGAAAAGAGTGAATTTAAGGTTAAGTGTTGCTGCACTGATATCAAATGTATGTTTTGCCCCTTGTTTCCGCTTCGCCTTTTCGTCTGTCTTCTCTTCCATCACTTCTACCTCTCTGTAACAATCCCATCTGATTGGATTTTGGTCTCATGATTTCATCCGTGGCTTACGGCCGTGACCGTTGCCAAGCAACAGATGCCCAATCCGTGACAAACGCGACAGTTGCAGTGGTGCCACGCGGACTAAAGAGGCATATCGCTTGTTTGCCCTCATGGGACTTCAGCTTCCCCTTTGCTTAACTCTATTAGGGTGCTGACAGGCCGCGTGGGAATGAGTGACTGTAGTCTCCAATCGTTGATTGATTAAATCTGCATCTCCTATATATATCTATTATTTGGGGAAATTCATCATTTGAATGTAATTCAGATCTTCTATCATGATTTATTAATTTGTGAGCAATGTCTCAAGGAAAACAAAATACCGCATTTTCCAGACTAAGACACACCCACAAACCCCAAATTAGCCAGACACTATACATAAGAGTAAAGTTTTGGGGGTGATGGACCCATGTGAGGGATCAGTACTGAGGCAGGGATTCCCATTAATAGGGATTGCATTTATAACAAAATGAGGTACAAAGTGACAAATATTGGTTCACAAAACAAATGTCCAAACAAAACCAAAACTTGACTTGTCATCAGAAACAAAGACCGAAACTGGAAATGGAAAATGAAAGTCGCAACATAAGAAGGAAACCAGAAACAAACAAACCTGACCCGAGGACGTGTGAAGTTTAAAAGGTCCTTATAAAGGACACAGGTGTGTGGTGTTTAGACACACCTGTGCCAACTTTAAACCCTAGTTGAGGCCATCCGGTGGTAGGAGACATATCAAACCCTAAGAGTATGCCTTATTATCTGGTGCCCTTTATTTACAGAAAAGTTTGTAAACGCATACAGAGCAATTATATTTTAGCAATTATTTATCTGTCAATATTTATCACTGACCACAATTGCATATCAATGGTGGCAATGAGGACTAAACCCCGATAGTGGTGGTAGGAGTGCCAATGTCTAACCTCGTTGCAAATAGGAAAATACGCGACTGTTAAAAAGTTTATAAAGTTTCTTAACAATATCTGTTCTTTAATGAAAGCAAAGTTTGAAGGATGTCTTATTTTATCCCCCCCAAAATATGGTTATTTCCAACCTGCGTAGTGTCTGGGCTATAGATTTATTTTTGCATCTCATTTGAATAATGACGAGTAGAGTGAGTTTTTGTCACTGGGGTTTTGGGGTTTTTAAGGGTTATTGTTCTATCTTCGTTATTCATTATCCATTATCGGTCAGTTCATAATACGTTACAGAGCCCAGGAGCCGGGACATTTGCTCTCAGCCAAAAGACCAAGTTAAGGTCCTAGCTCTAAAGCCTTGCTGCAATCATTGCGAATGCACCGTTCCCGGAGGTACTGCAATACCGGGCCGATGCGTGGAGTGGACAGAGCAAGCTCTTATTCCATCTCCGGATTGCAAAAATCAAAGTATGGGGGTTTTTAAGGGTTATTGATCTATCTTCGTTATTCATTATCCATTATCCGTTATCGGTCAGTTCATAATACGCTACAAAGCCTAGGAGCCGGGACACTTACTCTCAGCCAAAAGGCCAAGCTAAGGTCCTAGCCCTAAAGCCTTGCTGCGGTCATTGCGAATGCACCGTTCCCGGAGGTATGGGGGGGGGGGGGGGGGGGGTTTGGGGTTTTTAAGGGTTATTGATCTATCTTCGTTATTCATTATCCATTATCCGTTATCGGTCGGTGTAATTTTGTAACTGTAATCCTGTGCAGTCCTTTGAGACATTTTTGTGATTAAGGGCTATATAAATAAATTTGACTTGACTTGACTTGTCAGTTCATAATACGCTACAAAGCCTAGGAGCCGGGACACTTACTCTCAGCCAAAAGGCCAAGCTAATGTCCTAGCCCTAAAGCCTTGCTGCGATCATTGCGAAAGCACCGTTTCCGGAGGTACTGCAATACCGGGCCGATGCGTGGAGTGGACAGAGCAAGCTCATATTCCATCTCAGAAATGCAAAAATCAAAGATAGTGACTTCATAGAAACACATTTCACAAGTCAAAAACTATAGAAATGGGGTTTTTGGGGTTTTTAAGGGTTATTGTTCTGTCTTCGTTATTCATTATCCGTTATCGGTCAGTTCATAATACGCTACAAAGCCTAGGAGCCGGGACACTTACTCTTAGCCAAAAGGCCAAGCTAAGGTCCTAGCCCTAATGGGGTTTGGGGTTTTTAAGGGTTATTTATCTATCTTCGTTATTCATTATTCATTATCCGTTATCGGTCAGTTCATAATACGCTATAAAGCCTAGGAGCCGGGACACTTACTCTCAGCCAAAAGGCCAAGCTAAGGTCCTAGCCCTAAAGCCTTGTTGCGATCATTGCGAATGCGCCGTTCCCGGAGGTACTGCAATACCGGGCCGATGCATGGAGTGGACAGAGCAAGCTCTTATTCCATCTCCGGAATGCAAAAATCAAAGGTAAAAGGCGAAGCTAAGGAACTAGCATCAAAGCCAAAAGGCCAAGCTAAGGACCTGGCATCAAATTAGGCAGTAGACAATCTTAGAACCACAGACAGCATGCCTAACTTAAGTACACAGTCCAAAAACATAAGCCGGCCCTAATGATCCGGCATCAGAGGGTCTATATACATTTAGTGATAGTATCATTGAAGTAAGAAAAGGCAAAGACTCTTATTTCATGATTACACTATTCTTAGTCACGGTACAGTTAAAAACATTGGAGAATAGATTAAACAAAAAGTTTTTTTTTCACTTTTAAGCATGGTAAGTGACAAAACTTGGACACGTTCAGCCATGTATTTTTTTTTATATTGTTCAGGACCAAATTACTTCCCACAATGCCTTTGTCTACATTCAGGTCAGAATCTCCTATACTTTGTAAAGACTTTGCAAGACGGCAATACAATACTGTATTTTAGTGGTCCCCAACTTTTGTGTACCACAGACCAGTTTAATGTATAACAATATTCTCGCAGCCGGCCCAATAGTAACATAAAGAACGTGGTATTGACTAAAAATAATGTGATGACATAAAACTGAATGCCTTTTCATGTGTTGTCTGTACCCCTAATAGTCTAGTGCAGTGGTTCTCAACTGGTCCTACGTGAGGACCCACCACACTACCCTAATTACAAGCTTCTACCAGAATTACACTCACAAAAACGACTTTTTAAATTTATTGATTGAAAAGCTGACATCATTGTTGGCCATGTTGCTGCTACGGTACAAAAAACAGTCTTTTTCCCCCCTTTTTACTTCCTTCTTCCTAGCTTTTTTCATTTCTCCATGTTTCCTTTTCCATTTCTCTTTACTTTGTTTTTTCCCTCTATATCCTTTCTTTTTTTCTTTTTCTGTTTTCTTTTTTCAAGTCAAGTCAAGTCATGTTTATTTGTATAGCCGTTAATTACAAAGATTCTCAAAGGGCTGCACAGATAAAAGACTATTGCAAACTACATACTATTATGACACCATCCCCTCATCTAAAACCTACATGAGGGCTATTAATACACATATTATCAAAATAAAATATAGGTTATTCATATGCTATAGAGTAGAAGTGTTTTTTAAGCTTAGAATTAAACATTTCCACTGAGGTTGCAGATCGAATCTCAGGGGAAGAGCATTCCACAGCACCGGGGCCCGTATGGAGAATGCTCTCAAACCTGCAGATCTCTTATTGGCTCTTGGAATCACTAGTAGACCAGGCTCCGGACTGGAACATAGGGGGAAATTAAATCTGAAACATATGAGGGACATATATGAGCAAGTCCATGCATGATTTTATATAATACCAACAGAACCTTAAAATCACATCTTAAGCTAACAGGGAGCCGATGTAGGTTAGCTAAAATCGGGGTAATGTGATATTACTTTCTTGTCTTAGTTAAAAGCCTCACTGCAGCATTTTGTACCAGCTGAAAGCTCTTGATTTTGGACTTCGGGGGACCGGAGAGTAGTGCATTACAGTAATCGTGACGGGAAGTAACAAGCGCGTGAATTATAATCTCTGCATCTGACTGAGACAACATAGGACGAATTTTAGCAATGTTGCAAAGATGGAAGAAAGCTGTTCTAGTAATATTCCTCACGTGTGTTTGAAGGGACAGATCGGGGTCAAATATGACACCTAAATTTTTGTTTGAGGTGATATTTAATTTTTCAATGTTCAGAGCAGTTTTTGAGAACTTTTTTCCTCCTCGTTCCTCTTTTCCCTTTTTTTTGTGTTTACTCTTCTTTTCTTTTTTCTCCCTCATTTTTGTGTGTGATTTTTGGTCACTTGTTTGGTCCGTGGTTTGTATTCTTCCTTGAATTTAAACACTTGTTTTTGGTAGCACTAAGCAATACAGTGATACCTAGTGGTTAAATACTGTCATACACACATACCCACATCCATCCAGCCATCCAATTTTTGTAGCACTTATCCTCACTACCGTCACAGGGGTGATGGAGCCCATCCCAGCTGACTTTGGGCAGTGGGCAGGGGAGACCCTGAACCGGTTGACAGCCAGGCGCAGGGCACACAGAGACAGACAACCCACTCGCTCATTAACACCTAGGGACAATTTGGACTGGACAATTAACCTGACATGCATGTTTTTGGAATGTGGGAGGAAAACAGAGTGCCCAGAAAAAACCCCAGTCAGAGAACATGCAAACTTCGCACAGGGGAGTCCGGTTGCTGGAATTTACCCCTTGACCTTCACACAGTGTGGCTGCACACTTACTTTTTAAAGAAAATCCAAAGCTCTTCACTTCAGTAGCTTAAGCTAAACGTTATAAAATCCATATCACATATATTATACGCTGTCTATGCCTTTGGCCATGCTCAACATATGTAAACAAACATTACTGGCCTTTGTCTGTAGTGACAAATGGCGAGTGTCATTTCATATTTGCATTAATGCAATCTACTGTTAAGGAGTGTCATTGACCCTATTATTTTCTTTTCTTAGCATTATTTTTTATTAGTGCAACCCTTACCTTTACTCTAGTTTTAATTATATGTGCCTCATACTCCAGAGCTTATTATATATGACAAAAGTATAACAAAAGACACCTTTTCGGGGTGCGCCTTATGGTGTAAGGCAAAGGCCCGATTCACTGTACGTTTGTATCGATCAGAAACCTTCAGACTCCAAACTATTTGTATTTCACATAATGCATGGACGCACGCTCATCTTCCGCAAATGCTTGCACTTGATTATCATCAACATGCTTTTATATAAGTTGTACATAAGTTTACTGCTCATTCTGCTACTATCTTATATTTAATGCAGTATGAATATATGCATGTTTCACTGGCATATTCACAAGTTCTTGATTCTTAAAGCAGCAGTTAATTACAGTCCACCACACTAAATGCTTTGCGCTTTTGCTTAAAGACTTTTTGGGGACGTCAATGACGTGAATTTTTTAAGGTCTGGCCCTCTGAGAAAATTGTCAAATATTGTTGAAAATTCACACTCGAATATATTGAGAGGTACGAACAAAACGATAAAGTAATTGTGACTTTGATGGAACACCATGGAGGGTCTCGAACATAAATCGATTCATTCGAAAGAAAGGTGCCAACAATGACATGGGACTTATTTTTTGTGATGTGTAGATAACGAATCAAATTGTTAGTGGTACCACAATCCACAGTGACATTCACAAAAAAAAAACATTGTCCAAGCCTTAAAGTCATGTTTTACAGAGAGAGGTAAGTTAGATTTTACTGTCTAAGTATGGCTAACAGCAGGGTTATTTTAATAAATGCTGTATATCTGTTTTCTGATAATACTTCAAATGTTACTCTATATTTACACAAGAGACTGTTTCCCACTCAATAATTTTTGAAACTGAGAGAGAGGGGTGTCCTGACTGACATCCTGTCTCTCACCGAAGCCAGCAGGGATGAAGCAGCACAAACAGTATTATAAATGAATGGATAAATGAAAATGGAAAGGCAAGTTCAGTTTATTCAGATCTTCTCATCGCTGCAATCTAGAAAAACATATTCATAAGATGACCACAGTTTGATGGATTCCGTGTAGATGACACTGACGGGTGCTGATCATTAGTAGGGTGATGATTGATGAGATGAGAATGCAATTAACCCTGAGCAGGATTGGAGAAGCCTGTCATACGGTGTGCGGGTGCTACTATGTGTGTGCGCATTCTACGAACTGATATTGTTGTGTGATCATTTTTAACCGGTGTTGTTAACATGCCTGCTGATTCTGTATGTTATGGTGCTTATTTTCTGTTAGATGAAAGAGAAGATGTGCAGAAGAAGACTTTCACAAAATGGGTCAACTCACAGTTTTCTAAGGTAACAAAATGTACACTTTACACATCAATACAAGTCTATTGCAATCCTATGATAAAAGTGTGACAAAACTATTATTACTAATACCACTACTATTAGTAGTAAAATCAAGTCACATTTATTTGTATAGCCCTTAATTAGAAAATGTCAAGAAGGGTTGCACAGACTAAAATACACAAAGAATAGCTATGAATAAATCCGGAGTCCCGGGGCACAAACGCACACCATTTTCAAGCCCGCACTTTTCTTCTTGGCTCTAGGTATCAATAGTAGACCAGCATTTTCATAGAGGAGGCTCCAAAAAAAAAACATACAGCAAAACTAAATCAGAAAGATAAGAAGGGGCAAGTCAATGCAAACCTTTACATGTTTGTAACCAGTGCTGTGTAAGGTACTATTAAAAAAAGTAACTAGTTATAGTCGCTCTTTTTTTAAAAAGTAACTGAGTTGGTAACTGGATTCCTTTATGGTAAAATTAACTAGTTACCAGGGAAAGTAACTATTTATGTAACTTTAAAAATAAGTTGTTGTTGGTCAAAGAATTTAAAATTTTCTGAGCAGTATTTGAGTTAGTTGAATTGAGAAGAGACAGGTAGTTGTGTCATAGAGCCTTGTAATATTTGTTGCCCCTCACACTAAACAAATGTATCTTACACTTGAAGTGCAACATATGGATTTTTCAGGGCTGATACCGATACTTAATATTAGTATCAAGAGAAGACGATAACCCATATTTGCTGAAAAAGCTTAAAAATTGGCATAAGAAATGTTCAATAATGCAAAAAGAAACAAAGGATATTATCCATCGATCCATTATCTGCATCACTCAACCTCAGTAGGGTCGCGGGGGTGCTGGAGCCCATCGCTGCTATCTTCGGGCAGTGGGCAGGGGACACCCTCAACTGGTTGCCAGCCTGTCGCAGGGCAACAAAGGATATTAAAAATACATAAATTCAAGTACAACTTGGGGGCGGCAGTAGCTTAGGAGGTAGAGCGCTCGTCTTGGGATCAAGGGTTCCCAGTTCGAATCCCGGCTCGTCCGTGTTACATGTCGAAGTGTCCTCGGGTAAGACACTGAACCCCTAATACCCCCAATAAGCAGGTTAGCGCCTTACATGGCTGCAAGGCCGCTATTGGGAAATGTGGAGCACATTGTAAAGCGCTTTGGGAAGTCTTTGACTTGAAAAGTGCTATATAAATGCAGATCATTTCATTTCATTTATGTATTTTTAATATAGAGTATAGAGGAGGAAGGGAGGGGGGAACGAGTTAGAATAACTCTGCTTCTTGTGTACTGTAATGCTAAATACTAAATCTATTCCTCCCTGGTCATCCTGGAGGGGGGATTACCACTTGTGAGGTCCTTTCTCAAGGTTTCTTTTTTCCTCACCCTGAGGTTTTGAGTTTTTCCTTGCCCGCATGTTGGTTTGAGATCAGGTGATGGTGTGATTGTAATCCTGTGGAGTCCTTTGAGACATTTTGAAATAAATGTGACTTGACTTGACTTGACTTAAAGCAAAGTTCTTGCTTTCTCCTCTTTACCAGTTTTAAATATATTTGATCGTCCGATTGAATCAATAAACAAGCCGATGCCAATACCCGTCAATTTTTCAAATATCGGTGCCGATGATTGGCCTGGCCGATAATTAGTTAACTTCTAGTAACTACATGGCAGTGGCTATTTTGATTGGTGACATGTTTAGAAAAGACAGGACATAAACAACTCGTAGTGGAGCGGAAAACTGAGCTAGGCGTGCCAAGGGGGGGGCTCGCCTGACGGCGTTGATGCTCTGCAGCCAAAGTAATGCACTGCATTTTATCGTCAGTAACAGTAATGACCCTATTATCAAAAAAATAATGCAATAATGGAGTTATCCGTAATGGCGTTATTTCTAACACTGTTTGTTACAAACCTTAGAGTCATATGGACTGGAAACCAGTTTAGGTCATCTAAGATTGTGGTAATATGATCAAAGTTGCTTGTTCTATTCAAAAGACCAGTGTGCAATACATTACAGTAGTCAAGGCAAGATGTGACACATGATTTATTATCTCAGCGTCAATTTGAGTGACCATCAGGTAAATCCTTCCTATGTTGTAAAAATGGAAAAACTTAGTCTGGTTTTTATTTTTCACATGTAACTGAAATGACAGTTTACAGTCAATTCAAGTCAAGTCATGTTTATTTGGATGGTCACTAATCACAAGGAGTCTCAAAGGGCTGCACAGATCAAAGACTATTGCAAACTACAGACACTACAACATTACATTACAACATCCCATGATCTAGAACCTACAGGAGGGCAAGGAAAAACTCAAAAATAACTCCAAGATATCTAACAAAATCACTTTAGGTGATATTATATATTATATATTAAAAAAAAGTCATTAAATATAACAAAATATCCCCTGCTGTTTGAAAACATATTGCTTAGTTTACAAACTAGTTTTCTGAATTTACAAGAAAAAGAAGTAAAAAAAGAAACAACTAATACCTAAAGAAGCAAACTGGTGTTAGTTTATATTTTTTTACTGCAGTGTGCAGCCTTTTGTGTACTAAAATGCCAGAGTGTAGGCTACCCACTTACAATCTAGAGTGAGAAAATGCCAGGTGATCATTTCACCAGGAGGGATTCAGCAGGCTGGCTTTGGGAAATTCCCCACAGAAAACCTGCTATAGATATCATAGGAATGCGTAGCAGCGTATGTTACACCCCTCTTGAGGAATTGAACAATTGGCTCAGTTTCTTTGTTGAGTCATGATGGACAAAAAAAGCCGAGATGAAAGTCACTGAGCAGAGCCAATTAACTCAGGATTCTGGCGGCTCAGGAGCAAAAATCAAGGTGTCAGAACCCGAACGGGAGGAGGACGCAGGTGCATAACGTTTTCACACAAGCTTTATTTTCCGGGAATGGGGCAGTCATGCGCGTCAACACAAACGCCAGTGATTTGGCGATCGCTGGCCGGAAGAAGTAAGTCAGAAGTCCGGCGTGGAAAAACAGGAAGCCAGAGGCCGACGAGATTAATACCGTATACACAAGCAGATACCGGACAGACGAGGGCGATAACAGACGGGACAGACAGGATCGATACCGGATAGACGGGCAGATACCGGACAGACGGGATTGATACCAGATACTGGAGAATGGAGTCAGATATTACACAGGACGAGACAGACGGGATCGATACCGGATACTGGAGACTGGTGCAAGATATCAGACAGGACGAGACAGACGGGATCGATACCAGACACAGGAGACGGGAGTCAGATATCAAACAGGACGAGATAGACGGGATCGATACCCGACACTGGAGTCAGATATCAGACTGGACAAGACAAACGGGATCGATACCAGACACTGGGGACTGGAGTCAGATATCAAACAGGACGAGATAGACAGGATTGATACCCGATACTGGAGACTGTAGTTAGATATCTGACACCACGAGGCAGACGGGATCAATACCAGATACACGAGCCGATGCCGAACAGATGGGGTCGATACCAGACAGGCAAGAACAGACAGGATCGATACCAGATACACGAGCAGATACCAGACAGACGGGATAGATACCAGATACTGGAGACTGGAGTCAGATATTACACAGGTCGAGACAGACGGGATCGATACCGGATACTGAAGACTGGTGCAAGATATCAGACAGGATGAGACGGACAGGATCGATACCGGATAACGGAGACTGTTGCAAGATATCAAACATGACGAGATAGACGGGATCGATACCTGATACTGTAGTCAGATATCAGACGGGACGAGACAGACAGGATCGATACCAGACACTGGAGACTGGAGTCAGATATCAAACAGGACGAGATAGACGGGATCGATACCCGATGCTGGAGTCAGATATCAGACAGGATGAGACAGACGGGATCGATACCAGACACTGGGGACTGGAGTCAGATATCAAACAGGACGAGATAGACAGGATTGATACCCGATACTGGAGACTGTAGTTAGATATCTGACACCACGAGGCAGATGGGATCAATACCAGATACATGAGCCGGACAGAATACACAAGCAGGATACCGGACAGAGTCAAAACACTCGTCTTGCGGGTGCAGAGGTTCATTGACAGACGGACAAGGTGTGAATGAGAGCAGTGAGTTTAAATCGGAGGGAAGACAATCAAGAAACGAGCCGCAGCTCGTGTCAAACGGGCGGGGCCAAGTGAGGGCAATGGGCAACAGTGACAAAAGGTAGACGTTAAAGTCTGCTGTGGATATTCTTTAGGTTCTACTGTTGCCATCAATTCTACAAATTAGTCTTTGGCATCGGTGGAATTTATGCACTTTCAAAATACTCGAATCAGAATTTAAATTGAAGTTCTTTAAAGAGGAAGACATTTTCAAAACATTCTTTTGAAATAGGCACTGTAACAGGACTGATCAACAGTATTGGAAAAAAAAAAATAAGACCTGAGAACAAAACACAATACATCTTTCTTTTGGGTTTATCAGCAATTTTAAATCACCTATCGTTTTGGAACTGTCACTAGAAGTCAAATGACAAAGGAGTCTCAAGTATGATTGCAAAGTTGAATAGCTTTTGTTTGAAAACGCAACTTTAGATCATTATATTGGACTTATTCCCCAACTACCCTCCCCTCCCCCCCGAAAGACTGGTCATTTCCTGTGGTGGGTCTTGGGCAAGTACAGCCTAGCGGTGCCTATCCCTCTCTAAGCCGTTATTTGGGTAGGAGTTTGGTCCCTCTCATGAAACAGTACTGGTTTCCATTGTTAACAGTAGCAGAAGGAGCCACCTGATTTGACACGGATACAGCACCTTCATAATCTGGTTGCCGTATATTCAGTGTAGCAGTTTTGTGACATTACCGGTACTCGATCCTAAGTCACTAGGGAAATACAATTTTTTTTTAAATTTTGAGTATCACATGGTAGAATACACATTCATCACTTGTGGCTTTAATCGTACTTGATCTAAAAGATTGTCCGTCATAATTTTGGTGACACTTTCTTTTAAGTTCATGCTGCAAAAAATGACAAAAATATTGATAACTAGAAATGCATTTTGCTAATTTTTCTTTTTCTTATTTTACCCGAAAAAGAAGATAAACATACAGTATAATTTATGTATTCATGTTTTTATCCATCTTGTATTTATTTATTTTATTGTCACAAGCAGCAAACGGAGACAGGACCCAATAGCGTTCGTTTCACTCAGTTTTATTGAGAAAGAGAGGAGTGCTTGCTTCCACGATCCGATGATTGTTGGTCACGGGTAGCTGATGGCAGGAACGCGGAAGTGGCACTTCCGTGTCGAGCGAGGGTAATCGTCGGCAGCGGGAAAACTGGTCAATGTCCAGGACGGAGGAGCAAGGGCAGTAACGAGTCTAGAAAAAAGGTCGGCAACAGGTATCAGGCAGGAAACAGGGCAAAACAGTTCGATGGCCGGGACGGAGGAGCAAGGCAGAAACGGGTCCAGAAACAGGTCGGCAACAGGTATCAGGCAGGAGAAAACAGGACAGGCGAATGTCGGATAGTACAGAGCTTGCCTAGCTGAAAGCATAGGTTCGCAGACGGTCTGACAGCTTCCTCTTGGAAGACGGGGGTTTAAACAGAATCAGTGTGCCAATCAGCGACCAGGGCTGCTGGCGCCAACGGGGCATTCGCAGTTTCCCCGAATCAGCAATCATGATATTTATATTTCCCATATACGCTTCATTGTATGTCTTTTAGATTCAAATTTAAAAGCAAATAATTTATTAAAACATTTAAATGGATTTTGTTATATCTCATCAAAAATAAATTAATGGTGGTAACATGTTTCTAGTGGAAATTCATTTTGCTCATTTTAACTATTATTTTTCGGAAAAGTTAATGATATACAAATTTATGTTATTTGTATTATTTATTTTCTTTTTCCTACTTGGGTTTCATTGTCTGTTTTGAAAATTCCAATGTTTCAAAATGTATTAAAACAGTTAAATTATCGGTTTAAATTTTAAAATAATTAAATAATCATTTCATTTCATAAAATAATTATAATTATCATGCGAATTTAATTCAGACATTTTTTTAAGGGCAGTGCCATTAGTTAGTATTAAATATTCTATTTTGTCATAACTTGTCGTTTTCAGAACCAGAACTGGAGGAGGACCCAGATGCATAACGTTTCTCACACAAGCTTTATTTTACGGGAATGGGGCAGTCATGCACATTAACACAAACCGATATCAAACAGGACGAGATAGATGGGAACGATTTCCGATACTGGAGATTGTAGCAAGTAATCAGACAGGACGAGACAGACGGGATCGATACCGGACAGGATACACAAGCAGGATACCGGACAGAGTCAAAACGCACGTCTTGCGGGTGCAGAGGTTTGTTGACGGACTGACAAAGGGTGAGTGAGAGCACTGAGCTTAAATAGGAGGGAAGCCAATCAGTCAACGAGCCGCAGCTGGCGCAATACGGGCGGGCCAATTGGGGGCATTGGGCAACCGTGACAGGTCTTAATATGGGTCCAACAATGATCAAATGGCTAACATGAAGTACTAAACCAGAATAAGTACTCACCCTCGATCATGATATAATTCATCATCCGATTTTCAGGGTGAGGGACGCCAAGTTGAGTTTTGTTTTTGCTTGCTAAACTACCTTAGATAGCGTCAGTGTGGTAACAACCCATGCTTGTGACAATATCTTAATACCTTTTGTAAGATTCACATGCAATAGGTTCACGGTGTGCTTCGACCTATAACTGGTTGTCTTCATTTTTTTTCAGAGTTCAGAAATTCATCAGAAACCCATAGAACTGTAACTGTTTTGTTGGTTTAAAATATTCTAACCAATTCCAGGCAAGGAGACCACCCCTGGAGGATCTCTTCTCAGACCTGTCCGATGGAAGGCGTTTGTTGGAGCTCCTGCAGGGTCTGCTTGCGAATGAGCTGGTAGAAAACCCCCCACCATACTCAATATACTGAAAATGTGTGAATATCTGGCTGGTTAAATTTCGTTGTTGTTTTTGTGTTCATAGGTGAGGTTGGAAAAGGGCACCTCGCGCGTCCACTCACTCAACAATGTCAACCGAGCTCTGCAGATCTTGCAGAAGAACAATGTAAATAGTGTGTTACCTATACCTCTGTAGTTAAGTGAAGATTTCATTTTTCCTTCACTGTTGTGCAAGTAAAATGATGGCGGAAAATTTTTCATTTTTAAAAGGGTAGAGATAGAAATTTTGTTTTGTTATTTTTATCAAATCTGTCTTACGCTTACAATTGTCTTAATTGTCATTGATAGTGATCATTGTTTGCAAATGGCACTCCAGGATAAACACTTAATAAAGACTTAACAGAGATAAATAAGATGTCAGGATAAAGAGACTAACATGTTTAAAAGGTACCAAAAATAAGTTTGAATCTCCCTTCTTTGTAGGTGGAGCTGGTGAACATCGGAGCCACAGACATCGTTGATGGCAATCACAAACTCATTCTCGGCCTCATCTGGAGCATCATTCTCCACTGGCAGGTGAGTGTGTATTAAAACATTATCTTTTTTAGCTTGAAATGATAAATTTCAGTGTATTAACCTTCAGTGTCAACCTTTATCGTTTGATATGTGATTTTATTTGTTTTTTTTGGCTTAGTTTCAGCAGTATTACTTTTGATTAAAATGTCTAGTGAATTATATTCTTGTCATTTTTATGGGTTTGTTTTTAATCCACGTATGGTCCACAAAAGCTGTCTTCCTGGATGCTTATTGTCCACAGCAAATAGCTGTTAATAGTTTGGGATACAATTTTGAACTGAAGTTTTATAATGTGTTGCACACTTTGTTAAGTGTGCCGCAGGAAATTGCCCAACTTTCTCTTTGCAAAAAAAGAATGCATTGTTTAGTATATTCACTTTCTTCCCGTGATCAGCCGCAACTGAAATATTCATCCATATCAGTAGGTGGCAGCAGATTGTTTTTATTTATGTTTTTTTTTTTTTACACAAATCCCTCGTTTTTCTTGGAAGTTGCGTTACAAAAACGCCCCCCTTTAGTCAATACCCACAAAGTAGAAACGTATGTATGTATTCATTTATGTGTTGATTTAATAACTTGTGCCAGAAACACGGTGCCTTCTCTTCATTTCTTCACCTGTGCGTCAATAACGTTATGGTTTTATATTTCTACATATGTAAAAGAGTCTGTATAGTATTTTATTGAAGACATTCTGTTTTCCCCTTTGTTGTTGAAGATTTACCCATCAGAATGCACTATGCATATCAGTGTTTCTGGCACCGTAAATATGATAGCGTGATGATGAGATCATCTATAATGCCTCTTCATATGTCATCAGTACTATTGGTAGTGCAATGGTAAAGTGTCGGGTTGGAATCCTGTAGCATACGATGATTTGCGATTTTAGTCAGCGATTAATGGTTAACCAATTGATTAATCATTGCACAAACATTGCATAAATACGGTAGTATGCCGTGATGCATGGCTATAATTACTGTATGCACAGCCAATCTTATCCACCCTATTCTGCAGTTTGCAAGACGCACCGGGTTATGGAGTGAACTTCACATTTCTGGCTGAATTTGGGTATTGAGGTGCACCTTATAGTCTGGAAAATACAGTATTCAACATTATTTTATGTACGTAGTACATTTAGTGCTTATTTATTGGTTGAATGTGAGTGTTGTTAATCAGTATGATAATTTGAGGACCAGCTCACTGAACCTAGTTACTCACCACGAGCTAGCTGTCTTATGGTAACTGATGAAATTAGTTTATGGGTTACAGCGCCACCTGTCGATTTAACATGGGCTTCACTTCCATTAGCCTATTTTTGTCTGTCCAGTGTGAGTGTGTCAGTGTGGGCTTTAAAAGTCTTTCTCGAAGCAGCCATCCAATTACAGTGAAAATGCATACAGTGACCTACTCTCAAATGAGCACCCCCTTTACCTTTTTGCCTTCCCAGACTACATTCAGTTGAGAATGGCTAACAAATTATGTGTGTACCCAGTTGTTCTTGAGTGTGTAATGGAGACGCCTGACGGCAACCTATACATACATTTATTTAGTTTGGGTGCCTAAGGCAGTGCTTTTTTTTTTTGCAGGAAATTGCCCAATCTTGTACTTTGAAAAAAAGCATGCCATTGCTCAATATTGTTGCTTTCTTCCAGTGATCAGCCAAGTAATTGTAACATTCATCCATATCAGTAGTTGGCAGAAGATAACTTTTTTTCTTTGTATATACTAATCTGGTCATGAGATAGTACTGTTTACTTAAAAACCCCAAATTGTCAAGAAATTGTATGTACTCCTTATAATCCACTTATACGCTGACAATATTGGGAATGCATTATCATATTTTCTGCAATTTGTCACGACCACAACGGAATCAGGACCCAAATGTGTAATGTTAACCACAAGTTTATTGATAGAAAAAGGAAGGGTAGCAATCTGGTGCGCGCTGGACTCCGAAAACAAGCCACTCACAAAATCGGATCCTGTTCCGAATACGAAAGTGGATCTTCCGGAGCGGGAGATGGCGGTGTCGAGGACGGAAAAAAACAGGTCGATAGCCGGGACAGGAGAGCAAAAACGTGGTCGGGATCAAAAAACAGGTCGTAGGCGGAGACAAATGGGGAGATCAGGAACGGACGGGTGGAAGAACTGGTGCAAAACGGGAATCAGAGTCAAAGTGCTTGCCTTGTAGAAACAGAGGTTCGCTGACAGACTGACAACAGGAGAGTCAAAGGACTGGGCTTAAAAAGGACAGGGAACCAATCAGGTAGCCCGCAGTGGCTGGCGCCAAAGGAGCGGGTACAGGTGATCCTCATCAGTCATCATGACAGAATTATTAGTTGGTCGATAATTTATTTCTTGCAACCTAAAAAAATACACTTGCATAATAATGGTGGCAACAGAATCAAACTGGATAGCAATAGTATGAGCACCGAATTCGTAACACCACGCAACTAAGGACAATGATGGTTGTTCACAATCACATAACATTGGCTGCAACAGGAATTGAACCTGGATCACGGGAGCGAGAGTGCTGGATTCTATCCACTAGACCGCGAGACTGGTACGATGTTTGACAATATTTTCGTGACCCGGACCAATAATAACATCAACAATTTGGTACTGTGACCAAACATATAATACAAATAAACCCTAATGCATTTTCGTGTGTTGCCTGTATACCAAGCGGTCCAGTGCATATGATCTGCCGTATTTTGGTTTAAATCCTCTTCAATTTAATGTTATGCAATTGTGATCAATTATATTTTTCAACTGATCCATCAATGCTCAAATACACTATTTTTGAAGAAAATGTGAGTGCAACCCTACCCCGCAATCTAGTTTTGATTCCAATCGCCTTAAAGTCTGGTGCGCCTTATATATGTCACAGAAGACAATTCCTTTGGGGGGGTGCGCCTCATAATACATTGTGCCTTGTAGTGCGGAAATACTTAAATAATTTCGTTTATTTGATGAGGCTGTTCAAAATTGCTCTGCAAAAATTATGAAGTTTGCTAAAAAACAAGACAAAAATATTGAGTAAAATAGTAAATCATTTTTAATTTTAATGTGTATTGAAAAACAGGTTAAAATTGAGTAAAATCCCATATTACAGTGTTGTAATATGTTAACTCTGAACCACGGTTACCATAATTGATAAGAAAAAACTTTATACTGTCAATTTGGACAGCACGATAATTCTAGCATGAACAAAGAGCATGTGAAACCGGTGCCGGGAATTAATTCTTAAATACTTTTGATGAACGGTGAGCCTCGAGATATTTTGATGAAAAAGAAAAGTGCTTTTGTTGTAAAAAGATTGGGAAACACAGGCTTAAGGAATATTAGGTGGGGGTTTTTTCAGGCACACGGCATAGAATTATATAACGGGTTTTTCTCGTGCAGTGTATGTGACTGTAAATACAAACACAAGGTCGCCTGAGGAAGAATGCCATGGTAAAGGGCTCCTGGCCAGGAAAAAATACAACAACTCCTACGAGTCCCTGAACAAGTGACCCAAATATGTCAACTTGCAAATACGCACAAATACTCTCAATGTATTCATGCACAATTCACTTTTTTTGTACAAGTATTAACACACAAAAATATAATCTTGTCTTGCTAATAGGAATATGCTTCACTTTAAAACAAATGGAAACTCAATTATTTTCTCTTGCAAGGAGAAAGTTTATACAGGGTTCGTACGGTTGAAGGAAACCCTTGAATTTTAAGGTTGGGTTTTGATAAATTGAAAATACATTTTGGGTGAAGTGCTTGTAAATGTTTGAAATTATTGCCATGCATCTCAACATGTATGATTAAAAATGATGTCAACACTGCTTTTTGATGGCTTGGCTTTGCCATTGCATTTCTTCCCTTGTAATTAACTGGAGCTGGCATTAGTTTGTACGTAATTGTCCAATAAAGTGTCACTGTGCTCTAAGGGTCACACCCGAGAGGACAGGTGCACGCTACAGTATGTCACAAAAGTGACACATTTTGCAGGGATTTTATCATAATATTTAATAGAACATCATTGAAGAAACATCAATGAAAAGAAGTATGTAAATGTCTTACTTGAAAGATATCCTCAGATATGATGAGACAAAGATTAATTTATATGGCTCAGATGGTGTGATGCCTGTGTGGCAGCAACCAGGTGAGGAGTACAAACATGGTGATGTCATGCCTAATGTCAAGCATGGTGTTGGTAATGTCATAGTTTGGGCTGCATTGGAATAGCTGGAATTGGGGAGTAGCATTTCATTAGGGAAACACAAACTCAAGTTTGTACTGTGAAATACTGGGGCAAAGAAACGACCGCCTCCCTCCAAAAACTGGGTCAAAGGACAATGTTCCAGCCTGACAATGACCTCAAATACACTTATAAGATGACCAAGGGTTTTCTGTAGGGGTTAAGGGTAAAGGGGACCGACTGGCCAATCATGTCTCTAGATCGAAATCCAATTGAACATCTTTGGGGAATCCTCAAGCGGAAGGTGGAGAAGCACAAGATCTCGAAAATCCCCCAGCATTCCAATGGCAATTTGTGCAAAATCATGGTGGCCACACAAAACATTGAACTTTAGGAACTTTTACTTAAGGGTGTACTCACTTTTGTTACCAGGAGTTTTACTATTAATGGCTATATTTTGAGTTTTTTGAGAAGAAAAATTAATTCTCTGCTATGTAAAGTTTACACAGACTACCTTTTATAGTGTCAAAGCGCCGTTTCTTCAGGGATGTTCTATTCAAAATTATGATGAAATATTTGCAAAAATGTGAGGAGTGCACTCATTTTTGTGGTATACTGTACACACAATCAGGGCACAGTAAATTGTGTAATAGTTCAAGAATTACGTATTAATTATGGGACAAGCAAAAAATTAAAGTACCGTTTCTTAGTGGTAAATCCTAATAGAAAAAAACTTCCAGCAACTGAAGATGTAAGCTACATATTACCATCCCGTCATGTTTACGTAATGTATATGAGAAGAGATTTGTCTCGAAAACAAATATATTTGCGGTTTAACAGGTCTAAACTACAGGTCTTGATGAATGCATACGCAAGATTAAAAATCGCTTATGTAAATTGCTCTGCAAAATACATGATTCACACGGTATTTTTTCATGTAATGGTAACGGAGAAACTGGGAAATTTGCTTTGAAAGTCCTTAAAAAATGCCTTAATCTGGCCAGGAACCCTGTGTTGTCTGTTTTCTCCTTCCTCTAAAATTTGTTGTTGAAGATTTAACCATCAGAATGCACTATGCATATCAGTGTTGTTGTCCTTAAGGCAAATGCTATCTGAAGGTAAATGGAAAAAAAAAAAAAAACGTCTTTCAGACTGAAATATTTTTGATCTTCTGTGAAAAACGCCAAATTTGAAAAGCTTGGCACTTGCCTTAAATACTGTATAGCACAGTACTGAGTAGAAGCATGTGTGACTTATATCCCCCCCAGGTGGCTATCAGGCGCATCTAAGCAATAATTGAATTTTTAACACCGAGTGGTTACAAAATTGTTTGGGAGGTGTGCAGTTGAACTCCCGATGGGAAAATCTGACAGACATTCCCGTTACAGCCTCCTTTGCCCGAGCGCTTGCCAGGTTTGTCTGGCATCCTCCCCCGCTATCTAATCCGGCTCCAGAGTCAAGATTAGTTGTAGGATCATTCCTGTGGGTGGAAAATTAACTTTTCCAAGGGGCTATATGAGAAGCTGGAATGGCTGTTGGGGGCGGCTCTAATAGCCATTCTTCAGTTTGTTCAATAAAAACAAGATTTATTTTGAAATACTTTGTGATAACATCCACTATTTCAATATTTGTAATACAATATGTTCTGACAAATTGTGGGTAAATGATAAGGTGTAAGTGATAACAAACCGTGATAAAGTATTAAATGAGCGTTCATAAGTTGCAGACTAAAACCAAGATGACATCAGCTGTTTGACAATTGTTAATATTAGCTCGTCATGAATTGTTCATAATTTAAATAGTTAATAGTGGACATTTCTTAATCATGAGTTGATAATCTATTCTAGTTTAATCAATAGTCGAGTCGGCACTACAATTTAAATATTTGCTAATCATTTACGAGTTTTTAGCTAACAATTAAATGATTACTCCTATTTCCAATGTTTTAGAAAACTAATACTTATTAGTTTATGATCCTTCAACTGTTTTGACTTATTAGTAAAACATAAATTCACAATTGTTTCTTTTCAATAGGGACGTTCAATATGACTTTCTTTAAGCCAATACCATTAGCTGAATCTTTAGTAGTCATCAATACGATATACTGTTAACATTAATAGATTCAATTCTAATCCATATTCAAAAATATCTTAAAAAAAACCCTTTAAATCCTGTCAATTATTTTTCTTTGATTCTGTATTTTTAATACAAATCCGATAACTTGGTATCAGAACCAATACTGATACCAGGTATCAATAGCTTCAGCTTCAGCCTACTTCATTTGGGCTAGAGATAGGAGCTTGGGCCTGGACCCAAACACTGACGAAAATCGGTTCGGGGATTAAATGTCAATCATGAGGCCAGGCTTCTCTTACTCTCGGTGATTTTTTTTTTTTTTTTCAAATATCAACTCGTCATGTGTATTTTTTAACATTACAAACAATTAGTTTATCACGAGTTCAAAATTTCCCAAGTGTTACCTGTGTTAATATATAAACAAGCAAATTGTATTGTTTTATTCATTTCTGCAATCACAAATTCTAAACCCAAATCTATCCTTTGAAAGATATTACATTGTGCATGTTAGGAGCAAATATTTACATTGATTGTGATAGGTTTCCTATGAAATGTAGAAGTGTTGTTTTCTATTTATTGTACAATTTCGGATACAACTTATTCACAGTATTTATAACACTTGCTTTGTGTCCGTGCATTTTCAGGTGAAGGATGTGATGAAAGAGGTGATGGCTGGCCTACAGCAGACCAACAGTGAGAAGATTCTGCTGAGCTGGGTTCGTCAGAACACGAGCCAGTACCCGCAGGTCCGTATCGTTCTATAGTGTTGCTGCAGCATTATGGCTTATGCTCTGTTCAGTCAAGAAAAGCAAAGGATGATAAAAGTTTGACACAGATTTTGAAAGTTTGAATCCAACTGGGGCTTATTATTGTCACACTAATCTCGTTTTTTTGCAAAAATGGCCTCAAGTAAGGGGAGGCATCATAGACACTTGCATATGGCTGTAAATACAATTCTTGGTTATTTGTTTCCCATTTGATTATTATCTTAGTGTAGTAGAAAGAGCGGTTATTCTTACTCTTTATGCTTCATGGTTTAGCCATTACATCAGCAGATGTTTTCTTCTGATTTTTATTGTTGTGATGGTTACCGATAGACCACTCTCCAGTCTACTGTATGTCATCAACTGATCAGTTCAGGATGCGTGCGTATTGTTGAACCAAAACAGCCGGAGTGAGAGTAACAGTTTGAATGGAGTGAGAGGAATTTTGTATATTTTGTATTTTGTATTTGTATGTTGAGTTTAGTTTTTAGAGAGGCAATACAAATACAAATACAAAAAAACTCAGCATGTGCACAAATAGCAATTTTAAAGAACACAAAATTAAAATAACTGACTAAACCGAGGGCATCATTTGCCATGTCTGTGTTCTCATATCTGCTAAGTTATAGATTTACGTGCAATATGCCCTAGTGAGCATATGTGTAGGATAAGTGTCGGGAAAATGCTAAAGTGGCTCACCCAATCCCTCTAAAGAACAAGCTATTTTGCTGCTTGCACATACATTGTGATTATTTGTCATGTTAATATTTACAATCCACAATTTTTTTTCTGTTGATCGGCTGGAATAAACTGACATGAGATCCGCCGTTCTGCCTTAATAATGCTTGGCCACGTCATACTTGTTTACGAACCCGGAAAGGGGTCGATAAGGAGAATTTTTTTGACTTCATGTTGGAATTTTAATTCAGGAAATTTAGTGGGTTATGAATATGTATTCCCAAGAGTAAATAATAAAGTAAAAAAAAAAAACTTAATGACGAGTGTATATGAATTTGAAAAGTTAAAGATATCTCCTTTTATACGTATGTCAAGTCAAGTCAAGTCATGTTTATTTGTATAGCCCTTAATCACAAAGAGTCTCAAAGGGCTGCACAGACCACAGATTATTGCAAACCACAGACTATTATTACACCATCTCCTGATCTAAAACCAACACGAGGGCAAGGAAAAACTCAAAAACCTCAACATGAGGAAAATGAAGAAACCTTGAGAAGGACCGCACATGAGGTAATCCCCCTTCCAGGATGACCAGGCTGCAACGGATGTTGCACTAACAAATAATACACAGATATTGTCAACATAAAATATGCTATAGAATAGAAGTGTGTTTTAAGCCGAGATTTAAACAGTTCCACAGAGATTGCAGATCGAATATCAGGGGTAAGAGCATTCCACAGCACCGGGGCCCGAATGGAGAACGCTCTCGAACCTGCGGATCTCTTCTTGGCTCTTGGGATCACTTGTAGACCAGCATTTTCAGAGCGGAGGCTCCGGACTGGAACATAGGGGGAAATTAAATCTGAAAGATATGAGGGAGCAAGTCCATGCATGATTTTGTATAATAACAACAGAACCTTAAAATCACATCTTAAGCCTTAAGTGGTCAAACTTTCATGTCTTAGTTAAAAGCCTCGCTGCAGCATTTTGTACGAGCCGAAGGCTCTTGATTTTGGACTTAGTAATCGAGACGGGAGGTAACGAACGCATGAATTATAATCTCCGCATCCGACTGAGACAACATAGGCCGAATGTGTATGTGTACAAATTACGTATGATTACAACTAGTTGTAGCATACAACTCATTATCTTGTGCTTTTTGTTTGTTTAACAAACAATATGAGTTTCTCTGATGTCCTCTTTCTATATTTAAAGGTCAATGTGCTCAACTTCTCCAGTAGTTGGAATGACGGGCTGGCGTTCAATGCCCTCATCCACAGCCACAGGTACTGCAGAACATACAAGATTCCAACTTATGGTTCGACTAAAAACCCCCTTTAAAATGTTTACTTTAAATGCCATTTGATTATTAAAGTTTATACATTTTAAGGGTTATTGGGGGTATTTGTGTTACATGGTGAACACGGACGGTACTGTTTATTAATGGGGTTTTTCATAACTGAGGTTATTCATTTATGTTACTATAGAATTTAAGACAATAAGCAGTTCATTTGATCAAACTATTATTTTCCTTCTCCAATTTAAGGCCAGAACTGTTTGATTGGAGCGCTGTGGAGGCTCAAGTGTCGGCGATTGACAGACTGGAACATGCTTTTAGTAAGGCGGAACAACATCTGGGCATCGACAGACTGTTGGACCCAGAAGGTACCTGCAAAATTACATACACACATACAGTGCATCCGGAAAGTATTCACAGCGCTTCACTTTTTCCACATTTTGTTATGTTACAGCCTCATTCCAAATTGTATTAATTCAATCTTTTATCTCAAAATTCTACACAAAATACTCCATTATGACAATGTGAAAACGTTTTTTTTTTTTTACTTTTTTTGAATTTATTAAAAATAGAAAACTAAGAAATCACATTTACATAAGTATTCACAGCCTTTGCTTAATACTTTGTTGATCCACCTTTGGCATATATATATATATATATATATATATATATATATATATATATATATATATATATATATATATATATATATATATATATATATATATATATATATATATATATATATATATATATATATATATATATATATATATATATGTGTGTGTATATATATATATGTGTGTATATATATATACACACATATATATATATATATATATATATACATATATATATATATATATATATATATATATATATATATATATATATATATATATATATATATGTATATATATATATATATATATATATATATATATATATATATATATATATACTGTATATATATATATATATATATATATATATATATATATATATATATATATCTCATCTCTCATCTCATTATCCGTACCGCTCATCCTCATTAGGGTCGCGGGGGGGCTGGAGCCCATCCCAGCCATCTCCGGGCAGTGGGCAGGGGACACCCTGAACTGGTTGCCAGCCAATTGCAGGGCACACAGGGACAGACAACTCATTCGCTCATTCACACCTAGGGACAATTTGGACCGGCCAATCCACCTGAAATGCATGTTTTTGGAACGTGGGAGGAAACCGGAGTGCCCGGAGGAAACCCACGCAAGCACGGGGAGAACATACAAACTCCGCACAGGAAGTCTGGAGCTGGATTTGAACCCACGACAGGTTCCCATGACATGAACTGTGCCGCACAAGCGCTAACCACTGCGCCGCCGTATATATATATATATATATATATATATATATATATATATATATATATATATATATATATATATATATATATATATATATATATATATATATATATATATATATATATATATATATATATATATATATATATATATATATATATATATATATATATATAATCTGGACATAGAGCGTTCCTGATTATAAGCCATACCCAGTACATTTTAAAATATATTTATACATTGTACATGCGTAGGCCCCCACTCACTATAAGCCGCATGTGCCGCATTAAAACACTTGATATTTACAAAGAAAGACAGTAGACAAAAAGAGTTTTGATAATATACTGTACCTTAACACCTTAATGTTCCAATGGCCTGCCGGTGGGCCACCAGACTTTTGATAAACAAATACGTGTCTGTGCGATGTCACCAGTCACTGAAATACGTCATGCCACATATCATTGGGAGTCATAAACTCAAGGGATTCAGGATACGATAACCGTTTCAAAATATATTTTTCAGTGAAACATTACGATCAGTCTGAAACAAGATACCCGAAAACTATATTGCCGGCGTACTCACAAATATGTCCCCTGGCTGTCTTCAACCTCTTTGAACGTCTGCAAAAATGGCTTCATCACTTATGGACAATCCATAGATTCCAACCGTGCGGTAACGCTGAAACATTTCTGCTCTGCTGGATGTTGCTTCTTGTAATCTGTTCTTTTCGCCACTTTACATCAATTTACAAATAACCAGACTCGAAAAATTATTCCCAGTATGGTAGTTAGCCCTCCCCTTTTGATTGACACCTTTTTCATTATGAGGGTCTGTTTACTTTTATTCATGTACAAAGCCTGAAATTACATTAAACTCTTCCTCGACACATATATTGTACCCCACGTGTCTCACTCTTACCTTCCCCTATCGGGCGCCTCTGGTGACTGTTAAAAAAATGCCTAAATTAGGCGCCTTAATGCATAAGCCGCACGGTTAAAAGTTGGGAAAAAGTTGCGGCATATAGTCCGAATTTTACAGTAGATATTAGGCAACAACCATGTACTATTTCCTCACATTTTGCACTTTTAAGAATTTAGGAAAACTTTTAAGGAATCCCACAGTCAATTTTTTTTCCCGACTTGTCATTCTTTAGATGTGGCAGTTCCTCATCCGGACAAAAAGAGCGTCATCATGTACGTGACGTCGCTCTTCCAGGTGCTTCCCCAGAGCATCACCATGGAGGCCATCCAGGAAGTGGAGACCTTGCCGCGGGCTGCCAGTGCTGCCGGAAAATCCCACGTTCTAAGCGGGGATCATTACCAGATCCAGACCCAACAGCGCTTCTCTCAACAGGTCTAGCCCACACACACATGGAAACCAGTTCAGGCCTGGAGACATGCTTTGCCAGTCCATTTACCTTTTATCCTTTACTGAATGATTTGATGAATTAATGGTTACAGTATCTCACGTATCAGGCATACTACCATGCAGGTCTTTGTCGGATAAGAACAGGCCAAGTAACTTTGCTAAATCAGCGACTTATATAAATAGTCACTGCTGCAACTGTTTCCAAAGTACCCTTGGTGTGATCAGTTTCCAAGGCACTGTCCTCTTAAGTTTATCCAGCACTTAAACGTAAAAGAAACCTGACACACGACAACCGCATCAGTGCTAAAAATAACAAATAAGTTCTATGATGTCCTAGCCGACCTCAAGAAATAGTTTCAGGAATTGATTACTTCTATGTGCTTTTCTTAATGGGACAGTGGGTATTACCTAGTGCGTCCTTGTTTTAATTAGGCAAATCCTTTGGTATCAATCATATTCTGAAACAAATTCAACAATTATTTTACTAGAAAAAGAAGGTTCCATGTAAAAAGATAACATACTCAAATGATCTCTCAGTGGGGCGAATTTTTTAAGTAGTCATTGTGAAAGGAAATTTGATCTTTATTCAAATATGATTATAACCAATATTACTTATTGTCAGTTGTAAAGGGACAGTGTTTATTAGCATCTCAGTTTAAAACAAAAAGTGTAATAATTAAAAAAATAATATTGATTTAAATAATAACAAAAATACATAAACTGTCATAAAAACATCCTTTTTTTCAATACTCGTAGGTTGAGAAATTTGTTTTTATTTTACATAAACACAAGCCTCACCTAGACGGAGCTGACATGCTACCTTGACGCTACGAGCACCTGAAAAAAACAAACAAACTTGTGGTTTGATCCCCATAGTTTAAATTCTTCCTTGTGCTTTTTAGCACTCGTTTTTTTGTTGCATAATTATTATATTAGGTCCTTTCAAAATATATTTATATAATATTTTTTTAACATTAGCGGCACGTTTATGGTCACGATACTGTATATGATCACATATAACAATCCCTTCAAGTAAACTGATTGTGTGCATAGCTGTGCAATATATTTTCTTTTAATATTTATTATTTTTGTCAAATACTTGTTGAAAAGCAAAATATTTGTTGCAATTAATCAGGGGGGGAGTGGGGGTCATTTTAAAAATGCTGCTGTCTACAAATCACAGCTAATGACCATCAGATATTATCTGCTTTTAAAAGCAGTAACATTATTGGTTATCGGCTAAAGCTTGAGCAACTGTAATGTCATTTTTACTTGACAGCAAGTCGCAAAATGGCCACCCATCAGAGATGACAGTCGGTTATCCCTTACCCATTTTAGACTTCGAGGAGCTCATCTCATACAAGATAATATTCTTTTCATTATTACAACTTTGAAATAATAAATATTGCGTTAGACCAAATTAAACGAACCCTATTCTTCCCTTGTGAGGCTAAGTGGCCCCAATTTTGCCTTTATGTTTCAGTATAAACTCTGATGTTGCTTCTGGTCAACGATGAGTAGGGTTCTTCAAAGGTCACAGTAAATCTAATAATTTATAAAGTTTGGACAATGGCCACCTTTCTGCATTGCAGCAAAGTATCCTTTCTTTAGTGTTGCCCAAAAATTCATGGAAGTATTGGAAAAATATGAGGTATTACATCATAGATTAACAATAGATACCTGTCCTCAATAAACAATGCATTATGTGCCCCTCATGTGACGAATTATTTTCAAAATGAAAGAACATTGATTTTTCGACACAGCTGTAGAAAAATCAATGCGTATTCTTTCCAATCAATTTCAATTGTTGAATGTTTTTTTATTTTTGCGTGAGCCAATCTCAATCGGCAGCCAGTGTCTTCCTTTGCCCTTGGGACTGCTTGTGTAAGCGCGCCACAGTAAATGAAATGTTATCGAAGAGCCATTGAAGTCAGTCCGACTTAATCGGCAAGAGAAGTCATCCCCGATTGGAACCAGTAGCCTAGGAAACAAACGAGCACTTTATTTGAAAAATTTAAGATTGTGTTTTAACTTCTAGCTTTTTTATTGAGACAAAAACGTGTTTTATTTATAATTTCCATACTTTGGGGACAGCTCTTTTGTCCGCTCGCTCTCTGATGCGTGTCCCTTCTCTTTTCTGCCAAGAAGATTATGCGATTGTTTGTCTGTCTGTTAGCTGGATTAGACAAACTCGTATAGCCAAGCGGGAGGCACGTTACATTTTCGAGTGGAACCGTTCGTTCCCGTTTTACTCGGCCCCAGCTCATCAGGACCCAGAAAACTCGGCGGAAGTTTTCAGACGACGCACCCTAAATATAGATTGTCTCCTTCACCCCTGATAGAAATCCGACTGTCAGCATAGTGACGAGTGTGCAGCTTACAAAGACATTAAGGCTCATTTCACCATGAAGCTGATGAGAAAATTGATTGGGGGATTAAAGGCATGAGAGAAAACCTCTTGTTGAGCTTTAATTAAGGCCTTAACTTAAAATAAAAAAATCTATCTCTGCTTCTCAGTTTTTCCTTACCATACCAACTCCTTTGCTGCAGTTATGCCATCTAAGGTCAACATTTTTCAGGTAAAATTTATCTTAAAAGTGTCTGCGGTACTTCACAGGGTTCAATAGGCTCATCATCGATATGACCACCAAACAGCCAAAGAGGCTTTAATTTCCTTCTTTGGATGGTGAAAACGGCACCTATACAATACAGTGTATTGAGAGCATGTGCCATAGGTTGGCAAAAATAAAATCCATAAACCGTATCTTTCCGAACTAATACAAAATGTAGTTGCTTAAAGGTGGGGTGTGTCATTTGAGGTGTCCTTGAAAAATTTAAAAGCAGAAAACTATTTTGAATGAGTATGTGACCGGGTGGAAACATATTTTGGCCTGGAAAGGGATGGGTGCCACCAGGCTTTACTTGCCCAAGACACACCTCAGGAAATTATGCCCCTACAACCCATGTGGTTAGGGGATTCAACCAACCAACCAACCAACCAACCAACCAACCAACCAACCAACCAACCAACCAACCAACCAACCATCCAACCAACCAACCAACCAACCAACCAACCAACCAACCAACCAACCAACCAACCAACCAACCAACCAACCAACCAACCAACCAACCATGTGTTACCAATGCCCAACCGAGTTTAAAGAGCCCTTTTGCTTTTTTCGCACCAGGCATTTTCTGCTTTTATCTAACCTTTAGCTAAACTTTTCAGGGTAGAATATTTAGGTAGGAGGAACACCAGCCCAAACTCCAAGAAACATGAAAAAAGACAAGTTTATTCGAGCGTGTCAAAGAAATACACGTACTTGCACGTGCATCATGAGGAGCTTAAAAGAGGCTGATGACAGGGCCAGATAATGGCGGCTGCTAATAAAAATTGTCTGATTTTCTTACAGCTCCTTTAAACATAAATACAAATAAATGAGACTTTTAGTAACTTATGGTATTGCCTTGTTAATAATCCAACGTGGATGGAGACAGATTTGAAATGCAACCATCAAGTCAAGTCTTGTTTACAACGAAAAGCCCCGGAACCAAAAGTTGCGCAGGAAAACCCAATTATTATTTTGCCATATTTTTTCAACAAAGATTTGATCACAAAATATTCATGTAAAAAGCATATAATTGAAATAATAATAGCCTTGTACCATATTTCTAACACATAAAATTACCATAATTTCTCGACAACATAGCCCACTTGATTAAAAGCTGCATGCACAGATTTAAGAAAGCAACTTAAAAAAAAAATGAAGTAATTCACTTCCATCTCTTACATAAAAAAAAAAATCAGCGGGAAAATCTCCAGAACAGAAAAGTAACCGATTGTACCGCGATTAAGACACTCTTTTGCGGACTGTGTCCTAAAGGTAAGATAGGGCCTAAAATGTCTAGCCCAACCAGCCCAAGCTTGACAGATTAACTTGAACTGAGGGAACAGGTCTGAAGTAACCATAAAGTATTTCGGCGCGGAAGTTTCCGCTTCGGCATTGAAGTGAGGCTTCGGCAGAAGTACCCACGGCACTGAAATTCAGCGCTGAGTTGCAGCTTTGGGTTTACTTTGGGCTCTTTCCTCAAATTAAGAGTGGACTCAGGTGCCAAAGTACGCGCGGCCCTGAGGTGCGGCGGCAAAGTGTGTTACTCAGGTAGAAGTACAGTTACTACAAAATTATATCACTCAAGTAGAAGTAAAAAGTATTCATCCAAATAATTACTTGAGTTAAAGTAAGTGAATGCTGTGCAACCAAGAAATACAAAGAAACAGCAAAAGAGAACTGTCATTCTTAATCAACTAGGACAGCAACAACATATACGCTGCAGTACAACAAAAATATTTTCCAAACAAATTTCAATGTACTGCACTGACTAAAATTCAAAAGCCTTTACAATCACAGCAGCCTGTACACATACAGAGCTACACACCCAATCTTAAGCTCTCCCATCCCTTGCTCATATGACAAAGATATCACAAGGAAACCAAGTATTGCTCCTACTACATTAAAATTCATTATGCATAAATGATAGACTGAGAAATGAAATTGTGAGAGACCGAACTGGAGTAGTCGTGGAACTGAGCAAGCGTGTTGATAAGAGAGTACTCGGTTGGTTTGGACACATGGAGAGGATGGATGAGGAGCGAATGTTGGAGAGGATCTACATAGCAGAACTCAATGGAAGGAGACCAAGAGGAAGGCCGCGATTGACGTGGATGGATGGTGTTATGAGTGCACTGCAGGAAAGAGGTCTAAATATAATGGAAGCTAGAGCTCTTGTTGGTGATAGAAAGGAGTGGAGAGGTGTTGTGAAAGGATAGTGGGATTGTGGACACGTTCTTAAGGATGGGCTGGGCACCCGTATGATGCGGCAGGGGTAAACCAGCGAAAGCTGTCGGACCCTGCTGTTGAACAGAAGAGTGTGTTGTGTCACCCTGACCCGAGTGACATGGCCGCTTTCTGGTGTCCCATTTCATCTGGAGGGACGAAAGCATGACCGACTTGGGTGCCGAGGATAGATAGATAGATAGATAGATAGATAGATAGATAGATAGATAGATAGATAGATAGATAGATAGATAGATAGATAGATAGATAGATAGATAGATAGATAGATAGATAGATAGATAGATAGATAGATAGATAGATAGATAGATAGATAGATAGATAGATAGATAGATAGATAGATAGATAGATAGATAGATAGATAGATAGATAGATAGATAGATAGATAGATAGATAGATAGATAGATAGATAGATAGATAGATAATTAGCATCTTTTTAACAAATAGTGTATGCATGAGGTGACTAAATATCAGGTAAATTTTTCCTAGCGGGCCGAAAACTGTGACGTTTTAATAGAATGTTGTCCTCACCATCTCCTCACCATCACTTTGTCATGTACGCAAGGGATAAGACAGCTTAAGTTTAGTCACATGGCTCAGCATGTGTACAGGCTGTTGTGATTGTTGTGATTGGGCAATGTGTTACTTTTCTGAACTAGGCATTTCACCGCTCTTTTTGCCAAGACTTTTCCCTTGGCTGTGGTTTCGCTATACGACATTTACGTTGGGGACGATTGGACTCTCTTTTCTCCGTTCTTGCGTGTCGCTAATTAGAGGACGAGGCATTTGGCTACCGAAGGGAGTCATTGTTACTCCCGCCGTTTACCCACACTTTTTTACTTCAACCCTCACAGCACTGGGCAATGATCCTAAAACTTACTTATTTTTGTCCTTTGTTCATGACATAGTGTACAGTAAACATCACATTTTTAATCCAGGGTTCGTACGAGTGCTTGAAAACCGGGAAAATGCTTGAAATTGTTGCCATGTTTATTAACAAGTCTGCTTAAAAAAATGATGCCAACACTGCTCTCTTGTGGACTTTGCCATTGTTTTTATTTTCCCCTCGCGATTAACAGCAGCTGGCATTAGTTTGTATGGCATTGTCCTTTGAAATGTATGCATACCCAATGGCCAAGAGGACAGATGCATGTTACACCTAAACAGGGCCCTCTGAAATGTGTATTACGGCAAGGATTAAATATCAATTATGGACATTTATTATGGGCCTCGCCAAAAATCAAGGTAGCGTTTCCCAGTGGTAAATTGTAATTGGAAGAACTTCCTGAACCTAAAAATGTAAGATACACATTATTACCTATATGAGGAGAAATTTGTCTCAAAATATTTACACACGTGTTGTTTAGATCCACAAATATATTCGCAATTCAAGTTCCCAAAAATCGTCTTTCTTGATAAATGCACATGCAAGATAAAAAATTGCTCTGCAAAATAAGTGATTTCCACTGGACTTTCAAAAATTGTCTTTGAAGGTCCTTGTGCTTAAATTTAGCTATGGAAAGGCTCTACGAAACCTGTAAATAGTGGCAAAATATCTGAATGGAGCCGCCAACGGGATCAACTTCCCAGCTGCAAATTGGATTCACCGCTGCGAACTTTACTGTTCAATAATCTGAGGTCAGTGTTTCGCTATCTCACTCAATCATAGCACGATTGAGTGTTCTTCCCGGAGGTAATGGCTGGTAATAGTTCGATGGCTGCATCAGCTTCACCGTGCAAGCTCTTGCTGAGGGAAAAGATGTCAGCTTCCATTGCCAGTGAATTAGGATGTCAAACGTACACATCAAAAGTCAGCGTAGACAATTACTCAATAAAACCGTTGGTGAGGAAGGAAGTAGAAAAAAACAGGGGTCACAATTATGTTTCCCTTCCCTCCTCTGTTATCATCAGAACAAAGCTGTCAGCTCCTCCTTGCATCAGCAGCCAGGACCTGAGCGTGACCCATACTTCAGATGGTAACTGTGTAGTCAGCATTTCTTCTAGACATACCGTGGATTTTTAAGATATGAGTGACCTGACTGTCCGGTGGAATTGACTAAAACTCCTGAAAAAAGAGCAAATTATTTTCAAAAAAAGGTTCATCATCTCTTGAATGATTGGTCTATATTGTCATTGATATCAACATGGTGAAACATTGTATGAGATGAAATTAACCATGGCACTCCGGGATAAACATATAATTAAGACGATAAAATTAAGATAAAAATATTTACAACACAGTGCTTAGAGACTGACAATATGCAAAATATATATTTTCCCTTTTTTTCTCACGCTTGTTTACGGTGGTGATGTCTTTGAGACTGTTTATCCTTGTCTTTAGAGACCTGTAGCGCCACCTACCAGAGAGTAACAGTCTAAAGAGGGGAAAGGAAGAGTCCCTTATAATGTTGATGACGCTGCTGTTGTATGACAATCCCGACCATCAAAATAAAATAAAAAAATAAAAAACATAGTAGTGTATTCTCTTCTGTTCTTGTAACGTTCTAGTGTGACTGGAGAATTTGATCCCATAACAGTAGAGACAAAACAATTTTAACAAATAATTTATCTTGAGAAAAGTAGGTAGAAAAAGGCCTACAACGTTTCTGGATTTTTAATCATCAAAGCAAGCTCTGTGACGCATGCCTGTTACAAGGTTAGTGAGCAATACGAAACTTAAAGACACCAAAAACAAGAACACAAAGTGAAACAGAATTAATACTCACTTGTGGATTGAACAAGAATTACGACAAGACCGCCGAACTGCAGGTTTCAACAAAAGTTAGCATGATAGCAGTAAGCTAGAATAAAGGATTATAATGTGACAAAGCATTGAATGCTCTGAATTCGATTATACTCCCTAAAAAGATTTGATACATCACAGCTTTGAACTGTTTGAACTCAGTGATATCACCTCAAACACAGACATGATGGTTCTAATACTTACTAGTAGCATTACGTGTACCGTAATTGTTATAATTGTTCACTCTTAATTTTGAGTTTTAAAAAGCGAGTCATTTATCAAGCCATGTTTTTTGTGCAAATCCTCCGACTTTCCCTTTGCTATTCTTACTGTATCCGTTCTTAATGATCCTCTAAACTTAATCCTCTCACCGATTTTACTGCTATTTATGAGAACTTACATTAACTTTTGATCCTAGTGTTTATTTTTTGCAGCCACCGCTGGTGTAAAAGCCATAAATACAAATAAAAGTTCTGACTTTTACAAGATAAATATTTTTATCTTCATGATAAAAAAGCAAAGCTCCATTTAATTTGCTCAAAAGCTTATAAAAACGGGTACATCACCACAACTGGCAAGACTGTGGGAATTATGACAAAAGTAATGTTTTTCATTAACTTCAAAATTCATTTGTAATAAGTACTTATGAGACAATTAGGGGGGATTTCAGAGGCCTCGTGTTTGACTCATGCTTGGTATTTTCTATCTAATCAAGCTAAATCTTTTATCTTTTTAAATTCTGCTTCTCATTTTTGACTACTGTGACAAGAGAGAACCGGAGGTTCCAAAGTCAACGTATTTAAACAAAAGCCGAAGGTTCACTTCACTGTAATTTTGTATGCAAAGTTGGGGAAAAGAGGGACCCAAAATGACATACATGAAGAGTTATCCCTTCCATGCTTGCTGAAATAAGTTCAATTAAGCATAGCAAATTGCCTCTTTGCCTCAGCCCGGTCATTAACCAGCAGAGTATCATTAACTCGGCAATCTCTTGGCAAGACATTGAGAAAATGTAGATTTTTACTTTTGGTAGCGCTAATGAGTACTGAAATAGGACCCAGTTGTGTGTTATCCTGTGAAAGAAAACACATTTAGTCTTTAGCATGTGATTCAGTTCTGTGCCATGGACTGATTCGATTGCCAGTTTGGAAAATGACCAAAAGCCCCAGCTTCTTGTTAGCTTTCTGGTAGATTCAACACAAACAGATGAAAAATGTTCAGCCCTTCAACTGACATTTCATTAATTGATGATGGGCCGCTCAGCCTCGCTGGGCAATGGAACACCTCATTATGATAGCAGTATTAGCATCTAATATTCTCCAAACACCCAATTATTTGCATATATTTTAACTGAAATATGAAAAAGGTGTTTTCCTGTCGGTAGAGATTTTGTAAGGATCTGATTCAGTGTCCTTTACTGATAACTAAGACACTACTTGCCCTCGGCGATATGGGTTAGGTTTATCCCTTAACCAATAGAATTGTAGGGGCACCATTTCCTGTGGTGTGTCTTGGGCGAATATAGCCTGGTGGTTAGCCATCCCTCTCCAGGCCAACAAATGTTTCCACCCAGTCTCGGACCGTGGACCATTTGTTGTTAGGTAAGTGCTAACCACGGCACTACCGAAACACTAGTCAATGTTTAGTTTACTAATGATTTTCTAAATAAAGGAATCCTTTTTTTTTATCCTTTCTGCTGCGGCATGTGTTTTGCCCTCACTTGTAGCTTTGCCACTAGTGAGTTTTCATAGTCTCTCCTCTCTTTTTTACTCTGGCTAAGGCTCGGGGCAGGGGAATACTGTATGTTCAGAGTTTGCGGTAGTAATGGGCCTGAATTGAACGCATATTTGAGCAGAAAAGGGGCACTTCTGTCCATGCAGTTGCTATCATTAGCAGCCAGCATCGACAATTTGTTATTTGTTGGCAAAAATATTTACAATTTGATTACAGATCAACAAATCTTTTTCACCTGTTTTTATATCGTGCTATAGGTTCTTGGGTATTTAAGTAGCAAACTATCGGATAGCTGCATCCTCCACAAAGAAAGGGTGTGGTTTAAATATTTTTGCGGTAACATTTGAAAAATTATTATATAGTTTTCCATCCATCCATCCATCCATCCATCCATCCATCCATCCATTATCTGCACCGTTTATCCTCAGTAGGGTCGCGGGGGTGCTGGAGCCCATCCCAGCTATCTTTGGGCAGTGGGCAGGGGACACCTTGAACTGGTTGCCAGCAAGTCGCAGGGCACACAGAGACAGACAACTCACTCGCTCATTCACACTTAGGGTCAATTTGGACCGGCCAATTGACCTAAAATGCATGTTTTTGGAATGAGGGAATGAGTGCCCGGAGGAAACCTACGCAAGCACGGGGAGAACATGCAAACTCCACACAGGAGGTTTGATCTCATGACCTCAGAACTGTGCCGCACAGGCGCTAGCCACTGCGCCGCCGTGCTGCCCATAGTTTTCTATGTAAACCTTTATTATTGTCTCAAAAGAAAACTGATTTATGTCAATCAATAGATGATAGCACACTTTTGCTCTTATTTTATGCGATGTTAACTTTAAAACAAGGGGTGGATAAAACGTGGTATCTCTGGTAAAAAAAAAACAACAACTGGCACTTTTTTGAGAGCTTCACTTACTACACACTATTACTCAAAAACATTAGGTCCGAATTTTCCAAAGGGAATAAAATTTGAATGTTTCAGAGACAGCGCACAAAGTAGATTTTTGCAAGGTGTGTGAACAAAAGAGGTACGGATCTAGAAATATGGCCATTCTGTATGTAGTAGTTGTTACAGATTTCAGAAACACGTTCAGCTCAATTGCAACGCAATACTACATTGAGATAAAACATACTTGAAGAGCATCAATGTTATCCCGAGAGAAGCAAGAAGTTGAAAAGTTTTGCTGGCATGCTTGTCGCAGAAAAGAGAGCAACCACTCAGCAGGGCAAAAATGTGCATAATTTGGACAGAGCAGAGTATTGCTTTGAATGAGAAGTTAGAGGTGCCATCTATGCTCGGGTGGAATATTATTTCAAGAATGGTCAGAAAAACCTAGGTGTCTTGTTTTCATCTCCTTCCAAAAAGACAGTAACTCAGCCCTCCAATGAATAACAAACAAACAACGCAGCCACTTTTGGCTTTTTGGTGTCTTTGCCAGCATTGTTCTGACAGAATGGAATGTCAATGAAGAAGTTTCTTCTCAACAATTCCTGCCGACTGGCAGCAGTCTATGCAAGGTGATTTATATATTCTGATTTATATATTCTGAGACATGCGTCCAACTTGAAGGAAACATAAGTGTGTTTCCACACATCATGGAGTCTGATGGTGTCCAAAATGTTGAAGTAAATGTTTAAAATAATGGCAAATACATCCATTTATCAATTTTCCGCACTGGTTATTCTCACTAAGGTCGCATGGGTGCTGAGGCCCATTGCAGATGGTAAATACAATACATTTTAGTCAATTTTCAAACCTTGAATTAGCAGGAATCATTGAAAACCTTTATGCTTGTTTTCACTTTTTAGATTATTTTCAGATTAAAACATATTCATTTTTTCCTGTTCTTGTGTCTGTCTTTTGTGTCTTTGTCCTTTACATTCTTCCATCTTTGTGCCTTTACGTTTCCATGTCCGTCAAACTGTGTCCTCTGTCTGGCTCTCAGATTACAGTGAATGTGGCTCAGGGCCGAGTGCAGAGTCCGTCCTCTCAGCCTCGCTATAAAAGCTATGCCTACACCCAGGCGGCCTATGTTGAGTCTCCCGAGCAAAAGAGGAGGCGCTTTACTGATCAGGTCCGTGTCCCACTGTGCTAATACCTCATATTGAATGTCCATCTGTGTGTTTTTTTATTTTATTTAGCTGTGTATAAATGTTCAGCAGCAAAATCTTAACTCGTGTATCTGCTGAGATGTGAATCCACACACAAGCAACTCAATGTGATTGGGTTTACTTGTATTTGCTTTTCCTGTAAATTTCTTTTCTCTGAATGCAGAAGGTCTTTTTTTTTTTCTCCGAAAGTGAAAACTCGAAAGCACGGCTATTGTATTACAAATTGAATTGAGTGTCTCGTTAACTTTAAGGAAGGTAGTCGGGCAATTTAAATCAGAAAACCTTGACTCAGGCAATGAGGAACTTAAAGGTTATCTGAAAAAAGATGGTCAAATTGTCCGAAGGTTAGGGTTTCCAGCATTTTTCTCTCCTTGTGTCAGTGCATATTTGTGCTTTTACTTCACCAAGCCGCTAAAGCTAGCTTTGAAGATGCTCCCCGCTAATGCTAGAATTGCAGACATGCGCACTACTCTCCAACCATTACATTGGTTTTGGTGAAATGTTGTCTTTTTTTTAACTTGCATAGAAATAAAATCAATGTGGTGCACGACAAAATTTAGTCAATAATAATTTATTTTCACATCTTTTCCAGGCACATTTCAATGTGCATAAAATATGCGATAGAAGGGGTTCCTGGTTTTGTTATTTCCCGAACCTGACTGCACTGGGCTCAAAGAAGTGCCGTATCCATTGTTTGAATTATTGTATGAATTTTTAAAATATTTCTAAGTTTGATGGTGTCTCTTATTGATGGTAATGCCAATGAAACACTTGAACTATGCTTAGTTGAATTGAACCGATCAATTAATCCTACCTCTTGATATAAAAATAAAATCAACCCTCATTGTTTGGAGTCATTTAAACAATGCCAACTTCATAGAAGCAGGAACAATCGTAAAATACTTTTGTTTATTATTATTTACTGAAGAGGAACAGGAAGTTGTAATGAGTTCAGAAATATTGTTTATTGTCTTGAGAGGGAGTGTTCGATGCAGCTGTTTTTTATGTACCAATATTGGAAAAAAATGATTTAATCTGTAAATATTTGATCTTGTGCTTTAAATTCCTCACAAGCCATGAATAAACTCTCTAAAGAAATTTGTGGATTAACCTCCATCCCCAAAACAATCTAAAAGTTACAACAGTGAAGAGCTACTCGAAAAGAAAGAGTTGCTCTCTATGTTATTCTTTACAGTTTACATTGACTTTTCTCACCAAATGCCCAATTTTTAATAATCAAGAGGTATGGAATTACATAAAAGGGATGTTTTTGTACGGTATCCATGACATAAAGTGTTATGTCATCAAGAGGTCCTATAAAAATTGCTTCAATAGCTACACAGTTACAGGACCCTTTTTACCCTATAGAACACAGAGTAGCATAATGGCACTTCTACCTAATGCATGACCGTTATTATTGTAGCTCACACTGTATATCTACTGTATCCATGTTTGCTTTACCATCTGTTTCTTAATTCTAAATATACAACTTCCCATGTTTCTGCCTGCTTCAACCACGTGCATGCTGTGCTTTCCAGTTTTTGACTCCCAGCCAAGAGGAGCTGCAGCGAGGCCTTAGTCCTTTGCCTCCCGGCTCGACCAGTCTGGAGTCTTATCAAGCGGCCCTGGAGGAGGTGCGCTAAATGAAAATGACTGGCTTTGTTGTCCGTTGTCACTTGTAATGCGTTTTTTAACTGCGACTGCCAAGGTCCTGACGTGGCTGCTTTCAGCTGAGGATGGACTCCAGTCTCAGCCCCCTGTCTCAAACAACGTGGAGGAGGTCAAAGAGCAGTTCCACACACACGAGGTAAGAACATTGACATTGAATTGTAGATGGAAACGAAGACAGGAAAAAGCAAGGAGAGTGCATTGAATTGTGTTAAAAATCCAGGTTGCATCATGTGTGTCAGAACCCGAACAGACTTTGGACCCAGACGCGTAACGTTTTCACACGAGCTTTATTTTACGGGAACGGGGCAGTCATGCACGGGAACACAAACACCAGCGATTCGGCGATTGCTGGGCAGGACACCGGACAGAACAGACATGATCGATACCACATACAGGATACAAGAGCAGATACCGGACAGAACAAGACAAACTGGATCGATACTGGAGCCAGATACTGGGCAGGACGGGATCGATACCGGATACACGAGCAAGATACGAGACAGGGGAGGACAGACAGAATCGATACTGGATACTGGAGCAAGATACCGGACAGGACGGGACAGACAGGATTCATACCGGATACTGGAGACTGGAGCAAGATACCTGACAGGACGAGACAGACGGGATCGATTCCGGATACCGGAGACTGGCGCAAGTTACTGGACAGGACAGGCGTGATCGATGCCGGAGACTGGAGCAAGATACTGGACAGGACGAGACAGACGGGATCGATACCGGATACTGGAGACTGGCGCAAGATACCGAACAGGAAGAGACAGGCAGGATCGATGCCGGATACTGTATACACGAGCAGGAGACCGGACAGAGTCAAAATACAAGTCTTGCAGGTGCAGAGGCTCATTGACGGACTGACAAGGAGTGAATGAGAGCACTGAGTTTAAATAGGAGGGAAGCCAATCAGAAATCAGAAAGCAACTGAGTGCTCTCTGTTACAATCGCGAGTACTGTAATTGAAGAAAGGCATAGATTCCAATGCCTGGTATCAATACTCGACTATTCCGGATGAAAACCAAATTAATGTCTATCAATCATCGCACTTTATGGAGTAAGTATTTTAACATAAACACTGGTCAAACTGACATACCTGTGTCAAAATAATTACATTTGTTATGCTCTTGGTGAGTTTGCTGGAACTTCACCTGGGCAGACATGACAGTTTTGTCAAATTCTCATGTAATGTGCAACATACGTTATGCTGCAGATCTGTGAGGATCATAGGAATGTACAAGTTAAGTGCTTCAAAATGAGACAAGGGGAGTAATGTATTAACGTATTATGAGAACGCTTGAAACAAATAGAGTTGGGTCATTGAGTGCTGGTGATGTAGGCGCGTTGCTATCAGTTAATTAACTTTTAACGTGTTGAAGTTTCCTGCAACGGTTAAGTGTTCGGTTGCCTATTTTCTCCACAGGGTTTCATGGTAGAGCTCACGGCGCATCAGGGTAGCGTCGGTCGTGTGCTGCGGGCCGGTGGCGCCATACTGGCTGAGGGCAACCTGAGTGAAGAGGAGGACGCTGAAGTGAGGGAGCAGATGAATCTGCTCAACTCTCGATGGGAGCACCTCCGGGTGGCCAGCATGGAGAGACAAAGCAGGTGCTTGCGTGTTCCTGCATTTTTTTCCTAATTTGTTTAACATCTTTATAAATGCGTTTTATATACCTTTTTGTAAAAATATAATATATTGTTTTCCAAATTTAAAGGGAGAATGTATGTTATTTGACCACTCCATGTTGCTTTATTGCGTAGTGCAGGGGTCACCAACCTTTTTCAGGCTAGGAGATACTTTCCCGTTAGGAATGAATGAGCGAGTGAGTTGTCTGTCTCCGTGTGCCCTGCGACTATCTAGCAACCAGTTCAGGGTGTCACCTGCCCATTTCCCGCCGACGGCTGGGATGGGCTCCAGCACCCTTGCGACCCTACTAAGGATAACCGGTGCAGATAATGGATGGATGAATAGACATATGAATGGTTTTTTGGGATATTTTCTCAAGTTTTTTTTTTTTTTTTACTGTGGGACCTCGCTACTTCGCGGTTCCACGTTCGCAGGTTCAGAGCTTCGCGGGTCTAAAAAATAATAATAATAAAGTAAAATTAAAAAAAAAAAAAAAAAAATATATATATATATATATATATATATATATATATATATATACATATATATATATATATATATATATACATATATATATATATATATATATATATATATATATATATATATATATATATATATATATATATTATTATTATTATTATTATTTTATTTTTTTTTCAAGCATTTTTGAAGGGTCGTCGTTACTTTGCAGATTTTCACTTTTTGCGGGTTGTTTTGGTCCCCATTAACCGGGTCTAAAAAAAAGTACTAATAAAATAAAATAATAAAAAAAATATTTTATTATTATTATTATTATTATTATTATTATTATTATTATTATTATTATTACTTTTTTTAAGCATTTTTGAAGGGGCGTCGCTACTTCGCGGATTTTCACTTTTCGCGGGTGGTTTTGGTCCCCATTAACCGCGATAACTGTACTGCTCCTTTGAAGATAACCCCCAAACAATAGTTCTCAAAGGTGTACTTTAGAAAATTAACCTCCAAATGACCAACTATACTCCTGTTTGCTCCCGGAAAACAAGTAGGAATAGGCCTTAACTGTTAGTATAAAAGAAGGCTTTTAAACATTTTGATATTTATTGACATACAACAACAAAAATTATTGAATAATGTTAGGGGCAGCACGGCGGCGCGGTGGTTAGCGTGTGTGCGGCACAGTTCTGAGGTCAAGGGTTCAAATCCAGCCACCAACCGTCCTGTGCGGAGTTTGCATGTTCCCTGTGCTGTGTGGGTTTCCTCCGGGTACTCCAGTTTCCTCCCACATTCCAAAAACGTGCATGTCAGGTTAATTTGCCGGTCCAAAATTGTCCCTAAGTGTGGATGAGCGAGCGACTTGTCTGTCACTGTGTGCCTTGCGACTGGCTGGCAACCAGTTCAGGGTGTCCGACTGCCTGAAGATGGCTGGGATGGGCTCCAGCATCCCCGCAACCCTACTGAGGATAAGCGGTGCAGATAATGGATGGATGGATGAATTATGTTATTTAGATATTATTGCACAAATAAGAAATAGGCACAATATTATTTAAATTCTTACAATTATGGTTTCTTTGCGCGTCTTAAAATTGCATTGTTAATACCAATACCAATAACCATTCAACACAGAGCATACATGAAGCATTTAAATTATTATCCTTTGGTATTTTCTTTCGTCGCTTTAATAATTTTTGGAGTCTTTACGCCTGCTACTATAAACCAGAAGTGAACCAGCAATTCTCCATTGTACTTTTGGTCTCTGTTATCAATGATTTCAACTTGCCTCATTCCCTAGACTCCACCAAGTCCTCATGGACCTCCAGCACAAGCAACTCCAACAGCTCACAGACTGGCTGGATGCAACCGAAGCCAGGGTGAAGAAGATGGAAGGTCGGCCTCTTGGTCCTGACTTGGAGGACGTCAAGCAACAAGTGGAAGAACACAAGGTTGCAATCTTTATACATGAATTTGGTTTGGTTTTATCACTCTTATCTCATCTCATTAGCTGCACCGCTTATCCTCAGTAGGGTCGCGGGGGTGCTGGGGCCCATCCCAGCAATCATCGGGCAGTTAGACCCGCGAAGCTCTGAACCCGCGAATGTGGAACCGCGAAGTAGCGAGGTCCCACTGTAAAAAAAAAAAAACTTCCATTCATATGTCTATTCATCCATCCATTATCTGCACCGGTTATCCTTAGTAGGGTCGCAAGGGTGCTGGAGCCCATCCCAGCCGTCGGCGGGAAGTGGGCAGGTGACACCCTGAACTGGTTGCCAGCCAATCGCAGGGCACACAGGGACAGAAAACTCGCTCGCTCATTCACACCTAGGGACAATTTGGACCGGCCAATCCACCTGAAATGCATGTCTTTGGAATGTGGGAGGAAACCGGAGTGCCCGGAGGAAACCCACGCAAGCACGGGTAGAACATACAAACTCCGCACAGGAAGTCCGGTAGCTGGATTTGAACCCACACAGGAGGTTCCCGAGACCTTAGAACTGCGCCGCCGTGCTGTGCTTTGGTTTTATTGCCTTGCTAAAATCAGGGCTTATGAATGGTGTTGAACATTCACCTCAACCCTGAACTTCTTCCCATCTTAAATGCTCGCTATGCTAGAAATAAGAACGGCAGGGCGGCAGTAGCTCAGGAGGTAAAGTGCTCTTTTTGGGATCAAGAAGTCACAGGTTAGATTCCCGGCGCCGCCGTGTTATATGTCAAAGTGTCCTTAAGCAAGACACTGAATTGCTAAGGCCCCCGATAAGTAGGTATTTGCCTTGCATGGCTGTCACCGCTATCGGTGTGTGAGTGTGAAAGGGTATGTGTGAAGCACATTGTACAGCACTTTGGGAGGTCCTCAGGGACTTGAAAAGCACTATATAAATGCAGACCATTTACATTTAACCAGGAGACTTCATATTTTCTTTAAACTTTTTACTGGATGCTAGAAAGTACACAGCTAGGGAGTCTATTTTCTAAGATAGTCTTTAACTGTCTAAGCTGCCCACCTTCTGTGTGGGGGGGAGACTTAACCTTACCTTTGTGCCAATGTGAGACCCAATAATCCTGACTGGTTAAACTGGATAATGGGTGAAATAGTGCTTTTAGATCAAAATATACCAAGCAAGGAAGTTAACAGCAACCTAGCGGGTCAGTTCAAGTCTTCTATCTAATATTTGAGAGGCCTAATCCAAGAAATACATCCTATGAACTTCTCCTGTATACCTTTTTTTGATTAAAGTTTTCCCAATATGACACATTTATTTTTACAAAAAAACAAAAGCAAACAAGCTAAACTTGTGTACTTTCTGCAGCTTTTGCAAGAGGACCTGGAGCAAGAGCAGGTTCGGGTCAACTCTCTGACGCACATGGTGGTGGTAGTAGACGAGACCAGCGGAGACAGCGCCACTGCTGCCCTGGAAAGTAAACTTCAGGCAAGTTGCTCCAGCACTTTTTTTTTCAGAATGGATAATTGGCTATGAAAAAATGTCCATACCTAATTCTGGAGCCGCTTAGAGCATATCTGTTACTGCCAATACTGATGCGGGTGCGGTAAATAATTCATTTATGTAAGACAATTGAGAATCAGAACACGTGCCAGAGATGCTGCGTTTAATCTCACACATATATTAAGTGAGGTTCTTTGTTCCAAAAGGCGTTTTTGTTGTGTTACCGCCTGCAGAGCAGTTTATTGCAGAATGGAACATAAGTGAGCGAAACAGATTAGAAGACTAGGAGTGGAAAAAAATGCAAATACAAACAAGTCGGCTTTCTCTGGTCCTTAGGCATTTTTGGAGAAGATGTTTAAAGTCTTAAATCTTGACAGCTTTTCAACAGAAACATGTGTATTAGAAACTCACCAGATCCTGACATCCTAATGATATTTATAAAACAAAATGACTCAGTGTCTTTTACATCCAAACTACTGAAAAGTTTTGAACTCATCAGTTTCACGCTCCCTTTTGGCCTTTCAGGAATGCAGTCGCCCTCCAAATTAGGCAGCTGTAAGAATTTAATTGGCATGTGACAAAGTAGAACTACATTATGAGTCTTTAGGGTACTCTGACTGAAAACTGCAATGTTTCGGTCTCTCCCGTGACCCAATTTAAGAGGAAATGTGTGTTTGTGTTTGCATGCAATCAGGTGCTTGGTGACCGCTGGGCAGCCATCTGTAGATGGACAGAAGAACGCTGGATTCTGCTGCAAGAGATTTTATTGAAATGGCAACATTTCACAAATGAACAGGTACGGTGTATGTCTCTTGTTTTCTTTTACTATTGCACATAACCCAATTTCAACCATTTTTTGTGTTACTATTCTGATGTAACATATAGCAACACATTACAGTGAATATTCCTCTCACCTTTAGTCATTATTCGACTCGTGGCTGACTCAGAAAGAGGAATCTGTCCGCTCAATCAAGACCCCCAGTGTGAAGGACCAAGCAGCCACAATGGCTTGTCTGCGTCATCTTACTGTGAGTCTTATTTATTGTCTTAAACTCCAAATTGTTTATTTTACTTAATTGATTCAACAATAAAACAGTATTCTCTCTGACACGGGCATTAAACAGTGATTCCTGTAGATCAGTGTTGGGCAAACTACTGTCCGCGGGCCACAAACAGTCCGTCTGGCTTTTGAATCATGCCTGGCAAAGGATTGTGGTGAAAATACACTGATAATATACACAATAGAAAATAATTGACCACTCATGAAAATTGTTGTGGTCTTGGTGACGTGTTTTTGTTTCTCCTCGTCGATACAGAAGGTGTTTTTCTTTAAGCACCTATATGTACTGCACTCAAGGCCAATGTTCAAATATCTGGCTATATTTTTCTGTACAGTTCTTTTTTATATTTCAATCATATATTTATTTTATCAGGATACAACTAAAGGGCCCGGATTTGCCTGGCAATGTTTTTTCGCGAGGTTGTTGTGGCCATGATTTGTTGAATCGTGCGCAATTGAAACCATTGCATCAATCAGGTTGTTGATAGATTGGACTGGGCTGCTTGGAGTGGTCAATTCTCAGGAACTGCAGTACCCAATTTGGCCGGTTAGAGAACCCCCTTGAGCAGACTCCACAAGAGTACATTTTGACATGAAACCTGGCTGAAGACACTTGCAGGGGCCTATAGTATAACTGTGTCAATTTACCGCGGCAGTAGCTCAGGAGGTAGAGCGATCGTTTTAGGATTAAGGGATCCCAGTTCGAATCCCGGCTTGTCCGTGTTACATGCCGAAGTGTCCTTGGGTAAGACACTGAATCCCCAGTACCCCCAATAAGCAGGTTAGCGCCTTACATGGCTGCACAGATCACGGCCGCTATTGGGAAATGTGAAGCACAATGTAAAGCGCTTTGGGAAGTCATTGACTTGAAAAGCGCTATATAAATGCAGATCATTTCACATTTCATTTCACCGCTTCAGCTGTTTCGAAGCCTATAGATCTCACACACACACACACACACACACACAAACAAAGTAGTTTATATTAGATTTATCAAATCTCAGGCAAGGCAAAAAATCTCTTGTGCTTTATTGCATTTGGAGTTGCGTAATATTAACTTTAGTGCTTAAAAAGTGACCCGATACATTATTGTCCTTTTACTGTTTTGATACCAATTTGATGAGATTTACCGTACCCATCCATCCATCCATTATCTGCACCACTTATCCTCAGTAGGGTCGCGGGGGTGCTGGAGTCTATCCCAACTATCTTTTGGCAGTGGGCAGTGAGCAGGGGACAACATGTACTGGTTGCCAGCCAGTCGCAGGGCACACAGAGACAGACAATTCACTCGCTCATTAACACTTGGGGAAAATTTTTTACTGGCTTATTAACCTGACATGCATGTTTTTGGAATATGGGAGGAAACCAGAGTGCCAGGGGGAAACTCACGCAAGCAAGGGGAGAACATGCAAACTCCGCACAGGAAGGCTGGTAGCCCAATTTGATCCCATGACCTCAAAACTGGACGCGATAACCACTCAACTGCCGCCCATTTACCGTATTTATTTATGAACAAATGTAAAATTTACAAGTAAATGTCTGCAAGTATATTTATTCATAACGATTTAAAAAAATCAATCAGTAAGTCTTTTTTCCCCTCCTGGGATGGCCCTTCCGCTTTATTTTTTAACCCACTGCTGCTTGTGACTCAAAATGTTTGCCCACCCCTGAGGTACATGTTTCTCTAGTTTTACATTACAACAGTCCTAATACCTCACCTGCATATGCCATAATGGTGTCTCTTTGTTGTGCCACTAGCGCCTTTCAGTTCTTCCTTTGGGTAATAGATCTGCCTTTGGTGAGATACAGGCTCGACAGAGTGGCTTGTGTCAGTTGTTAAGTAGCCGCAGCAGTAGGCCGGAGCTGCGACCCCGCATTTTCTTCCTATCCTAACGCCACCGTAGTCTCTTCCTGGGCCTGATTGCAATCCATTAAACACTCGGTGGTCTCGCCAATTCGTCTTGGATGTTGTATCGATGTTCATAGCATGGAATTTTGACCTTGACCTCCTGTCAGGACGCAGACAAACACATACTAGGTACATGAAAAATAAACTAAATGGGTGAGCCAAGAGATGCTGGGTTTGTGTGTGCTGCCACATTAGATCATATTGGATATTAGACTAAACAATAGATTACAGTATTATACATTTTTCAATACGGGTTTCTTCTTGCACATTACTTCAATGATTTGACATACCTCTACTTAAATAATCCACCCTATTGATTGGATAAATAAAATGAATGTGATCATTAAAAAATATATAATGAATTATACCCCGCCAGATTTTAAAGACGGAGCTGGAAGGGAAGCGGACCAGCTTGGACAAGCTGTCCTCTATGAGCCAAGACCTGCTGTGCAGTGTCAAGAACAGAGAAGTGGCCAGCAAACTGGAGGTCAGAATGGATCATTTTGCCCAACGTTGGGGTGGACTGCTTCAAAGTCTGGAACTCATGACTGCCCAGGTAAGATTTAAGTAGTAAGTGTTTGTGCCTACACTCAAGTTTTCATCAACTTCACAGGTAGATAAGAAAATGTTGTTAGCGCTAGAATAACAAGCTTTTTTTACTATCTAGAGCAGGGGTGTCAAACATATCGCTCATGGGGTGGATCAAGCCGACCAACAGATTGAATCTGGCCTGCAAGACCACCCTAAAAGAAGCGCTAGAGAAAATAACCTGCAGTTTTAAATATCTCCACTCGATGTCGCCAAAGCCAGGCGCCACTCCCAAGGCAACTGTAGCTATATTTGCTAACGTCCATTTATCAACCAAAGAACATTTCATGTTATTTACTTAAAAAATAAGTCATGGAAAAAGTAGTTGAAAAATATTTTTACATCATCAAACCAATCATTTAATGTTTTCTCGACTGAATGATGTAACTGTATTGTGTAGTGCTCGTAAAAACATATAAGATTACAAATTATGGAGACCCAGTTACTTTTTTTCCTAGCCTTTTACGTCGAAAAAAAAAGAGAGGGAAAAAAGTAAAGAAAAAAATGAAGAAAAGGAGAAAAGGGAAAAAATAACTAAATCAAAGACAAAAAAAGAAGGAAGAAAGGGAAATCAAAAAAATGAGTTGTTTTCTTTCTCTCGCTTTCTCTTGCCCTCTTTCTTTCTCCTTTTCTCCTTTTTTCCATTTATTTTTCTTTCTTTCCCTTTCTCTTTCACTCTTTTTCTCACTCTTTTTCTCTTTCTTTCTGTCTATTTATTTTTCTCTCTTTTTCTCTCTCCCTGTTTCTCTCGAATTTACTAGTCCAGTCCCTGCGAGAGTGCTTTTTCTACCTTGTGGCTCCTGAGCTAAACTGAGTTTGAAACCCTTGAGCTAAAATTAGTTCGACACTCCTGAATCAAAGCACTGAAACGAAAAAAAAAAAAAAAAAAGAGTTCAATAATATCTAATCACGTCTGTCCATTGGTGCACACACTTTCAGCTTTCACCGGTCGCCATCACTGTGTCCCCGATACCCGAATCGCCTCCCTCGGTCAAAGCGAGTGTTACGAAAGTGACGAGGGAAAACGTGTCGGCATTACGCCAAGCCCGAGAGTCACCGCCGCAGAAGAAGAGGCAGGTGGTGGTCGATTCTGAACTCCGGAAAAGGTTAGTTCAATTCAGCTAAAGGTTGGTCATTTAGTGGTCACAGAATGCCCGATTTCTAACTTCTGTGAATTGTTCAGTTGCATGCATCCGTTTCTACTTACATACCTGACCAGGTAGGTGTAACTTCGCACATGCTATTGATTAGCTTATGTGAATGCCATAAAATCAATCTAAATGGTATTTTATTAGTAAGAAAAGGGGGAATGACCTCCAATAATGACCACCGATGAGTGTTCATTCTGCGCTATAGACCAAACTCCAGCCTGGGTGCCATTTGAAATCGCCAACCACAATTTGGTAACTTGAATAGATTAGAGAATAGAACAGCATAGTCTTTATTGTCTGGTAGGAAGCATGTTTCACTCAGGTGGGTCTTATACACAACTATGGTAACTTATCAATGTTACTTGTTGTAATTAAGTGTGATGTAAAATGAATGTAAATTCTCCTTAGTGTAAAGCAACTCTAAACACTTTATTATTCATTCAAGTTACATTATATCACAGTTGAATTCAAAATGTAGGTCCACATACATGTATATCATATGTTATTCACGAAATCTCAACAAAAATTACAAAATTCTCTTAGACATTTTTGGGATATTTTCTCAATGTCACTCATTGGCATTAATATAGAATCACTGCTGTGTAGTGGCGCTGAGCGGAGGCGTGTTCAGGAGAGTGAGTGATTGCTATCGCGAGCTATCGCTAGCTTCTGAACGGCCAGTGATTATTGAGCGCTCGCGTGCCCGAGTAATCACGGGAGAAAGACCGCTTACTTTGATTTCCAACATGGCGTCGACAGTGCAGAAGATGGAGGATCTCACCCTGACGAGTGCTGTTGGCGATGTAATATATCGTCTTACATTGCCTGGTAATGTTTGTGAACAATGCAAGACAGGTATGACCCTTCCACTGCGTTTAGGATAACCTTAACTGTGTCAATATGCGAACTGTCGCTCATATCAGCCAACTCGCTCAAAGCAAGCTGTAGAACGAAATCCATTGTACTGTCGTCGGCCATTTTGGATCAGTAAGGCAATCACAGTGAGCGATTACAAAACGTTCAGCAGTGCGCGGCAAGCGATTATCAAGAGACTACATGTCTGATCACTCTCCTGAACACGCCTCGGGTATTGTATTCGACAGGCATTGTGGGAAACTGAGTTTTAGCTCCAAGCACTTTTTGAACCCACTTATTTTTAGGCCAAACTTTCAAAGCCCTCGCAGGCCACACACACACACACACACACACACACACACACACACACACACACACACACACACACACGCACACTCAACCTAATGGAGTCCGCAAAAGACCTGAGACTGGGACGGAGATTTGTCTTCCAACAAGACAATGATCCAAAACATAAAGCAAAAGCTACAATGGAATGGTTCACCAAAAAACTTTTCAAGGTGTTAGAATGGCCAAGTTAAAGTCCAGACCTCAGAACTGAAAATTGCTATTCACAAATGCTTTCCGTCCAACCTCACTGATCTGGAGCTGTTTTGCAAGGAGGAATGGGCAAAAATATCAGTTTCTCGATGCGCAAAAAAACTAGCTAACAAAAGACGTACCCCAAGCCACTTGCAGCTGTAATCGCAGCAAAAGGTGGCGCTACAAAGTATTAACTCAATGGGGCTGAATAATTTAGCACACCCACTTTTTCGTTTTTTTATTTGTTAAAAAAGTTTAAAATATCCAATAAAGTGTGTTCCAATTGAGGATTGTGTCCCACTTATTGTTGATGCTTCACAAGAAATTACAGTTTTATATCTTTATCTTTGAAGTCTGAAATCTGGCAAAAGGTCACCAAGTGCAAGGGGGCCAAATAGTGTATAATGTTAATACTAGAGTACATTTTCCAAATGTTACGTATTGTAATTCAATTATTTTGTCCCACAGATTTGATGTAGACTTCACAGAGGTCCACAGCTACATGACTCGAGGAGAGGCAATCCTGCAGAGTCCTGAGTTCTCTGTGTCTCGCAAAGATGGCAGTATTCAGGACCTTTATGATAAAGTTCAGGTAAATCTGCAATGTCACGTGATTTTTATTAAAACTATATACATACTGTATGTACCGTCTTTCTTCGAGTATAACGTGCACCCCGTTTTTTTTTTTTATTAATAATAGGTCAAATAAATGTAGTTACACTTTGGCTCAGCTCAAACTCAGCCTTGTAGGTCACACATTGTGTCAGGAACTATTGCAATGGGATTCAAACCCGGATCGCGGCGGTGCGAGCGGCGATTCTAACCTCGATGATACCACATTGCTAAATACGTGGGGTGATGATTAGAGTCATTTATTGACACTTAATCAGACTTTAAAAGACATTGAATTGTCTTTATTATCATTAGTATCAACGTTGTGAAGCATTGTATGCAAGGAGATTAGACATTGCACTCCAGGGTAAAACATGTAACAAAGACTTTGATGAGGAAAAATGATGAAAGACTATCAGGATAAATAGGTTATACATAATTAAAATGTAGTGCTTAGAAAACTATCCTAAGTTATACTAATAATGCAATGAAAAAAAAAGTGCATCGAAACAATTGTCCAATGAAAAGAAGTGCAATATCATTTAGCATCAACAAATATAAAAAAAAAGTCACAAGGTGTATATTTTCAGTTTCATTAAGCGACAAGAACAACAAAATAAAACGAAAAACTGTTGCAAGTTGTTTTTACGGTTTTGTGCGTTTGTTTAGGGTGGTGATGGCCCTGGGGAAGAAGCTGTCTCTAAGCCTTTTAGTCCTAGTTCTGAGCACCTACCAGAGGGCAACGGGTCAGAGAGATAGTAGCCAGGGTGGGAATGGTCTTTTATAATGTTGTCTCTGCTACGGTATCGCAAGCTGGCACTGTCTTCTAGGTTGGCCAGAGAGCAACCGATGACCTTTTGGGCTGTGTTATTACTCTCTGAATGTTTTTCCTTTTTTGTAAATTTCACTTCGGTATTGAGTTCATTGTTTACATTTACAATACATTATTTTAATCATGGCCCCGTGGTACAGTGAGTAAAACTAGCGTGATGATGATATATACGCTAAAACCTTTTCCTATGTCATCTTTAACCCCAGTGGTTGAGGATTGCCGCTTTCACCGCCGTGTTCAAATCCCGTTGCCTCAAGTTTTGAGTAAATGTGGTTGTGTAACTTCGAGTTCTTGTTAGAGTCACAGAAAAATGAGCTTTATACACAAATACATACGGCAGATGACCATTGTATGCAGAATACAAAGGATCTAGCAAGCATTTTAGACTTTTGTTTAGAATATTGCAGTTTTCTCTCATGGGTATTATTTGAAAATCCAAACTTGTTAAATTATGTTAACATCCAAAGATGAGCCGAAGGTCAAAATCTGTTTCAAGTACAACAATGGCATTCTGTCGTTTCAAGTTTTTTTTGTTATCGACGTTGTCCTGCCAAAAACCCAAGGTCAAACCACGCAAAACAATCTAGAAAATGTTGCCTCGACTCTCTGCATGCGTATGTGTACTCAGTACACAGTAACCAACATTTGAGAACAAAAGTGCCTCGGAGAAGCTCAGTACTGAGTCAGTAGACTGTTTTCATTGTGTTGTAGTCTTTGCTGTTTTTTAACAACCACAGATCATTAATGTAGTACCGGGTAATTAAGGGGGCTGTATTTAAGTTTCATCTTTATTACGAGACTTATTATTATTATATTATATATTATATAATTAAATAATAAGAATTATGTTATGAAATCTGTAATATCGAGCTATTAAATTTGCTTCCAATTGAACAAATTCACTTCTCAGACAACATCTTGTCCTTGCTCTGTGGCACCCTCGCACACATTATCCAGTAACCAGTGAAGACCATTGGGTCACACATTGATTGGCACATTGGTGAGGCTGGGTTGTTTGGGTGTGCGACCAAGTGTAGAATTAGGGACTGTTAAATAAGGCAGGCTTTTTCCGCATCATGCTGCTGTAGCGGTGTATTTGACCTTACTGGCGTCCATTAATGTTGATAATACCACCATGTTTTTTGTTTGTTTCTGTTAAATAAAAAGGGGGGAAATGATAAGTCTAGTATTTATTATTATTGCCAAACGGCTATAGATGTCAAAGATCTCTTTAATATTCAATTCTTTTGACTGCTATAGCCTTCACTCCTCAATTTGTGCTTATTTTTTGTGAGGAAATTTGAGATTGTTTACCCATTCCATGCCAATGACGGCTATGGGCGTCAAGGAGCCATATTGTATTCATTGCCATTGGCGTCTATAGACATCAATCCTCCCCTTCTGCTCATTTTTGTTGGGCAATTTTGTCCATCCATTATCTGCACCGCTTATCCATAGTCTGGTCGCGGGGGTGCTGGAGCCCATCCCAGCTATCTTCGGGCAGTGGGCATGGGACACCCTGAACTGGTTGCCAGCCAGTCGCAGGGCACACAGAGACAGGCAACCATACAGTCGCTCATTCACACCCAGGGACAATTCGAACCGGCCAATCAACCTGTCATGCATGTTTTTGGAATGTGGGAGGAAACCGGAGTGCTCGGAAGAAACCTATGCAAGCACGGGGAGAACATGCAAACTCCACACAGGAGGTTCGATCTCATGACCTCAGAACTGTGCCGCACATGCACTAACTACTGCACTGGCGTGCTGCCCGGGAAATTTTATATTATAGACCAATTCCATTGCATTGACCGCTACGTCAATAATCCATTTTATATTCAATGCCATGGACGGCTATAGATATCAACCCTCCAATTATGCTCATTTTTGCTGAGAAAATTTAAGATTTTTCACTCATATCGTGCCACTAACGGATATAGATGCGAACGATTATTTTCCAACACAATGTCATAGACATCATCCCTCCGTTGATGCTCATTTTGTAAAATAATTTAAGATTGTTGACGCATTCTACGGCGAAAGACACAAGAGATACATTTCAAACACAATGCCATTGACAGCTATTTACGTCATTCCTCCATGGGTGGTAATTCTTGTGAGTAGATTCGAAATCGGTCAGTTGTGACTTATTTCATGCCACGGACGGCCATAGACAACATTCATCCATTTTATATTTACTGCAGTTGGCAGCTATAGTTTATAAATCTTCCATTTTCTATTGGAGTGTTACCCAGGCTGGCAGTGAATGAGTTATTATTTGAAAAGTGTAAAGGAGATTTCATACAATGCCAGTTCCTTATTTTGACTATTATTGAGCACTGTTGTTAGTCATTTTGACGATTAAATCATTGTCACTACTGGCCAATTATATTGCTGAACACTTTCCTTTCTGCCATTCTTTGCCTAGCTGATTGAACGAGAACGACCAGAGAAATACCGGAAGCTCCAAGAGGCGACGCGGACAGCTCAGACTCTTGTTGAGCAAGGTATTGTGTACAAACACACAAACACACAAACACACGCTGGAGCATTCACATGCATTTAGACCTATTCACCGGGCACCCCGTCTGTCCCCATGGCAACGCCTCCACCTGTCCCACCCTCTCTTCTTGTCGCTATAGAAACACTGATAGAGAGTCTGATCTTTGCTCTTCCCTGCCCTTGTCGGGGTTGTATAAAAGCTTAGAATAATTCAACTTATAATTTCCTATCCATGTATTTTATTCCCTCCAACCTTCAGCCGACAAAACATAATCGTGCAGGTATGCAGCACTTGAGTTTTGCAAGGAATTTCTGCCTTTCGTTTCAAGCTTTCCAAACATGGTTCTCTCTCACCGATTCAAACTTGTCTCTCGTCCCCATATGTCATTATGTCTTCGAGACCAGTGTTTCACTATCTTTTTAAGACGAAACACACTTTTCTTCATTAATAAATCTCGAAGCACACCGCCATTTACGATGTTTAAAAATGTATTCCCGGCACCAGTTTCAGTTTTTTTTGTTTTTTAAAGATTAAATTATCATGTTGCCTAAATTGAAAGCGTAATTCCTACCATTTGTGGCCAATGAAGGTAACACGGGTTATTTATTTTGGTTATTAATGTTGCTGTAATTTGTGATATTACTATACATTTAACCTGTTTTACCATGTTTTTTCCTTTTTAAAGTAAATACATAAATAATACTAAAACTGAGCATTTTTTTTCTAAAATAATGTAAATAAGCAAAATTATGCGCAACATTTTTAATTTATTGGATTTATTTTACATTTTTTTGCAGGGTAATGATAAACAGCTTCCTGGGACAAATTAAGTTATTAAAAATATTTCCCTGTACCACCTCCTTACCAGATAATTAGCATATAAGAGGAGACAAAGTAAATATGTAATGCTATTTACTGATAGGGAAACATGTTATAGATACTTGTCCGATCAATGAAGAACACAAAGATACTGTCACGAACCAGAAACAGGATCCAGTAGCATTCGTTTACTCAGTTTTATTGATAAAGAGGGAGAGCAGGGCTTGCTTCCACGATCCAATGATTGACGGACACGGGTAGCGGGTGGCAGGAACGCGGAAGTGGCACTTCCGTGTCGAGCGAGGATAATCGTAGACTGCGGAGATACTGGTCATTAGCCGGGACGGGAGAGCAAGGGCGGTATCGAGTTCAGAAACAAGGTCGGCAACAGCAATCAGGCAGGAAGCGGGGCAAAACAGGTCGGATGTCGGGATGGCAGAACAGGGCATAAACGGGTCCAGAAACAAGTCGGCAACGGGTATCAGGCAGGAGAAAACAGGGCAGGAAAAATGTCTGAAGGTTTGAGCTTGCCTAGCTGGGAGCATCGGTTTCGCAACTATCTGACGGCGTCCTCTTGAAAGCCGGGGGTTTAAAAGGAGTCTCTGAGCCAATCAGCCCTCAGGGCTGTTGGCGCCAATTGGGCAGTCACAGGTGCCCTGTATCAGCAATCATGATGGATACTGAACAATGGCATGCTTTTTAGAAAAGATAAAATTGAGAAATTTCCTGCGGCAAATTTGAAAAGCTTTCACAGCAGACTAATGCGCCCTGGTACACTGTTTGAAAAATACTGTTCGAGAACTATTAAAGAGATGACATGTGTTTTATAGTCTTTTGACTTTTTGAGTAAATGATATCAGGTGCCTTCGATATGTTGATATTTTCTATGCTGACATTTACATGTGAAGCTAAGGGACAACTTATTCCAACAACCAAATATTGACAGTTTATATCCTTTTTGAACATGTATCAACATGGCATAGGCATACCAACTTACCTGGAGAATCTATATAAAGTTCTGATTTCTGATATATTTCTATATATTTATAAAGTTCGCTAAATGTGTAAAACGTAGTAAATGTGTAAAACGTACTCTTTGAGACTAGCTAAAGGTTAGTTTGTGAGCTAACAGGCTTAGGGAATTGAGGCAGCCATGGTCAGTCAGCTGCTGAATGATATTTTCCTATCATGCTCCAAATTAGCAATTTGAATAACAACGTTAAGATGGAAATTGTAACATCCTAGGAAGAGGAATGCATTTGTATTTTGCATGCATAAGAAGCAAGTGAACAGAGTGTTTGAGTTGTAGATTTTTAGAATATAAATTGTGTACAGACGCTCCCCCACTTACCAACATTCGAGTTACGAACAACGGTAAATACGAACGGGATGTCGAAAAATATCCGGAACATTGCTGTTAGTTATATTTTGTATTGTGTGCACCTTTTTCCGAGTAGAGGACAGTATTGTAGTGCTTCCTTCCGCCGCGTCGCGCTGTGAGACGTCACTCAGCATCCACCCTGAAGAAGAAATCCGGCTTCTACTTCCTAGTTCGTGTGTAAACATTCTATACTGTCTATACTATTTCTATACTATCTCAAGCTCGCTAAGAGCTTTGACATTTGTATTGTTTAATATCTTGTGTATCCATTCAATATGGTTGGTTTAAAGTGTCGTTTCTTTTGAAACAAAAGTGGAATAAGAAAGCTTGATGCGGTTGAGAAAATGGTCTAAACACTTTTTTTCGGCCACTTTTTACCACGGAGGAGGACCTCTTCCCAAAGTAAGTTGAACTAAACCTTATTTATCTTTATAGAGCATATTATTTTATGAAATGTCTATCTTATAGTACAAAACAATACAGGTTACTTATACAACCCTTAAACATACTTATATAAACCTTAAACTAATAGCACTGAGGCAACTTCCAAACAAATACAACTTACTAACGATCGTCCGGAACCTCGTTCATAAGTAGGGCAGCGTCTGTATATCATGCTTAACAGCAAATCTTTAAATTAACAGAAATACTCAGACTCACAGAGTAATCCAACCAAAATGAGATAAACTAAAACACTTCTTCCATTATTGAAGCTTTCCCGCTAACCCAATTTAGCTTAAGTCATTGGAACAAATCTATTAATAAGGTGTAAGCATTGTCTGTGTCCTGTCTTACTCTCCTATTCTACCTTGATCCCTGCTCATTTCCATCTCGCCAGAGGGGACTCGCGCTGAGGACATTGCCCAGGCAGCCGAGCAGCTGAACCAGCGCTGGGTCGGCTTTTGTGCTCTGTTAGCAGACAGGCTGGTATGGCTCGCTTACCAGACAAAGGTACGAATAGGTACAATGAGAGACGGAATGATTCATTTTTGACCCTTGGAAATTGACGTCGCAAGTTTCTTTTATCCGTACTCTGACTGTGATTTTTCAACTGCATGATTGTTTCATTCATACCTTCAGGAAAGTAAAATAACCTTCAGATTCCAACTGAACATTTTCTGATCTGTGTCAGTGAAAAAAAATTGAAAAGGGAGTCGTTGATTTACGACGTACGATGTTTTTTATTCACGAAATAGTGTCACCTTCTATGTTAAATGCAAGCCTCATCTTGTATGCTGGAAACAAGTATTTGTCTTCTGTGCCTAAAAGTATGGACTTGTGCGGGGGTAAGCAACAAGCAGCTCTTTGGCGCTTCCTAGTGGCTCATTGGTGATTTTTCAAAAATGTTTTACAGTGAAAAAATTGATTCTTTTTTGTAGGAAGACAAACATTACAAAAATGTTTTTAACATTTTCCAATGATTATACACAGTATATACCATATTTTCTGTCCTATAAAGCGCACTGGAATATAAGGCGCCCCCCCCAAAAGAGTCTTTTGTCATATATTTTCCATACAAAAGGCGCTAAAATTGGAACGTAAACTAAAAAGTCCGATAGGTCAGTCAAACTTTATTAACCCTTAACGGGCTGTCAAAGTTGCGAAGCAAATAAGTGTTTTAGACACGTACAGACACAGTGTATGTACGATGTCACCAGTCACTGGAATACGTCATACCACATATCATTGGAAAGCGAAAACTCTTGGGAATCAAGATATTATTTCAAAATGTACTCATTACAGAAACATCCCGATCAGTTCTCAGAAAAACATGAATTTATTAAATATAGCACAAAAACGATAATTAGCCTGCAAGCCAATAACCGGACTTTGAAAATTCTCTGTCAAAATGGCGTATTTGTTTTTTATTGCTCAGCTCTTTTGAATCAGGCTTAAAAGACACGCAAAAAATTGCTTATTTTGAAAACATGTCAAAGCCAAACTATGACCTCATTTCCATACATCACCATAAGCACAGATTTACCTCATTTGGTCAGAAATTTGAAAGTGTGCCTATGTATTTGTATGTGATACTACGTGAGGTTTTGTTATACTTCCGTATTTGTGCAATGATCAAACGAAAAGCACCACTGACAAAAATCAAAGAATGCTGTTTGCAACCGGAATTGAACGCAGAGATCGGTTCATCTTCAGATACTCTATAGAGTTGCTTCCCTCGCCGTGCTTTATTGTATTTCTTCATATTTTTGAGGATGACTTTTTGTTTTTTCCATTCCCCAACATTAATTTCTAGCACCAAGTAAAAATAGCCTGATAATGAGATAAAATCGATGCCTTTTCTTCTGTCATCTGTATCACTGGTGGTCCCATTGTTAGGTTTCGCTGATCTTAACGCCGCGACCTGGGTTCTATTCCTGTTGCATGGATTGTTGTTGCAAAGGTTTTACACCAGGGGTCTCCAATGTGGTGCCCGTGGGGTCCAGGGTACCACCTGAGGATAGTTGAGGTTCCGGCAGACTTGTTCTGAAAATAGCTCACCAGTGCTGAGTTTGAAATAGTTTGGGTGTGGTGCTTGTAAATGCTTGAGATTGTTGCCATGTTTCTTAGGTGAGGTGATAGGGTCGGGTTAGGAGCTAGGGTTTGGGCTTTAAATAAGGGTTTTAAAATAATATCATGTTTCTGAAATATGATTGTGGCTAGGGTTTGAAACTAAGGTTTAGGCTCCGTATCTGGGAATTAAACTGACTTTAGAGTTCTGAAATACTATTGGGGTTAGGGTTTACAGCTAGAGTTAGATGCAGTTTTAGGGTTAGAAAATAAGGTTTGAGCTAGAGGTAAGATCGGGCCAAAAAAAAGCACCCGAGCCTGACGCAGGCCCGAGGGGTATTAAACCCGACCCGGACCGAGCCCGACTAATTAACTGGATTTGCTGGCCCGGCCCGAGGGGAGCCCGAAATTACATATTTTATTTATAAGGAGGGGTGATTTATGATAACAAATTAAACTCTGCCTTTTGTTACAACATCTAGGCCTAAGTTAAACAAAACTGTATAAACATTTACATCTTTTATATTTCTGTGTCTGCACTGCAGATGTTACATTAAGCGACAATCTGTCATTGACGGTTTTTTTTTTAGAGGCGGCGTAAACATTTAAGAGCGTCCGTCATTTTGACGACTTGATCATTGGGCCATAATCCACAGCAGCAGTACGTCCTTAAGATTCTAGCGTTGGCTTCGCTGAGTGTCAAATTGACACACAGCGAAGCCAACGCAAGTGTCTGTATCATTTTCGACGATCAATTTGAAAGTGCTCCACAGTTCACTCTTACCAGAGTGTGTTTTCCTTGTCAGTTCTCCTCTCTTTAGTTCATCTTTCACTTCTTGTTGGTCCGACTCCATATCGGGGATACCAGGCCAAAATCATGCGAATTTGCGGAGGGGAAGATTATTAAGAGGATGTAGCGAGCAGAGACGGGAGTCGTAGGCGGAGTGCCAAACAAAGGTGCCAACGGGAGCTGCTTTAATGACATGTAAACTTGCAATTACAAAACAAACACGGGAATCGCTAGAACCGGCCGAATTAAGAGTCCCCCTAGGAACTCGCTAACTAAACAATGGTTCCGTGGGTGAATTATGTACAACCCACTACAAGGACAGCATTCACGTCACGTGCACAGAGCATGCTCTGGCTCCGTTAAATAGCAATTACAGCTCCTTCTCCGTTTTATCCAAATTATTTATTTTATAACAAGTATTCCTTGGTCTAGTATCCATACATAGTTTAAGTATATATTTTTAATGAACATATATTTATAATTATTAATTAATTTAAAAAAAAAAAAAAAAAAAAAAAAAAAAAGCAGGACCGAACCCGACCCGACCCGACCGTATGACTGACATTTCAGGCCCGACCCGGCCCGAAATTGCCTCGGGTTCGGGTTCGGGTTCGGGCTCGGGCCATAAATCTTAGGTCTAGTTTGAGCACCATAAATGTGTTCTAAACTGAACACAGGTTTCCAAAATAGGTTGAAGGATTGAGAACAAGGTTAAGGCTAGGGTAACAGCTAGAGTTAGGTGTAGGGCTTGGGTTAGGAGCGAAGGTTTGGGCTGCGTGTTTGCGTTTTAAACCTGTTTTAGGGTTCTGAAATAAGGTTGGGGCTAGAGCTGGGGTTAAACCCCTATTAGACCCATCTAATACACAGATCCATATCGTAGCTCTTACTGTTATTTTAATTCCATGTGTATATTCCAGTGCGCCTTATGTAAGAAACATATATGAAAAAGAGCCCATTTTGAGGGGTGTTCTTTATAATCTAGTGCGCCTTATTGTGCGAAAAATATGGTACTCTGAACCTTTGTAGTTTGAGTGGATTCTCTGTTACTAAATGAAAGCGGAGAAAGCTTTTGATCAATAGATGGTTCTTTGGACAAGACTGTGTCTCAGCAATTCTTTTACAAGGCACGGGCTGGAAATTGATACGGTCTGGTGAGACAGGACTCAATCTGAGGCAAAAGGCAGCCATAAATGGAGTTCACTCTTGCTGACGTATCAAGGAAATAGATAGTGAGCCAAGAAAATTGGAGCCGAGCTTTGCCGCGTCTCATGGGAATTAAAGCGAGACTTCCCTATTTGAACTTGTGCGTGGTTATGTGTGTACAGGTGCTGGCCTTCTACAGCTTGTATGAGCAGTGTGTGCAGGCAGTGGAAGTAAGTGAGAACTGGTTGAAGGTTCAATTGCCACCATCGCCCGAACCCGAGACACTGAAGGTGCAGCTGGACCGATGCCGAGTGAGTCTGACCGAATTTGTATAAAATCCTGGTTTCACACAACAGAACACGAATGTATTTCTTACACATCCCATCAACCAATTTGACACAGTCATGGAGCTGCCTGAATGCATACTAGAGGGCTTGCGTATCTAATATTTGGAGGGAACAAAAAAGGACTCTATAAATTATGTAAAACACTCATTTGAGAAGATGTTAAATAGTCTTGGTTTAGTTCTAGCCAGAATTTATAATTTTTTTGTAACATGATGGAAAAAATACTATGTAGCCATTGGTAACCTTAGTACCCTAAAATTAAGCATGCTTGTTTTGATTTTTTTCCCAATGCATCTGCATGTCTCAGTACTTTTCCGTGAGTATGATTTGTCCTTATTTGTTCGTTTGTTCCTTCCTTCATTCCTTCCTTCCTTTCTTCCTTCCATCTCATTCATCTTTGCTTCCTGCCCATTTCTTTATTTTTCCTCCTTTCACTCCTTCCTTTGTGACCTGCCTTCTTCCTTACACATTTCCCCTATCTCCATTTTCACTCCATACTTTCAGTCGTCTCTGCCTTCCTCCCTTACATCCTTCTTTCTTTTTTGTTTTATTTTCTTTCTTTTTTCTTTTTCTCTCACTTTCTTTATCTCTATCTTTCTCCTTCTTTCTCACTCTTTCTCTCTTTCTTTCTATTTTTATCTTTCTCTCTCTGTCTTTATCTCTCTATCTCTATCTTTCTCTCCCTCTTTCTTTCTCTCTTTCTTACGCAGTTACTTACTTGCTCACTTACTCACTTCCTTCTTTGCTCCCGCTCTCTTGAGGTCAAGAAAGCCTCTGAGTACATTGTGGCTTCTTGTGCGCTCCTTCAATTTCTCGCTTGACTTCCTGCCTATTAGCATCAATGCCTTTATTTAAACATTTCAGTAAAAATGGATTTAGCATAAAGCTAACTGAGTGGAACCCGGGAAATGAAGAACCAAAATGTTTCTTGAGTAGCTAAACATTATATCTCTATTACGCAGGAGGAAGTGTCCCGTTTAGCCTCTCTACAACCACAAGTTGATCTCTTAGACAAACGCTTGAAGGAGCTGAAGGAGGAGAAAGATGGAGAAGAGGACGCTTCAGCCTTCATGGATGCCGACATTAATGTGTTCAAAGAACACTACCACAAAGTCCTCGAGGATCTCAGGGAAAGAGAGAGGCAGTTACAACTAAGTGAGTTTTTTGTATTTATGTAGCAACACTACATACTTTAGTTGGTTCAGGGGGTGTTTCAAAATGGCTAATTAGTGCCCCATTTTATGTCGGTACTCAATTTTTGATAAAAATAGGGAATTGTATTGTCTTGCGCTCCGATTCAGTGAACAGCCAAAGCTTAGCAAATGTCAATGGGAATTTATGTCATTTCGACAGATATTTTCATGGAGAGCACATGCAACACAATTGGATGTTCAATATGGGAATTATAAAACGACCGCTAGCAGGCGAAGTTTTTAGTTTACAAATCAACAATTTGTAATCACCCTGAAAAAAATTAACCGTTAAACCTACCTTCATTCTATTCAATAGTGATGCACGACACCACTTTTCTCTCCACAGATACCAAGACCTGAGTACTTGCAGGTCTTCGGTACTCGCAGAGACTATCAGGAAAACCAAAACAAAGACGCACGTATTAAGTATAGGAAAATTCCTATGTATTTTATGAAATGAATAGGACATGTCAGTTTTGTTCTCTTTTATTTTAAAAGAAGTACACGGTTTGTATAATACACACACCAAAATATTTCTTAATAATAATCATTTTAATCTGCAATTGCCAACTAACAAACGGGCCATTATACTTGTGTCTTGTATTGGACCAATACCTATCAGCAGTTATTTATTCTATCAGCAGTTATTTATTCTTATGTTTCTTCATGGGGCAAAAGGTAGAGGGCTCGTCTTGGGATCAAGGGATCCCAGTTCGAATCCCGGCTCATCCGTGTTACATGTCGAAGTGTCCTTGGGTAAGACACTGAACCCCTAATACCCCCAATAAGCAGGTTAGCGCCTTACATGGCTGCAAGGCCGCTATTGGGAAATGTGAAGCACATTGTAAAGCGCTTTGGGAAGTCATTGACTTGAAAAGCGCTATATAAATGCAGATCATTTCATTTCATTTCATTTTCATTCATTAAAACAAATTAATGCAATGTGATGAGGTAAGATGCAAATAGTTCCAAGTACGCTGCGGACAGTATCACATTCTCACTCTGTGCTAAAAAGTTTTGTTTTTCTGGTATCACAATATTACAATTCAACTTTATTCACTATTTTTGAAACGTTTGGAAAAAAAAACATTATTTCAATAAATAATCCATTAACAGAGGTAATTCCATGACTAATAAATACATAAAAAAAAAAATAATAATAATATTGCAAGCTACTATATAATTGTATTATTGCCTTGAATATGGACTTCAGTTCCACACATACCACAAATGTAAACCTTGCCCTCTATATTTGCACTTTATGCACGCACTTCCTACAGAAAGTTGCATGATCCGAAAACAGCTGCCTAAAACGAATAAATATTGAAGCCGGTCCCAATTATAGTTGTGATATTTTCATCAAATGGATAACCGCGCCATGTGTTTCATTACTTTGTCTTTGGGCTGAAAGCTTTTGACCAAGCACTCTTACATGTCCAATTTAGCAGAGCGAGATTACATTTCAGTTAGTCCGCATACAGCAGAGAGTCATCAATTTGAGAATATTTATTGTCTGACCGTCTTTTCCTTTTCGCTCATCCAGTTTTGGAAAGCTTGCCCCCAGCTCGTTATAAGGAGACCATATCTGCGCTATTAGCGTGGTTACAGGAATGCGAGGCCAAGCTGGCTATCCCATCTACAGCTGTTACCGAGTATCCTATTATGGAGCAGCGACTGAAAGATATGGAGGTACGGGCTTGTTTACAAATAACTCATTACAGCAAGCGCTCGGCAATATGCCCCAATGAAAATCACAATTTTAATCAGCCGTTCGTGGCAATTCTGGTTTTAATCAGTTTTAAACGGAACGATAAACGCAACCAAACACACTTTTATTTTTAGGAACCTTGTTTGCAAAATGATCCAATCAAAAAGTTTAAACGACTTATGGGTGAGTTTTGACATATAATAAAGTTAACATGCATAGCTTGTGCCAAACCACTATTGCGTAGTTGGCATCCGTTGAAGATGTATTCAACGTTTGGTCAGAATCTTGTTTTGCAATGTCAGAAAATGATCAAACAATGTCAAAACTTGCGGTGAATACTGTGTTAAAAGTCAATCAAATAGATATGTTATCTGACTGATACTACTGGAACGTAAGGTTGGGGACGGGGGCGTTGGCTTCATTTGCGCATCAAAGCTTGCCGTCACAATTCCACCACAGGGGGTCCACCTCTCCCAGGAGACCGGAAACCAGAGCTGGTACACGTCTCACCTCACATGGGCAGTCTGAATTTGGCCAGGAACAAGGGAAGAGGACATATCCTAACAAGAAGAACTGGATCAAAATACTGGCCGGTCCTGTCCAAGTCTCAGCTCAACAAGCAGCCAGAGAACCTTGCCAAGTCAGCAGCCAAGCTTGATCAAGCTAGCGGCCAAACCGGTGGAACAAACCCAGCTACCTCAGAGAAGCCTTAAGCCACCAGCAGGGAACCTCTGCTTCAACACCCTGCTTCTTGTGGTCCTTGTACCAGCGATGAGGAATCCTGTAACAGGATCTCTACAGTCGAGGACATAAAGACTGGGCCGTCATCTTCATTTAGGCAGAACTTAGGGTTCTGAAATAACTTAACTCGTGGTTACTATAATGGTATTGGTATTGGTGTGAAGTTAAAGGGGGAACTCTATTAAAATACATTAACGTAATAATCAAGCCAACGTTGTTGTCTATCCAAATGGTGTTTTCAACTTCTAGTGGTTTTATTTTCTTATTATTGATTTGTGTTCTATTCAAGCTTCTTCAGTAGATGATTAGTAAAAGAAAAGTCCATAAATCCAAGAGTGTGTGTGTTTTGATTAAAGTATATTGAAAAGTTGTGGCACAGCAGCTGAATGATTTCATATCCGAGAACAATCTTTTTGAATCTCATGTAGGTTCTAGATGAGGGGGATAAAAAATTATTTTTATCCAGCAAAAACGAAAAATTGTGTAAAAACTCTAAGAAATATTTTCCAAGAATCCCAAAAAAATGCTTTTTAAGGTTAAAAGGGGCTCCAAACTTTTTTATTTTTTTGTATGAATAAATTGTGTTTCTGGAGTGTCCAGACGTCAAGTGTGAAATTAAACAAACGACTGATTTTTGAATGCAGCAGCATCTATGTTTGGTTGAATATTATGCATAAATTGTCTTGTCTAAGTGGAAATGTATGTGAAAATTGGTGAAACCAACTGTCTACTTAAAATGCTTTCCGCCGCGCTTGCCTCGCTTTGTGTGCTTGTCTGAAAAGCTGTAATTACGCAAGGCGGATGAGCAAAACCCCTCGTGGAAAAAAACAGTGCCTGGTAATGATCACAATTCCTGCTGTCTGCACTCCAGTTAAACATCCAACAACATTTAACAAATATCAACGTACTACATGTACAAAGCTTGATTTATAAAGGAAACACCATTTTTACAGTCATGGACAATGTATATTTTTAAAAACTAATCAAACGCCCTCTGACTTCTCCAGGCACTGCAGGAGACACTGACCACTCATCAGGGCCAAGTTGACTACCTGACATCTGCTGTGGAACAGGTCTTCCAGAAAGCTCCACCTGAAATTTGTCAGAAGTAAGGAGATAAAACGATATCATATTGGAAAGGACTTTAACATGTTTGCGATCGGTAAGAATAAAAAGATTCCGCACCAGAAGTACTGGATGCTTGGTCTATAAGGCCCAGATTATATTTGGGAGGGGTGTTACCAGCCTGGAATTGGCTAATTTTTTTGCCTTACCAACTGGTGTCACTTTTGCGGTGCTTTAGCCTTTGAGGCCGCTAGCCCAGGGATTGTCAAACTTTTTGACTCAGGGCCGCATTTTGTCCTCAAATTTTGCAGAGGCCAGGCAAGGAGGATAAATAATAATTGATTGGATCAGATAGCTATCAGGATGTCTTTTGAAATAGTGGGAATTAAAGCTAAATTATATATGTGCCTTTTTAGATAGATAGATGGATAGATAGATACATACTTTATTCATCCCCGTGGGGAAATTCACACTTTCAGCAGTACCCTTGTGTTGAAAATAAAACAATAATAAAGTAAAAGGAATATAATACATAAATACCCAATGTAACGTGTTGATATAGAGTACCGGTATTTAAATTGTGCTACATAAAATAATATGCAAATGTGGGGGTGTGGTTTAATGTGGGCTTTTACTCCCCCGGGCGGAGTTAAACAGCCTCATGGCATGAGGAAGAAATGATCTCCTCAGTCTGTCCGTGGAACAAGACTGTGACAGCAGTCTGTCACTGAAGGTGCTCTTCCGTTTGGAGATGATGCTGTGTAGTGGATGTGATGAATTGTCCATGATTGACCGCAGCTTTTTCAGTGCCCGTCTCTCAGCTACAGTTGTCAGGCTGTCCAGCCCGCTTTCCAAACCTGTTTATTAAGACGAGAGGCATCCTTCTTCTTGGCGCTGCCTCCCTAACACGCTGCCGCATAGAAGAGGGCGCTTGCCACAACAGTCTCATAAAACCTTTGTAGGAGCTTTTTGCCGATGTTAAAGGACGCCAGCCTTCTGAGGAAGTACAGTCGGCTTTGACCTTAGCTGCATAGAGCTTCTGTGTTGGCAGTCCAGTCCAGTTTATTGTCCAGCTGCACAATCAGGTATTTGTAGGTCTGGACAAATTCTACACATTCTCCTTTGATAGTTACAGGAACCGGGTGAGTTCTAGTTCTCCTGAAGTCCACCACCATCTCCCTGGTCTTGGTGGTGTTCAGGTGCAGTTGGTTAGCGTCGCTCCATTGGACAAAGTTCTGAATCAATTTCCTGTCCTCCTGCCCACTTCTGATACATCCCACGGAAGCAGTGTCATCAGCAAACTTCTGCACTTGGCAGGACTCAGAGTTGTACTGAAAGTCCGACGTATACAGGGTGAATAGGAACGGAGAGTGCATGGTCCCCTGGGCCATCCTGTGCTACTGACCACAGTGTCCGATGTGCAGCCCCCCTGTTTCACATACTGTGGTCTGCCTGTCAGGTAGTCCGTAATCTACGCACTGGTTGATTGGTTGGATCGCTTAACCACTACGGTTGTAGGGGAACCATTTCCTCTGGTGTGCGCCCATCCCTCTTCAGGCCACTAAATGTTTCCACCCGGTCCTGAATCAAGGACCTCTCGTGTGTTAGCCAAATGTGCTAACCTCTGCACTACGGAATCTACTACAATTGATAAAATGTGTTAAAAGTTCAGCAGGCAAAAGGGCACGGATGGTTTTTTTTTCTGCTCAACATTTGATTTTTGTAGCGAAACACTTTAACTGCATTTTGATTATTTTTATTTTTATATTATTATTACAAAATACAGAAAAGGTATCACAAGGGGGAGCCCAGGACAAAAAGTGACCCCAAAGTTGTAAAGCTTTTCAAATTCAAATTCCACAATTAGGTACAACACTTGTGTGTCATTAAATAATTACCGTAAAATTTTTAGCTTAAGGCCCACCTGATTATAAGCCGCACCCAGTTCGTTTTAAAAGGAAAAAAAAAACATTTTGTAAACACATAAGCCACACCAGACTATAAGCCGCATGTACCCACATTAAGGGGCTAGATACTTACAAAGAAAGACAGTACACAGGAAGACTTTTAATAATATGCCGTACCATAACCTCCTAAGGTTTTGCCGGCTCGCCAGTGGGCCCCCGGAATTTTAATAAGCAAATACATGTCCGTACGATGTCAGAACTATCTGAAATATGTCATGCCACATATAATCGAAACGCGTCAACTTTTAGGTTTTAAGACATGAGAACCATTTCAATATATACTCATGAGAAAAACATCACGATCAGTCTGAAACAACATACCCGGAAACTATAGAGCTGTCGTAACTCACGATGAAGTCCCCTGGCCGTCTTCAACTTCTTTGAATGTCTGTGAAAATGGCTTTGTTACAATCCATAGAATCCAACCATTTGAAATATTTACTCCAAAACACACGACAATGCAACCTACAGATGAATAGGAATCCGCCTGAAACATTTCTGCTTTGTTGGACGTTGCTTCTTGTTATCCGATCGTTTCGCCTTATTATTTCCAGTATGCGTAGCAAATGGATGGTTTACAACTATAGTTAACCTTACTATTATTATATAATAACTGTTATAATTATGAATAAAGTGAATAAAAAAATGATGAATAAAGTATCTATCTATCTATATCTATCTATCTATCTATCTATCTATCTATCTATCTATCTATCTATCTATCTATCTATCTATCTATCTATCTATCTATCTATCTATCTATCTATCTATCTATCTATCTATCTATCTATCTATCTATCTATCTATCTATCTATCTATCTATCTATCTATCTATCTATCTATCTAATTATCATTGGTGTCTCAATGATATTTAGTGATTAGTAGCATTATAACGTTAATAGATGGGTACTATGATGATTAGTATATAACATATGTGACTATTGTTTCTTATATTTTTTGATATCCGACCTATGTAATATGTATATCCGTGAGGTTTTTTTATTTTTAGACACAAAAGAGGAGCTATCTGTGAAATGTAAGTAATAAGGAAGATAGGGACAATAAGCGTCTGCTTCTTACTACCCCTTTTCGAACAAGTTATTGGTTGTTGCTGAGTCATTGTTTTTGTCCTTTTTTTTTTTTTTAAACGTTTGAAATAAAGTTTTCATTCATTCCAACATGGATACCTGTCAACCTCCATGGCTCCATGCCCTTACAAATTTCAAAATGATCTTACACCATATTTTTTTCCAAAGGTTTTAATTTATGTAGTTTAGCATGTTATATTATACATGTGTTTATTTACATAATATATATTGTTAATTAACATTTTGTTGGTAGATACTGAGTTGATCGACATGAATGAGGTATATTATAAAAAAGTTAAAAAATGAAGTAGCTTGGACGTTCACTGCGGAAGGAAAAAATACATGCAAATATAATTAAGTAGAGCACGGCGGCGCATTGGTTAGCATGTGTGCGGCACAGTTCTAAGGTCTTGGGAACATCCTGTGTGGGTTCAAATCCAGCTACCGGACTTCCTGTTCGGAGTTTGTATGTTCTCCCCGTGCTTGCGTGGGTTTCCTCCGGGGACTCTGGTTTCCTCCCACATTCCAAAAACATGCATTTCAGGTAAATTAGCTGGTCCAAATTGTCCCTAGGTGTGAATGAGCGAGCGAGTTGTCTGTCCCTGTGTGCCCTGCGATTGGCTGGCAACCAGTTCAGGGTGTCCCCTGCCCACTGCCCAAAGATTGCTGGGATGGGTTCCAGCACCCCCGTGACCCTACTAAGAAAAAGCGGTGCAGCTAATGAGATGAGATAATGAATAAATTTTCTTATTCAAACTATTAATTCATTTTCTGCATTAAATTATTGTTGGTAATATACTGATTAATTCATTTTCTCATTTTATACTTCCTTTTTTTCTTAACTTCTTTATACAACATAATAATTCGTAATATAATGCATCAAAGAAAGTGAGCCGTTTGAGAGCCGGCTCTCTGTAATGAGTTAAGCCGAAAAAGTCAGTTCTCTAAAAAGAGACGGACTTCCTTTCACTACACAACTACCACATGAAATCCAATGTTTTTTAAGACCACATGTATTTCAAAAATACTCAATCAACCCCGCCTGTAGTTTTCAGATCAGAATGATTTACGGCGTTTTAATTCAGGTTCGGCCATTGCGACTTGATGATTGTATCCAAAGAAAATTCTAAACTATGTTGTAATGTAGGCCTACTGCTCTGCTTTCGCTTTGTTCATGTGTGATCGGAATGGTGCATGATGGGAAATCCCCAGGCGGCAGACGCATGCGCACAGTATCATCAAACCTCTCGCTTCGTTTGCAACGACAAAAACAATACCGAGATAGAGGCTACCGCGGCGAACTCGTTTGACTTGATTGATTTGCCGTTTCGAGACAATCGGCATATACCGGATGGTAACCATAATTGACAAATTTGTGTTTTTCCATACAGATTTTATTGTACGTCGTACATGTCTTAAAATGCATAATAAACGTACTTTGTACGGCAAAAACGTACAGGTTGACAGGTATGAATATGGTAAATAGCACTACCCTTTTGATTGACACCGTTTCCATGATTAGGGTCTGTTCATGAACAAAGCACAAAGTTACATTAAAGTGTAAATTCCATGTGTTTCACTCTTACCTTTTTTGCTCCGGTGCCCCTGGCAGCCGTTACAAAAAATGTAGAAATTGGCGGTATCGTTGCATAAGCCGCAAGGTTGAAAGCTTGGAAAATAATTTGTGGCTTATAGTCCGAATTTTACGATAGCCCTTGATTAAAACGTGTTTGATGCATCGCAGATACTAATTACTATCATGATCGTTCTGAAAACTCTTGGCGATGCAATGTCTATTTTTAATTTCCTTATGTGCTATGATTTCTAATGAAGTCCCTGAATGTCAACTTGATTGAAAGAGAAACTAAAAAGAGAAGCTTTAATATTACTATCTGTTTCTAGCACGGAAACCTCACTGTAGTTGGTCACCAATTGTGCAGCTGGGAGAGGATTGTGTCTTTCCAAAAACATTCAATATGGTTTAAGTGTACCAAAATTTAGAGAATAGTGGTTATTGCGGCAAAAGGGGGAAAAAATAGTAGTCCTTTTTATAAGTTTCTATTTTTACTTTTTTCGTTGGGCGAGATGAATTCATAATCCCAATGGGCTGTAGTTTTACCATGCCTGCGCTAGCCACTTATGCCGATATCTCTAAATTCTGGTCTGATATTTTGGCAATTTGCCTACTGCTACATTATTTTTGCAGTACAGTTCCTCAAATGGTCTCTCTTGTAGGTATCGCACTGAGATAGACAACATCATGGCACGCTGGAGGCGACTCAGCACCATTTTGACAGATAACATCAAGACAATCAAAGAGCTCATGGCTAAACTTATGCAGTTTGAGGTGAGAGAAGCGCACACACCGGATAAATGCAGTTATATATTTGAAACAACCAATTCGTACTTTAATATGCTTGAGACCGTCATTACAATTGAAGTGAGATGAATTTGAAAATTAATGGGATAGCAAAATTCTTATTTTAATCACACGATGACGCCTTTTTGACTAGAATGATGTGAAGACGTTAAAAAAGTGGATGGCGGACGTGGATGTCTTTCTGAATGAGGAGTGGCCCGCGCTTGGAGACTCTGAAGCATTGGAGAAACAACTTGAACAATGCACGGTGAGCAGAAGTCATACGGCCCTCGCTGAGTTAATCTGCTCAAATGCTGAACAAAATTGAACGTCCAGGCCCTGGTGAACGACATCCACACCATCCAGCCGAGCGTCAACGGGATCAATGAAGTGGGCTTGCAGCTAAAGAAGGAGGCAGAGCCCCCTTTTGCAATTCACATCCAGAAAGAGCTGGATGACCTGAACGCCCAGTGGGAGAATGTTTGCAAACAGGTGGTTTGCATTTCAATCGCCACAGGATTGAATCTCTGTGTCATTGACCTTCTTGATTTTCACTGTTCTTTGTGTGACGTTCCCTGTTAAGGCTTATGCTAAGAAGTCAGCTCTAAAAGGTGGCTTGGATAAGACCATGGCCCTGAGGAAGGAGATGCAAGAGATGCAGGAGTGGATCAACCAGGCCGAAGAAGACTACCTGGAGAGAGACTTCACTTACAAAACACCCGAAGAACTACGAAAAGCTGTGGAAGAGCTCAAGGTGTGTCAATTCAAACATGAATATTGTTGATGTTTATTGGTAAGCCGTTACAAATTTGCATCATTTTCTGATTCTCTGAATTCACATGAAAGTTGAGCATTTTTCTCTACCGTAAAAAAAGACAAGCATCCAAATGCATTTGAAATAATAGATGTTAACATCAGATTGAATAAGGTGTGTAGTTTGTGAGGTTTCAATACTTATACTGCATTGCAGGCTACGTGTATCCTTGCCGACTTGTGCGGGTTCAGCATGTAAATAACACTGAACCTCTGGGGGATTTAAACATTTTGTATTTTGATATCTTTTCATTAGTGTTTTTCCTCGTTCCTTGGGAGTTGAAAGACACTTTTATTCCTTTGCGTTGTTTGACATCGGGGTTGTGAGGCATGACAAGTAAAACAAGCACTGGAGAGAAACAGTTCCGTTGACGTTTTTGTAACTAAAAAAAAACAAATAAAACATGACATTCTGTGCTTGTGAATACAGAACAAGGCTTTAATGATTTCTCAAATTGGCTGACAATCATTTATATATCAAAAGGCCTCCGTCCCAACAGTAAATCAAAACACCACTTTGAGCGATGTAGAGACCGTATGACCAAATGAATAAACAAAAATGAATGGAAATATTGACACAGAGTTAATGAGTTAATATCCTACATTTGACTTCAGAGATCCCTTGGTTTTCGCGGTTAATGGGGACCACAAAAGTGTAAATACGCCAAGTAGCCTCTCACCTTCATAAAAGTCCCCAAAGGGTTAAACTTACCTAGGGATGACATTACCTACTGAGAGTATACAACTTTAACAAAATAACAACTATAGATCTACAATTAATAACACATGATGCATGATTACAGTTGAATAAATAGTTTTATTGTCATTATACAAAAGTAAATTGGAGTGAGAAAGCAATTTAAAGAGCGGCTGGCTAGCTGCACGCTAGCATCGGGTGTCCTCGATTTGAGCCAAGTCTCTGCGATGATTAAAATAAAAGGGTCCTAAATGTAGCGGTTTTCCACAATTTGTAGCTCCAGGTCATTTATTTCATGGTTAATGGATCTGGCGTTGCTGAAATACAGGCTCCGCAGGGGTAGCTTGTGAGGGTTGTTATCTTAGGCCGAGCAGTAGACCAGACCTTGAACCTCACCTTTGCCTTCTTTCCCAACGCCGCTCCGATTCCCGGGCCCAATAACAATCTATGGAGCACCAGGTGGTGATCAGTTGTTTCTTTGCGCTCTTCTGACTTTTATCAGTCTGATCTAATTGATGAATTACATTTGAATGTAACTATCCACAAAAAGCTAGTGACCACTTTCCTTCCTAGTTTGTTTTGATTCGAAGACATGTACGTTCTCTCTATGACCACAATGAACGATACATTGGTATCAATAACAATAAAGAATATCCAATTAAAATTCTACGAAGGAATGAACCAGGGTCTCTGCATAGGACAATAATAACATTATGAAGTGAGAAACTTGATTAAAATGAGGACGTGATGGCTAAGAGAATGAAATTGATATATTGTACCTGGGAAACTCACACAATGATAACTATGTACAGTTTTATGCAAAGGTTCGGGCACCCCAGATCATTTTCAAGATTTTCCTCTAAAAATCATTTGTTGTTCGGATCAGCAATTTCAGTTAAATATATCAAATAGCAGACAAAAACAGTGATATCGAAGAAGTGAAATGAAGTTTATAGGATTTACAGAAAGTGTGCAATAATTACTTAAACAGAAGTAGGCAGGTGCATAGATTTGGGCACCCTTGTTGTTTTATTGATTTGAATACCTTAAACACTAATTACACAAAATTTGTTTGTCAGCTCATTGACCCTTGACCTACATATATAGGTGAAGCCAATCATGAGAAAGGGTATTTAAGGCGGCCAGTTGCAAGTTGTTCTACTCTTTGCATCTTCTCTGAAGAGTGGCAACATGGGAACCTCAGAACAACTGTCAAATGACCTGAAAACAAAAATTGTTCATCATCATGGTTTAGGCTAAGGATACAAAAAGCAAGCTCAGAGATTTCAGCTGTCAGTTTCCACTGTGAGGAATTGAGGACCACAGGAACAGTTCTTGTTAAGGCCCGGAGTGGCAGGCCAAGAAAAATCTTAGATAAGCAGAGGCGAAGGATGGTGAAAACAGTTAAACTGAACCTACAAAACAGCTCGGAAGAACTGCAACATGATCTTGCTGCAGATGGTGTCACTGCACATTGTTCTACTATTCGGCACGCTTTGCACAAGAAGATGCTGTATGGGAGAGTAATGCGGCAGAAGCCTTTTCTGCGCACATGCCACAAGCAGTCGTTTGAGGTATCCTAAAGCACATTTGGACAAGCCAGCTTCATTTTGGAATAAGGTGCTGTGGACTGATGGAACTTAAATTGAGTAATTTGGACATAACAAGGGCAATATGCATGGCGGAAGAAGAACACAGCATTCCAAGACAAACACTTGCTACCCACAGTGAAATTTGTTGGTGGTTCCATCATTCTGTGGGGCTGTGTGACCAGTGCAGGTACTGGCAATCTTGTTAAAGTTGAAGGTTGCATGGATTCCAGTGAGTATCAGCAGATTCTTGCAAACAATGTTCTAGAATCAGTGACAAAGCTGAAGTTGCGCGGGGGCTGGATACTTCAACAGGACAACGACCTCAATCACTGCTGAAATTCTACTATGGCATTCATGCAGAGGAACAAGCACAATGTTCTGGAATGGCCGTCTCAGTCCCCAGACCAGAATATTATTGAAAATTTGTGGTGTGATTTAAAGCTAGGAAACCATCAAACCTGACTGAAGTGGAGATGTCAAAAATAGTGAAGAATGGTCAAAAATACCTTCAACCAAAATCCAAACCCTCATTGGAAGCTATAGGAAACATTTTAGAGGCTGTTATTTCTTCAAAAGGCGGATCTACTAAATATTGATGTAATTTTTTCTGTTGGGGTGCCCAAATTTATGCACCTGCCTACTTTTGTTTAAGAAATTATTGCACACTCTCTGTAAATCCTATAAACTTCATTTTATTTCTCAGATATCACTGTTTTTGTCTGCTATATGATATATTTAACTGAAATTGTTGATCCGAACAACCAATGATTTATAAAGGAAAATCCTGAAAATGATCAGGGGTGCCCAAACTTTTGCATACGACTGTATATAGTGACACTTTTCAATATTTCAACAAAGCCTCACCATCAATTGTCTCTTTATTACGAGGCGGTTAGCATGTCGCTATTGCCCTTGACTTGTTGTCCATGTCAATATACTGTATTTGTTGCAGAATTGATTACAAAAATGATCGAAAATAACTCGGCTGATGACTACGATTTAAAAAAACTGATTTAAATCACAGATCACGGACACTTAAAAATAGGTGATCCTGCTGCCTGGAGGAGGCTTCTCCTCTAGCAGAGGTTCAAGGATACCTTGTTTGAATAGAATAGAATAGAATAGAATAGAATAGAATATACCTTTATTGTCTTTGTTACAAAATGGGTTAACATATTGTGACAACGAAATTGGTCAAAACTTCATGATTGTGTGTCATTTATTGTTGATGCTCCACAAGAAATTCCAGTATTATATCTTTATGTTTGAAGTCTGAAATGTGTCAAAAGGTCACGGAGTTCAAGGAGGCCAAATAGTTTCGCAAGCCACTGTATATTCTCAGCAATGATGATGATAATGACAGTGGGGAAAAAAGAAAAGAAAAAGAAAAAGGTGATACTGATGATAATGATTACGATGAAGTGACTGCATCCACTAATTATATAAGACTGATTAGGGGGTTGGACCAAATAAGCATAACTGCTAACCACTCCCCTCTTGTGCCATTTTTTTGTTACCTTTCTTTGTGTTATTATTATATTTTTTTTTCTTGTCTACTTTCTGCTTAGAGAGATATACATTTATTACTATTACTATTATTATTATTATTATTATTGTTATTGTTATTGTTATTGTTATTATTATTATTATTATCATTATTATTATTATTATTCTAATTTTCCAAGTGTTTTGTACGAGAAACCATCATTTATTGGTATTAACAGGGATGTTTGATACTTTTTCTTTGGTCTTTATAAGCAAAAATGTCTTTTTATCTAGCACCGTATTCTGTTTTGGTAGAAAGGATAAAGAGCATGTAACAAAACCAGTTTTAAAACAAAACTTGCAGAGAATGGTTTAGTTAAGATTTCCCAGGTGGGCTTGCCAGGAACAAAAGAAAATTTGCATATTTTTTAGGCCATACTCAACATGTTTTAAGTTTGAAATGAAATGAAATTTGGCCTGAAAATAGATTTACATCTTGAACTTTTCATCAGAAAGCTAAGAACTTTTTTTTTCGCAATGCTTCTTTGTATATTAGAATCGGGCAAGTTAAATGAATGCAGTGTTTTATTTTTAATGGATAATTAATTTTTCATGGGCATCGTTTCACTTGACATAATGTGCTGTCTTTTTGATGTATATTGTTTTCAGTAGGCAGCACGACGGATGAGTGGCTAGCGTTGTGAGGTCATGGGTTCAAATCCAGCTACTCGCCTTCCTGTGTGGGGTTTGCATGCTGTCTCCGTGCTTGCGTGGCTTTTTCCGGGCACACCGGTTTTCTCCCACATTCCAGAAACATGCATGTCAGGTTAATTCAGCAGTCCAAATTGTCCCTGATCGATTTTCTTTATTTGCTGTTCTTTTCCCAGATATATCTTTCATGTTTTTAGAAGGAAATTGACTGTGAAAATAAAATAATTGTATGTAAATGCACGGCAGCACAGTGGGTAGCGCGTGTGCGGCACAGTTCTGAGGTCGTGAGATTAAACTTTCCTGTGTGGAGTTTGCATGTTCTCCCCGTGCTTGCGTAGGTTTCCTCCCACTTTCCAAAAACATGCATGTCAGGTTAATTGGCCGGTCCAAATTGTCCCTAGGTGTGAATGAGCGAGTGTGTGACCTGCGACTGGCTGGTGACCGGTTCAGGGTGTCCCCTGCCCACTGCCCGAAGATAGCAGGGATGGGCTCCGTCATCCCTGTGACACTACTGAGGATAAAAAGTCCAGATAATGGATGGATGGATGGATGGGTTGTTTTTAGTTCTACCCCCTTGTCCTTGAAGGGGTTAACATAAAAGTGTTAAAAAACTCTGTCGGATTCTGGCCCTACTTTTGAAACCTGTGACTTCATTTCTTCTCCTCTACATGCTCCATTCTCATCCTATTCCTCCTTTAGGGATGTGTGGGCGATACTGTTTCCATCACTCTGGCATTCAAGGCTTTGTCGATTATGATGTTTTTGATGGTTCATCATTTCCTATCTTGTCTCTTTCCTCTAATGGGTACAATATATTAATCCCTGGCCGATTACTTTGCTTCTCCACCAGAGAGCCCAAGAAGAGGTTCACTCTAAAGAGCTCAAGGTCAAACTCTTGACTGACAGTGTGAATAGTTTCATCGCCAAGGCTCCGCCCATTGCCCACGATGCCCTGCTTTCAGAGCTTGACGTGCTCAAGAAAAACTACCATCGCCTATGCAGCCGCCTGGATGGAAAATGCAAAACTTTGGAGGTATAATTATTTTTCAGAGTGATCAACAAAAGTTGGACAGTAATCCCTCATTCTTTCCAAAAAGGTCCCGTGTTAGTCAAAACCTGCAAAATAGAAACTTATTAATTTATTTATCAAATACTTTATTATACATTAAAACCAAACAACAAACCGAATTACAGGCTCAAGCATTTGTTTCAAAAGTCAAAGTACTATACTTTATAAAAGTTTTTTTTTTACAAGTAACTTCTATACTGTCTAATTTTTACTTTAAAATGATCTTGCTACTATATTGCACTATTGATTCGGGATATGTTCCTTTTTAAATTTTGAGAACATTCAAACAACAAATTTTGGTATTTTACTTTCTACAGGTTTTTTTTTACTACAAATAACTTTTGTATTGTCAAATTATAATTTTAAAAATAATCTTGCTTATATATTGCACTACTGTTTGGTTATCTGATATATGATTGGTTGACTGACTTTGGCACTTGTGCAGTTAAAGCAGGAACATTAGGCAAAAACTTCAATTTGGTCCAACGTTATTGCCACACAGGCAGAAAAGGGGCGGGACAACAGTTTCACCAATCACAATGCAAAACCCAATGCTTTCACGTTTTCTGGATGGACCCAAACGCAGGGAAGCCAGAACAGAGGCAGATTTTCTTGAAAAAGGATGGAAGAAGTACAAAGTTACAAAACCAAACCTGACATGATACTGAAAGACAGAGGAAAGACAAGGATGTGGCACCTAAGATGACAATGGCAATGACCCGACCATCGAAGTCCCTCGGCCGCTTCTTTTAGACTGTTCCAAGGAGAAGGTCCCTCGCCCACTTGTTACGCTTTACCGATGGTGAGGAGGTCCCTCGGCGGCTTCTGTTACCCCGTACCAGCGGCAAGGAGACGGTCCCTCTCCAGCTCCAGTTAACTTGTTTTGGCGGAGAAGACAAGGACCCTCTCCTGGTTCTATTACCCTGTCCTTACGGCAAGGAGA